>NW_020955264.1:1059050-1279100 GCF_003031625.1 Empidonax traillii
TTTTATACTTCTCTTGCTTTCCTCTCCCCCCCCCCCCCCCCCCCCCCCGAAATCACCTCCATCTCCAAATATCTTTAAAAATTGATGGACCTAAGTTTTCCCATGCTTACTTGGACATGTTTCAAATGAGTTACGAATAAATTAAGCTCCCCACACACGAAGTCCCATTGCTTAAGAAATCTCAGTGTACTGCTGGAAACAATCCTGGCTGGATGGGAAGATGAAACTGATTATTTAATAGAAGTTTTCCAACTCTCCCAGTTTTTTACCCTGTGGGCACAATGCTTTGAACTGGACAACTTCAGAAGTTTCATGGAATTTCTCCTACTTATACCAAGGCTAAATGTAGCCCTACAATAAGAAAGCAGTTTATTGTTCATGAGCAATGCTTTCTGCCTTTAAAGCCTAGTCAAGGTGTTTTTCAAACATGGCTTCAAGAGGCAATGAAAGGTATATGAAAGAATTGGAATAAATAGAAGAATAGTAGTGTTCCAAAATTGGAGATAAAGATATATTTTTTACTAGTCCTTGTTGAAGCAAAATTCACTATGATAATAGATGGCAGGTTTGTTTGGTTCGAGACAAGCTGACTGGCCTATGTGTGGAAATAAACAATCAACAGTTTCAATGTTTAAGGGTATCTTTTCACCACAAAGACAGCTTAGAAAGCAGACTATTATTTGACACACATAAAAAGGAAGGTCTTATGGACAGTTCTGTAAGAACAAACTCTCATTATTGAGATAGTTAGTAAATAATAATGATAACAGCATCAGACTGGTGACTACCATCAGTGAGTAATGAGCTTATGCTCTTTGTGTATTTAATATTAGATTTTCTGTGCTCATCAGAAACTGAGTGTAGCTTTGTTCACTACATATATCTTCATATTGCAATCAATATAGTGGCACACTTTTCATAGACATCAGACTTTAATATTAATTTGCTCTTATTTATACATCACAGAAAGACACAGAACATCTTCACTTCTATGATAAAGCCTTCATTCAAAATAAAGTATGGTTATACCATCACTGGGGTTAAGAAGATTTTATGTTTACTACTCAAAAGATTAATGGGTCACTCAAGCATTTATATTCTCATACATTTTTATGACAGTGCTACGAAGTAAATTTGATGTATGTTCAGAAGAGAATGATAGGTTTAAATGTCTAACAGCTGCTCTTTTGAATTTCAGCAATGTTTTAAGTGTTGCTACCATTTAGCACTTCCACTGCTCACTGCAATTTACTGTTTGCCTGCATTAGTTATTTGTGTTTGCACAGGAAGACAAAGGGAAAGAATTAGGTGCAGAGTAGAAACATTTTTACTTCCTTTAAGCCACCTATCTCTAATCAATCTCGTGGCAAGTTCTGCTAAGGAAAAAAAAATGCTTTTCAGAGTGTTTGTTGAAAGACTTCTCTGAAAAAGCATCTTAGACTGTGTGCAAAAATACACACCCTTTCCTGGATTTAGTTTGTTTTGAAATGCGTTTGATGTCCTCTGTATCGCAAAACCAGTTTTGATAAATAAACAGCCTGGAGGAGGGCTGATTTCAGCAAAACAGGTCACTGAAGTTGCATGGGGTTGGGAGTGGCAGTAGCAGCAGGAAGTTCTGGTCTTTTAGCTCCAATCAACTGAAACAGCTTCAAATGCTGCTATAGTCTTTTCCTGTGTGACGTATACAACACTAAATGTAATGCACTTGGTACACTTCACTTAAGACAAGACTGTTTAACACAGCAGGGAGACATGGTTCTCTAATCACCCCCTACTATGAACCAGAGCCAACAAAGGGGTAATTAAATAAGAAAGATCAGAATGTCACTACAGGCAAGAACAAGCTGTGTCAAGGGACAGGGCAGTCATCCTAGAGACCACACAGATCTGCTTCCACCTGCCTTTGTGACTCCGTACTCCATGTGTCGAACCAGTTGTTTCATGAGTACCTGTAGACTACAGCAGTTCTCACAGTGAACGCAGGATGTAGCATAGAGCTGGGTATGTTGTACAGAGCCCTTCTCTAGCTCACTCTATACTGCACACAGAGACTCAATTCTATGATGAAGTTACATGTGTGGGACCACACCTCATTTGTCCCCATTTTGAAGAGGGCTCAGTTCACCCTGAGTCAGGGTTTCACAACTGCCTCATTATGTGAATGAGCAGAAGACAACTACACTGAATTCCAAAAGCAGTCAATAAATCTTTCAGAGGCCTAATTTTATTTTAGGAATGATGCCTCAGGCAAGACTTGTGTGGCTTAGAAAGGGAAAATGTTTAAAACATTTGCTGAAGTTCTGTAAACCCGGTTTAGCCAGTTTGTGCTCTGTTACACTATTCTGAACAGACTTAAAGCTTAATGGCTCCATCAAGTTGGGAAATAGAAAGAATACTCTGCCACTTATAGGAGACACAGGCTCTTGTTAAGTCTAAGGTTATAACTGCAACACATTTTTTTCATAGTCAACTTTGTGACTGCCTGGAGCAATACAACATATAATTTAGTCAAAGAATGACTCTAACAGAGTTCTAAAATTACAAGGCAGAGGTTCATCACCCATGTTATCATTGCTTTCTGGTATTGCGGAGCAGCAAACACAATCCTAGTAAATACAAACTATGTACCTTTCTTGCTTGGTCCTAACCTTCCTAATAAGGTTTTCATTATTCCAGCCCACATTACTCAACTCAGTGAAATCCTATGGTCTAAGAACAGTCTGCAGAAAAGCAATTGTAACAATTATCTTTAGTCCCTGGCACCTCACAGCCTCTCCAATCCCTCAGTACCTTGTGCACCATTAGACATCCACTATAAGAATCCTGTGCCTTCTGCAGAGATAATCTGTGACTAGATGTCATGTCCCAGTGCAAGGCACTTTGCCATGTGAGGAGTAAAGTAGAAAATCACTTGCTAGCTCCACAGCAAGTCTTATACTTTGGAGAGGCTAGAAAGAATTAAAAGGGAAAGAAGGAAAAAAATAAAACCTCAGGGAATATTTTTTTATAATATGGAAACTAAAGGAGGGTGAAACAGATAGTTTATTTATCATTGTCTAAGTGATGTGCATCTGAGAAGACTCTCAGTCCAACGACATTAGCAGTCATCCAAAAATCTATGAAATTTCAAGAACAAAGGGCGAAAATGTCTTGTGAGCTTTTAGATGTTCCAGAGTAGTGAGGCCAGCTGACTCAAGCATGCAGAGTGAAGTAACTCTCAACTACAAAACAGAAGTAACACAAAAGAGCCCCCATTGTGATCTGGACGCTGGCAAAGCAATACTTTGAAATAATCTACAGAGCATAGAAACACAAAAGAAGAAGCAGAAAAAAGTTTACATAAGTCCAGTACAGAAAAATTGACTTCTTAAGACATTTTAAGTAAAGCATACAAAAATCTGATCATTCAAATTATTGGTCACTTCACCTATCTCATTGTACCTTGTTTCCCTGGGCCTTCTGCTGTACACAGTGAGGCTCATACCAGTTTTCCACTTTTCCCATATATTGATTAATTACTTTAAAGCATTAGTTTGCATTTAAGATGAGTCATCAGAAATACAAATGCCAAAATTATTTAATATATGGCATTATGACTAAGGAATAACTCACTACAATAGAAAAATATGGACAATCAACTTCCTTAAGATTGTAAAAATACTCAAACCAAACTTTTCACCACAAATATCTTCCAGAAGAGATTAGTTTCCATAATGAATTACTAAATAATTATAAGTCAGGTTGACATTAAGTCCATTAACATGAGAATTTAGAACAAAAAATTCTCAAGGTTATTTTTGAACTATTTAATTTCTAGGGTTAGATTCAGACCTTTTTTTTTACTTAAACCCTTATTATGCAGACAACCTTCCATGAAATTAATTTTTAAAATATATTAGAAACCCTAATCACAAATTCATATTATTATTTCTATTCAGTAAATCAGAAACAGCCTCTCATTATTATAATTATATTGTTTAGCATTATTTTCTTCTATACATAGATTAGTTGCCCAATTTCTCCAAACATGCTTCATTTATGACTAATAAAACCCCAGATAAATAAGTGTAGATACACAAATTAGGAATAATATAATGTTATTAATGTTATTTTAATTTATACTCCAAAGAAAACTTAGAAAAAGGTATAAATTTACTTGCTGAAGAAAATAAATGAAAAGATAATTAAACTCTAATTAAAATTACACTCTGATGTACAGCTGCAAGGATGAGCAATTCTGGCTAGAGCATCATAAACCATGCACGTTAGCATTTGTTTGTACTTATAGCTTGGCATGAATGTATTTAAAAAAATCTCAAGACCTCATTTCAGTGTTCTAAAACATGCATAGTTCCCCCTAAATATGGTGTGTTTAATCTGCTCAATAGCAGCGGATTATCCACATGCCTAAGATCAAGCCCAAGTGAGTGCTTTGCTGAATTCAAGTCAAACTGCAACTTAGTTTGTGCTTCTGTGCTGGGTGGGAGGCAGAGTGGGGAGATGTGGAACCAGAGTGCCTCATCTTCCATAATTCCACATTAGGGGTGTGAATTGTGTCAGTCCTTGAACATCCAAGGCAGAAGTGGGAGGATTGAGCTTTAGAAGGTGAACAGACCCAGCAAGAGCATGGCTCACCCGCTGCTGAACAGCCAGCAGAACTGGGCCAATAAACAGGCACTTAAGAGCAGGGGTGGGATCAAGACGTAAAGCACAGCACACTGAGATCAGTGTCAGCACTCTGCATGCAAATACATAGTCCCTGCAACTGATACCATGCCATGCACAACTGCAATTCCCTGTGTTTCTTTGCAAGAGTACACAACAGCTAACCCAGCCTGCCAATTGCCTACGCAAAACAAATACACAAAGCGAAATGCGTATTTGCATATGTGTCAGATCAAAAATATGGTGTCATACAATTTTTTTCTGAGCTGTTGTAATGAGTCACTGAAGAACCACAAGTAGAGGGTAGGAGTTCTTCAAATGCATCTAGATACACTCCTACCATAATCTCTCTCATCTACTTGATATGAAGCTGAACAAATAGGGACTGCACATCCCTATTTGCACATGTTCACTTTCACGTCTTCAGACATCAAAGATGGTCCTTATATCCTACAGCATCCTAGCAAATTAGCCTAGACCAAATAGCTCTGTGACGATTTTCTCTCTCCCTTCATTACCCCACAAGCATTGTTTTTGTGCTACCATGTTCCAGAGTACCCCAACATTTTTGTCAAAGACAATTGACAGAACAGTTAAGAGACAGCAAATACTTGCATCTGTAAGCTTAGAGAAGGAGGAAGTGAGTAAAAGTACTCTTCCCCACTTTGTGGCATTGCAAAGGTATTTCCAAAACACATGAAATGAAATTCACTAGTTTCTACATCCAACACAGTCTCTTGATGACTCTAAATTGCTGGAATGAATCATCTAAGCTGTAAGGAAGCTGTAGCTATGTTCCGAACTGCTCTGAAGTTTGTGCCATGTTTTGCAACTGCAAAGCGAAAACAAAGTGGATCTAAAATCCTACAAGTCAGAACAATTTGGATTTACATTTGCTTTGCTAGGCTGATATGATGCAAAGATACTGAGCAGTCTAGAATTACTCACTAATTTTTACATGCTTCTGAATAATTTTTATAAAATTAGAAACCCAAGAAATTTATTCTAGTTACAGTGAGATCTTTGTCGTCAGCAGCTATTTATATGCTTATGTTTTCACCACTATCTACACAAAACATTTTCAGTCATAAGAAGAAGTAGCATTCGTTTTGACCTTTGGTTTTCTGCTTCTCACACCTCACTGATTATCCTGCCTTTAGACTAGCAGGACCATACTCACAATTTTTCACTTTGGAAAAGGCCCCTCCTTTGGAGCTTATGGAATAAACATCATGGGACAAAAGACAGAACACTCCAAACTTGAGGTTTCAGCTTTCATGCTGTGGTCAGCATTAAACACTGGATTTTACAGCTAGAAAATTTACAAACAAAGAGACATCTCTGACTGTCTTGAATTAATTTTTATGAAGAAGGAAAATCTATGCTATAAGTCCTTTCTAAAAGGCCTCACAGGAAAGAAATAATCATGGAGGCCTCTAGAAAAAGCATTTTAAATGACTTACTGTACTTCCACTGAAATTAATGTTACAAAAACCTGTTGACCTCAGGAATATGACTTCAATGCCCGTAAATAAAACATAACGGTAGGAAACTATACAACATGATTGATGCCATTTTTCCTTTAATCTAATGGAATTAAATCTGTCCACACTGTGTTTTAAGGAAAAGTCTTCTGCAGTTGGTTCTTCCCAAGAATTATTTATCATTTTATTCCCAATAAGTATTTATAATTTTTTATATTTTGTTTAATTTCTACTCCTCTCGGCAGCCAAAAGGGCCTAAGGTCTGCCCAAATATTTATTTGTTGCAGTCAATAAATAATTCAGCACCTACAAAGTCTGCTTTATCCTCTCCTCCTGGTTAAGGTTATTCTGATTTGCAAATCAAGTTTTAAGATTATAACATCAGAAAGTTGTTCTGAGCGCACATGCTATGAAATACTAATAAGAAAAGGCACAGGCACAGCTAAAGCACAGGATATGGAGCAGATGCATCAAGTGTATAAGGAGAATGTCCATGGTGGGAAAAGGCTATCCAAGAGGTGATGATGCTCTTTGCCCCTTTGGAGACTCAGAAGCACCATCTGGCCCTTGCCTTCCACACCATGGACCATTATTTTGCTGAGCTCGCTCCAACAGTAGATCTGGCTGTTAAAGGAAAACTCAAGCAGTCCCAGTGTAGACCTCCATGTTTGGGAGGGGGAAAGAACAAGGCATGCTGCACTCAGAAGAGCTGTGCTTCAACATGAGGTTTGGGGGGCAACATCAGCAGTTGTCAAGGCCCTTGCACAACCCTGCATTCACAAGTGGCTCAGAGCACTTTGAACGCCATGACTTTCCTGACCTGTCTCTCTTGGGAAGCAGATGGAGCTTGGGCCATAGACCTTTATTTTAGTTCTCATTCCTGACAGCTGAAAATGTTTTCTGTTAGTTGCCTTTAAGAAAAGCAAAAAGAAAGGAAAGAAGAGACAAACTTTTCTAGAATTATTTGTTAATATTTTTTGGCAGCTGTGCATATACTACTCTCTTGCTGTGACCATAATCGAAGCCTAATGTTGCTCCCAAGGAATGCTGTGGCAGTATTCCCACTGACTGCACTGCAAGCAGATTTAGGGCTTTTGTTTGGTCAAAGCTGTTCCAGATGGAGGCCGAAGGATTCCCACACGGCATTCCAGTTGTAAAGAATGACTCTGCCCTTCTCTTCCAAAAGGAGTTTTCTGGCTCCAGGTACAGTTGACCTGTTGGGATCAACAGTGGAAATAATCTACTACCATTGTACGGGATGACCCCTTGGGAGAAAAGGGTAATGCCACATTTTATTAGCTGCATACCTATCTAATCAATGTTAAGGTTGTTATATTTGGTGTAATTCAGTTTAATGTTGCATATATTGAAAGGGTTTCTGCTGGTCTCAGTGACATAGCTGCTCCTAGGATAGAAATACAATTATAGTACACCAGTGGGACAGATTTTGAAGGATGTGAACACAAAAATGCAAGTACTGGTGAACCTACCGACACGAAACCATACCAAGAGTGTAATGCAGGCAAAATGTAAGCTACTCTAAAATGAAATGTGACAATCACAAAAGGGAAAATTCTTTAGTTCTCCTGGGATCTTTGATGATGAAAAATTGGTTAGAAACTTATATTTGCATATCCCTTCATAAAGTACTAATATTTTCTGTCATTCTTAGTAGCCTATTAGCCTAGCAATAATTTTTGTGACCAACTGAAGTGGGCCCAGTTGTCAGAAGACAGACTTGAAAAGACAGCAAGCTCTTTGGTATTTTCAGTTTCAAAAAATCACTGGTCACCTCTGAAAATTTAGGTTGTTATCATCATTACATATTACTTTGAAACAAAACTCTCCATCCCTTGAATTTGCTAGTAACTCACTGCTGATCTATGGCTCCAATTTTGTCAGCAAACTGATGTTTGTTCATGCAAGTAGGACTTGTGGGCAAAGACTGCCAATTTAGGCCAGTAGAAAAATAAGAACTACCACCCAAGTTACCACAATATCAGCTTGAAATTTTGGTCCAACGCATTTGATTTAACAATACCACAAAATGTTGCCAAGCTCTCAGTTCAGATGAGAAGATTCACCAAATCACGCATAGCAGTTTTTCAAATCCATACTGATTCAGAGACTTCCAGGATAAGAAACTAAACTTTGTCCTCTCTTATGTTACGTGGCTGAGCCTGTGCAGGCCAAAAGCCAAGCACCCTGATTAGTGCTCTAATGAGAAACACTACAACACCAGAGAAGAATACATTGACACAAGGCACCTGCATGTTTAGATGGAAGATTTCTCAACAGACATGGGTACTGTCATAGGACACTGATACCTTTGGTACACAATGCAATTACCATCTTAAGAACTTGTTTCATAAACCAAGATATTCTGGTCTTGCTGGTCAATTTAGCCTTAGAAACCAGCAGATCTCAAACACATAAGGACATCCAAATACTGTTAATATTTTCTAAGAAAAATTATGCTAAAATGTAACCCTTTGGTTAAATTCCATTAAGGCATGCATTCAGGAACAAGGGCACATACCAAACAAATTATTTAGGCATTCCTGTAAGACATCTAAGATGTGGGAATTGAATCAACAATCTGAGAATAACAGGACTTCTGACCAATAATGTGGAAAACAAAACAATTACTTTAAAAGCTTTACTTTTTGGTTTTTTTTAAAATCATAGATATACCTGTTTGCAGAGGTGCTTCATTGGCTCAGTTATATTTCAAAAGCTGACAGATGGCAGAAGTTGGGGGGAGGGGAGCAACTCTTTTTGTTTGGTGGTTTTTTTTTTACATTCATTATTATTGACTGAAATAGGCTTGTTTGCTTGTTTCTTAGTATCTTGGGAGCAGTGATTAAAAACAAGCACAACATTTTCTTGTGAAGTTCTGAAGCAAATAGTCTTCCTTCAACTTTACCTGCCACCAAAACAGGCTTTGAGTAAAGCTGGTGATTGTCTCCAAGTGACACACCAGTGAACCAGGCTTTGCTACCAAGAAGTAGAAATAACTATTTATGTCTTATGGGCTTCCAAAATCCGTCCAACAGTTTTGCCTCTGCTAATGTACCTTTCAATCTGATGAAAGATAGGCAAGGAGCACAAAAAGCACACATAAGGTATGTGATGCCTTGTGTTCAGCAAGGCAAATTTGTATGACATTTTCTCCCTTCTGTTTTCTCAGTGAGTGAGTGAAAGCTTGTACATGTTTGTCAGACTGGCCCTCCATTAAATGTCTCCTCATGGAAATAAGGGGATATTTATGCACAGTGACTAATGAATGGATGCATTCCAGCATCTGCTATTGTGTACTTCCTGTAAAGTCATTTATTATTCTATCTAACAAACACAGTGTTCTTGGGTTGATGCTTAAGATTAATGAGGCATTTACTCCTATTCAAGAAACAAGTTCAGAAGACACATTTTCTCCCATTCAGCTGTGCTGATAGTTTAATTAATGCCATTAATACATATAAGTCACCAAGAGCTGTTTTATAGTAACACTGAGGAAAGCTGGCAAAGCAAGGATATTTCAGAGGTAAAGCTACAACACAACACTTCTCTTTGTTTTCAGGTAGTACAGGATTCTCCAGACAGCGGGTGATCTTACAGGCTACATGAGTAACAAAATCCCAAGATATAATGAGCTGAGGTAATGACAGAGTATCAGTCTTAACTCTCTGCTTGTGTGGGCTTAGTCAAATCTTTAATGTGATTTCATTTACAAAATTCTTTTTGTGTAGAGGCACGTCATATTTTTCTCCAGTAGTATTAGAAACAGAAAAAGAAAGAACATGTCCTCTTACTGAAATGTGGAAGTTGATACAGTAGACCATAACCGATGTTATGGACTAGTTTGAAGATATATTAGGGAAACTTTTCGAGATGAGTATTGTTTCACTGATGTGACAGGAGGACTGTAATGGCTCTTTCAGTGTTCCTAGGGGGTTTTTGCTCAAGTTTCTGCATGGTGCCTTTTCTGTTAGAGATGCCTAATAGCCAGGCCCACTCAGGCCAGCACAGAAGGCTTGGTGTGAACTGGAGTGCCACTGGTTTCACATTTCAGAAACAGAACTGGAAAGCAAAGAGCGAGCATGGGAATATACAAGTGTAGGGGAGGGTGTAAGAACCAAAAATACAATGAAAAGGTGGTACTTAACAGGGCTTCACAACCCTGGTCCCGGAAGAAAACAACACATCACAATAAAGGTACACCACTCAGGTAGCAAAACATAGGCCTCCTCACTCTGAAGTCTTGTCTAGAGCTAACTTTTCAACCACAGACTCATGACTGGGTTAATCTTCTCTGTGCTGTAACCCAAAGTGATCATCTAATGATCTCCACAGATGCACAAATGATGCACAAGAAGTGAAACATCTTGAAGAGATAGTTCTTACTGAAATTGGACAGTGGTCCAAGGACCAAATCCATTGGTGATCTAGGGAAGTAAATACAGCAACATAAAGCCATATTACAACTATAGACAGCTGCTTGTCTGTAAGAGACAGAGCTCTGATTTGTTTTCTTTAAGCCTCCTAATTATACTTTTCTCACTTCCAGTTATCTCAAAGACTGGTAACAGGAAAAGAAACTAACACAACAACAACACAACCCCAAACCAAACAGGCTTTCAAAATTATTTTAAGTCTCCAAAGAAGAGAAATAAGCAAATCAAAGCACAGCTGGAACTGCTCATGAGGAGCACTGGATATCAGTGTGGTCAGGCTGTGCAGTGCTGTGTTACTATATAGCTTTGCTGCTCCAGTTAGCACCTGCTAAAAGCCACTCCCAGTCTGCAACGGATAACTCCGAGCACAGGGATGGATGTAAAGTTTGGTATTGTGCCTGCTAAAACAAGGAATTCCTGGACAGTTGTATAAACAGAAGGCCATTATCTGCTCTCAGTGTTACTGCAATTCCTTAAAATAAACCAGCAAAGTCCAATAGGATAAGCAAGAGGCCTTGAGAGATACATTTAGGTCTTCAGGAAAGATTTCTAAAACCTGTCCTTCAACAAAACCGTTTTGCTTATAATGAAAATTCAGTGATTAACAACAGAAGACTATATGAATATATTTGTTACTCATAGAAACACCTCTCCCCATCATTGCCAGCCAGAAGCTCTAAATGGCCATAACATTGCAATAAGCATCTAAGCCTGAAACAGTGATGGTGCCAACAGGTGTAAGGACACGCTATGGACAACTAAGGAGTAAGACCTGCTAGACAGGTGTCAGACATACAGATATCACCCATCCCTTATTGTGGGAGTAATACAGATAGAATTACATCTGCCCATAGAATAAAATACAGTGCAAAATCTAATTTTCAGCGTTGTTAAAGAAACTTATTCTTTAAATTTTCTTCTTCAAATTGTTTGCAAGAAGTTTTATCAACAGCCTCAAAAAATTTACTTTTTTTTTTCCTGCAAGGGTTTCCTAGTGCTTAGCCTGCAGCTGTTAGCATTGGATTTCAAGACAGACTGTACTAAACTGTATTAGGCATGTGAAAGGACTTTCATTCCTCATTAGCTGCGCATAAGAAAGGATTGTAACTTTTAGAAAGAACTAAGCAGCTTTGTAAAAAACTCAAATTTCCCTCTAACAAAAATCATACTTGTTAAAACTTTTTTTTATTCCCAGTTGAACTATGCTTCAACTCAAAGCAAATAAAGTCATCAGTTGATTCCATTCTATTAGAGGACAGCATTTACAGAGAAGAATGAAAAAAAAAGAAAAAGAGTCCAATAGGTCCTTGAACAGTGGTCCCTTGTCTGTCACATCAAGACATGGCTTATACTTCACACACTATTGACCATGAAAAGCAATCTTGCGACTTTTGAAGCCCCATCACAAAAAAAGAAAAAGAGTGCAAGAGAAAACTTTTCTTGAAATGTCGAGGATGGGGGGCTGACTGCTCTCATCTCCTATGATTAATGACTTGTGGCCTTATTGTGTAGAGGCTGCTAATTAGCTTCAGACTGATTAAGGCTGCAGAATGTAAAATTCAGCTTGATAAACCTGGACAGCTTCCATTCCCCACCCCAAACAACCCTGGTACAGAAACTCTGGCATCCAGTTGCATGGTAAAAACGTTCTCATGGAACTAATGTAATCCCAAGTGACTCTGGGCTTCACCTAGCTAGAAACTTGAACTGTAGTGTTTTTCTGTATAATAAAGATTTTTCAGTCCTTAGTTACCTGTTTTTATCTAAAAACTTGCTGGACACTTTGAGTAAAAAGACATAGTAACAAATCTTATTCAAGACCATTTAAAATTTATTTAAAAAGCAAAACAAAATAGCAGGTGGATACTTTTAATCCTTCATGATCCACTTATTAACAAATGAGAGCTAATTAATTATGCCTCTAAAAAGTTGCACATAGCCTTCTTGGATGCATTTAAAAAGAGAAGAAAAGTGGTGATTTCTAAATTGTCATTGCCTAACATTCTGACCACCTGCTTTACTGGAATACATGCTGAACCTTTAATTTGGTAACAATTGTTTGCCATAGCTATAGAGGTGCAAGTCTAGTACAGAGGGAGTTTAACTCTGTTCTTCCCTGACCCCCCCTCCTTCTCTCCTCCTAGTCTCAGATTAAATCTGCTTGTTAAATTGATCTTCGCATGGTAAAGCATTACATTCCACTAAAACAGGAAGATTGCTAATACTTATGCCAGATTTTTAACACTAACCTCATCAAACTGATGCACTGCAACATAAGGCTGATTAGCTTAATAACTGATTACTCGTCCTCTGGGCATCAGCAACTAAAATTAAAAACTTTAGCAGCTCATATAATAAAGTAATATGAGTTTATTTTTTGAGATACCTCCAGTTTCAAGAGAGAAGGAAAAAAAATTTGTTTCCAGGCTGGTTCCAGAGAGGGAAAGTTTCTCAGTTTTGTCAGGATGGATTCAAGTGCTGGTAATTTCCTCTCTACTTAATAAAACCTAGATAAATATCCGTGCAAAAATGATAAATTAACTAGATTATCATCGTGGAATTATTTTTTATTTTAAACATATAAAGTCTGAATGCCTTCAACACATCAGCTGCATGAATTCAAGACACTTCCTTTCATGCCCTGGATTTCCCAGAGCATCCTTCAGTTGTGCCCCTCATTACTCACTTGCATTGCTCTACACCCACAAGGCACCTGTTGCACCAGGTAGTGCATGTTGGGAAGTGAAAATATAGTCATAATGCAAAACAGTAAGTTTCCATATTGCAAAAACACATTCCCAAGAGTAACTGTAGCAGGCCTTGCCAATGGGAGAGTTTGGAAGGGCAGTGCTAAATTTATTATGAAAGGCAACAGATGGTCATTGGAAATAGTAACTTAAGGTAACATGAGATGACTGCGATAGGCAATGCAAGGAGAAAGGCATCATCCACAGCCTCTTTCAAGTCCCCAGTAAGAAACCCAAGTATATGCCTATCTTGAAACAGGCAAGCAATCCCTTTGAAGCCAGAAGTAACCAGATTTTTAAGTACTTTTGTGTCTACGCATTTATTTTCACTGTAATTATGCAGCATATGCATTGTGTGCTGTAAACACTAATAGACCAATCTCAGCATTCCTGTAAGTGTATTCCTGACAGTACCTCCAGCATCAGTGTCTCACTCAAGACCCGGGATTTGACTTCTTGTTTATAAGCATTTTTCTATGCCCTACTCTGTTTCTTTTTTACCTTGTTTTGCTTTCAGCAAGGCTCTTTGTAGTGTCATAACTCACAATCTTCCTAGTCAGACTTTGTTTATAAAACCTCTATTGTTCCAGAACAATGGAGTTGTGACCTGTTTGAAGGCAGGATTGCAATCAGGGCCCTCTCCGTACTTTCTCAGGGTGCACTTTGTGACAAAGTGAATAGACCATGCAACTCTATTGATGTCAGCCAGGAGAGGAAAAATAGGCTCCCTCAATAAATCTTAACATAAATCTTCTTGGCCTATCTCACCATCTGTATGAATTCACCTAAAGCACAACAATATTAAGCAGAACAAGTATCCCCAAGCCTAAAAGACTGAAATACTGCTTCCTGACCAAAATGGACTTCTTTCATACTTATGGCAGTTTTGGGAAATTCACAGGCATAGAAAGCAACAGGTGGAAACATAGCTTGGGACAAGAAAAAGTGAATGAGATTGACCCAAACATCATGAATATGCTACACTCTTCTGTGTCAGTTCCCTGCTATAAGTTTTCTCAGGGACAGGTTTGTGGCTTCTGATGCTTTCTTACCACCAATGATTTTGGTTTTCTAATTGTGCTACCAATGCTACAGAAAAATTATCCACGTAATAGAAGTATTGGCAGTAAAACAGTAACACCTTTTTTCCTTATTTGAAAACGGTGCATTCTGTAGTTCTGGTTTTGAAGGTCATTTAAGGGTTGCTTAGAACAGGCTGAGGATGACTGTGTCCCTTTTGAAACATACTCCTAGTTACTTGTCAGTGGTACTCACACCCATTTAGCTTTATCATGAGTTTTGTACATATGCTAAGAACATGAAGTAAGATAGTCAAAGAACTTGCTGCAGAAAAGAGAAGCAAAAGGAAGGCTTTTCCTTAACTTTACTGGAAAAAGCCCTCAGATAACCACACCTAGATGTATTCTAGACAATTAAAACAACATGTGCAGTCAATATAAATTTTCATTACCATTCATGAAAGAAGAAAACAAAAAAGCCAGAGTAAGAATTAAAACAAGCAAACAAATAGAGTCTCCAACTTAATTGCTTAAGCTTTTGTGGGAAAACTGAAAGCACTTCAGAGCAGTGCTACCTTTTTGTCTAGTGTCAATACAGCTTCTAACACAGCAGGGTTCCAGTTTTTTGACCAAGTCTTTCAAACAGTGCTGCATTGAGCAACAACAGTGTAAAGCCAGCTTAAGCCAAGTTATTTGTAAATTTGAATTATTATTTATGTTTTGTAGCATTCAATCAATTTTGAGAGCAATCGAATTCTTCTATAATGTCTTCCATCTGAGCAGAGCATATCAAAGTGCTTTGCAACAAATTACTAGCTAAAATGTGGAAAAAAAAGTATAATGGAAGGCAAAGGATCCCATCTCAGCCATGCCTTGCTAGAGGGGAAATACTACTGCAAATGCATCAGAACTAAAAGCACAACAATAACTGATTTTATAAAATTCTAGTTGCGCTGAATCAATGCATATTCATCATATATAACCTTATATAGTAAATTTCAGGCAAATTTTTTTATATTGCTGCTTAGAAAATAATTCAACGTAAAATGGTTGCTCAGGTAACATTAGTAAAATTGCATACTTATTGGTAATACAAGCCATCAACATCAGATCAGCTTTCTTAGATCTGTATCAGCTGACCTGGTCATACCTACTCAATGGCTAACCACTCAGAAAGAGTAAAAAACAAAGAGAGGAAAAAACCCTATGAAGCAAACACTCACCTTAGATGTTCTCAACATAGAGATGGACAGTGATCAACCAGAGCTCCTTATGAGTGAGCCACGTGCAGGGGACCAGCCTAGGGGTGAAGAAGGGTAGAGGAATCCACTATAGCTCCTCCAGGACTTGTGAAGATAAAAAAGGAGTTGTCCATCCAGCAACTTTCATAAGGAATTAATTTATTTCTCTGTGTTAAAAATACAAAGAAAAAAATTAAGAAGCTAAAAAGAGCTCAACTACGACATCCCTCCCCTTGCCCCCTCCAAATAAGCAGACCTAGTCATAACATCCACGCTCTACTCATTTAGTAGCACTGAATTTATTTAGCAACTCACAGAAGAACATGTAAAAGTTTAATTATGTGTATTTTAAAATCTCACTTCTAGTAAAGATAGAATAACTATGCTTTGCTCTAGCATAAAGCATTTTACAAGGTACCATAAAACAACCCTACCAAGCACAGACAATGTCCTTGCTCCTCAGTGTTAAGCAAAACACTTTGTTAATCCACCTTACTACTTTTACAGTCTCATGATTGGTTTAACAGCTGAGTATCACCACCAAATCCATTCAGGTGTCCTCATTAATACCGTAATTCACTGTGGCTATGGGGTGTTTGCTGATTGCCTGGGCACTGAAGGGATGGCAATAACACCTAGCTGCCATTGCTCCCATCAGCAGAGGCCGTGTGGAAGGCTGTAAGGATAACGAGTTCAGGGAATGCTGCAGCACCATAGGAGAGGGTAGGGTGGTCAGAGGTACAGCTGGCCAAGCACTCCCATTTATAGCAAGATACTGGGTGCCAAGTTAATTGTGGTAACTAAGAAGTGAGAATGTTTATATCTACATGAGAGTTTGTACATCATATACATATCTACATGAGAGTACAGCACATCAGCCCAGTAGTTAAGTCAGAAGTAGCAACCAGAGAGATCAGAGTATAGAGGTACTAGAGGAGGCACGAGAGAAGAGAACTAGAGAACAGATTTGAGGATGTGAAGACCTATGATGACAAGTCAAAAAAAAATACATTCAGGTTATGCGTCTGTTTAACAAATGAAGATATCTGAAAATAGATTGTCTGAATATTGTGAAATAAGTCTAATTACTGGCAATCTATAAGACTGTAGTGGGGTCAACCAGATTAGCATCAGCATAATTATAGGTTCAACAGTGAGACCATCATAATTTACAGGCACTTTTGAGGCAATAACGACAGAATGGTTTGAGTTGGAAGTGACCTTAAAGGTCTCCTAATTCTAAATCCCCTGCTTTGGACAGGGACACCTTCCACTAGACCAGGTTGCTCAGGGCCCCAACCTTGAACACTTCCAGGGAAGAGGCATTCACAACTTCTCTGGGCAACCTGTTTCAGACACTATGTTTTGTTAGACCAATGAGGTGTAACAGCAGCAAGTTTTTCAGCATACAAGCTCTTGTTTGCTGGCATAAGGGATAAAAAAATCAGTAACATGGGCAAACTTGGCTTCTTGGCATTTTGGTTATGATGCATAAAACTATGGAGAAATAAATTTCTTATTGCACAGTATACACCAGCTCTCCCAAGCTAGGTCATAACTAATTGGGGGACACCTAGAGCTTCTATTTCCATTTAGCAACTAGAAAATTAACTTTATTTTGAACAATTTATTGTGTACTACAAAGCAACCCAAACCAAAAACACGGTGTATTTTAGATGCTGTATAAAAATGAGTGCCCTGGGATGTGTGTGGGAAATAACCAGTACTTAAAGTTGGTAATTAAGATTATTAATAATAGCAAAAAATATATATCCATTCTCCAAGCAAGCCATCATAATGCTTAATAATTGATTGTAATTTCTTGTAATAAATACTAATGAATTAATTTATGAAGTAATGTAGTTTTATATGGTTATTCACTTTCCTAAGAGATATTTGTGTTGGTGTTATGTCAACAATTTAATACACTAAAATAATTTATAATTATTTATTATTACTTTCAACACTTCTTAATAAAAAGCAGTTGTTTCACATAAATACCAAAGCAATCTTCAGAGCACATCTGTGTCCCCAGCAAGCACTCAAGCTGGCTTGTGAGTCCTTTTACCATCTGAGAGCCTGCACGATGAAACTGCACCAGCCAGCTGAATGTCCCAGAGAGCAGAATGAGCAGGCCTGCAGGGAGGACCTTGCCCTAGCCTGGGATTTACCAGCATGCAGTCTGTCTAACTTCAGGGCCAAACATTTCCACTGGGAAGAGATTCAGTCACTCCTCAGAGAGCAAATCATCCCTCCAGCCCAGACACTGAGTTAGTAGCTCTGAATAATCTCTCCCACCTCTATACAATTTCCTACCTTTCTTTAAGTCTGTCCATATATGTCCATCTTCTAGGACAGAATTCCTCTTCATCCATTAACTTTGTTAGGACTGCAAATATTCATGACAGCTTTTTCTACTCAGTTGTTTGATTCATCTGTGAAGGTTATTGGGCCCTACATTAACCTTTTTTGGGCCACATGGATGTGTATCTCCTGCTGCACTCGCATTCCTGATGTGGAACGTCTCTCAGCAAGAGTGGCAGCAATAACCAGCGCAGTGCCCTCTGTGGAGCTCCAGGAATGTGATTGCAGGCAGTTCCTGTAGGACCAGGGGACACAAATCTCCTGCCTGCTGCAGGCTCAAAGCTAATGGTGAGGGCAGCTGTTAACTATTTCACTGTGCATGCTGCGGGAAAGATGTTGCAATTCCTGGCAGTAGGATCGAAGTGACAATGTGATCAGCACCATCCTGCCTAGTGCCTAGAATTAAATCAGGACCGGACTGGTGTTGTCGCTCTAGGGATAAAAGATCACATCTTTTATAGCACTGGTAGGAGTGGTGGTGAGGCGTGTAGTAAATAGGCCACATCGAAACTCTCTCTGTATAAACTTGTAGCACCTGGATCCCCACTGCTGTCTCCAGGATCTCCTCAGAAGGCCCAGTCTGCACCTGTGCTGCACAGTGGTCTGCATGCCCTTGCCTATGCCACTATTATAACAGGCTGACAATGCCTTTACAGTACTGTTTTATCTCATTCATCTCCCAGCTGTTCATCCTCCTGATTTATGCCATCAGCACCAAAGCCTGATTAGCAAACAGAACAGAAGGAGAGGGATTTACACTGTCCTTCTAAGGTTTATGAGTGCTGGCATGCCTTTTTTATTTCTCTGAACTTCAAATCCTGAGCACATTCACTGCCTTCCTCTTTGTCAGGCTCCTCCATAGTGTTTGATGGTAGCTAGTTGTCCTCTCATTTAAAGGGAATTATGAATCTGACTCAGAAGATTCAGTAGATACAGTTGTGGATTGTTGTAGGTCAAGGAGTAGACCTTGCTTCAGCCAAGGCACAAAAGTAAAATGAGAACTTTTAAGGGCACCACTAACTGACCTGTTCTTGATTTCCAGCAAAAGACAAAAAAGTCCCAGGATGGCAATAGTTAGGCCTCTTAATTTCATGAGCAGTATCACAAGAGTTGGATATTATCCCAGTCTTCTGCTGCTGTTTTAAAAAGGCAGGTCTTGATACAATCACCAAGGCTTCATAACGAATTGCAAAATTTGCCACCTCAACGTGTCTCTGGAGGTACTGCAATGCAGTTGTTGCAAAAGGGGGGAAGCAAACCCCAAGGAGCTCAGACCTGGAGCAATTTTTTATAAATGTATGGATGCTATTCTGCTTGCACCTTTACTGTAAATGTGAAGCTCTACAGGCTGAGGTTAGGAGCTGGGCTGTGTGGCTGACTCATCCAGCAGACACAGAACTCCTCTGCGCTTGCTGAGACAGAAACACAAGGAGTAAAGGATTAGACTGTATTGTAGGTTGAGAGCCAGTTTTGGTGGAGTGTTAATCTCCAAGAATATCATTGCCAAACTCACTTCTTAATGTAGCAGTTCAAGGGACAGGCTCTATCTTAGGACCCAAGGTTAACCTATTTGATGTCACACTACAAGTAGAGCTGGTGCTGGGTTTGCAATGTATATTTGATGTCTAGTGTTGAAAAGTGAGTTGATTGAAATGCTGTCAGGCTGCATTTTGAATGATTGCACTACTAATGTCACCTACAGGCAACTTGATGGACGTT
Organism: Empidonax traillii; assembly: GCF_003031625.1. Classification (NCBI taxonomy): domain Eukaryota; kingdom Metazoa; phylum Chordata; class Aves; order Passeriformes; family Tyrannidae; genus Empidonax; species Empidonax traillii. Next base: position 1,078,744 of record NW_020955264.1, read on the forward strand.
CTGCCATACATAGAATACAGTAGGCTGGAAATCATCATTTGCAAATCATCACCTTTGAAAGTACAACAACCAATTCAGCTGGAAGAAAAAAAAAAAAAACAAACTGGAAACATGTTGAAGAAACATTAACCTGCGGAAGTGAGCAAATCAGAAACACCAAATATTTAGTTTCATGGATTTCTCATTACGGAAATTTTCAGCCTACAGTATTTCTTTTGGGGTGTTGCATTTCAAAACCTGTATTTTGTTTGATAATGTTTTTCTACCACAGGAAATCTAATCAGGTTGTCTTTTAAGTTTTTACTGGTATACATCAGTATGGCACTTTGGGGTTCTGTTCATTTATGACAGTAGTTTTACATTCTGTCACTATACACAAATGTGACAAAATGAGTAGTAGAACACTGACATATTTTTGAAAGGATATGGGATTTAGCTAAATAATTTTCATTGAGATTAACAAGAACTTAGTGTTTAAATTTAATAGTTGATCATATAAATCACAGTTTTGACCTGTATTTCCTTGCCATGACATCAACCTGGGTTAGAGTTTATAAACGTTCATGTCACAGGATAGAGGCAAGGAAGATTTCCTTATTTCTAATGTCTACTATTCTCTATAACAGTAGAATTCTGCAATTAATTTAATTTAATTAATTTTAGCATTGGAGATTATTTTAGCAATGTGGTAAAACCATTGGCTAATAAGTGCTCACAGAACCAACATCCCAGAAAGGGGAAGAGGCAGGAATAAGGAAATATCAGTATTTAACCACAATCATCTACTATTGTCAGCTTATGTTAGCTAGTCAGCAATAATGCTGAAGCATTTCTTCAAGTACTCCTCTACCAGATTTTCTGAGAAATTTGGTATGAATTTACTGTGAGTGAATTCTTCTAAAAAGAAACCAAAAAACCCAACAGAACTGGGATACAGGCTAGATGTTCAACTGTTTCATTTAGAAATACTGTGGGGTTTTTTTTCAAATACCAGTGTATTTATATATATCCCCAAAGAAATTATGGTCTCCTTGAGCATTACAGAACAGAATAGGTCATCTAGAAGAACACATAAAATTCTATATAAATTTGGCTCTGCATCGAGGAAACTCTATTCTTTCTACTAAGAAATGGGGACGAGAGACCATTTTGAATCTGCACGAAGTCAGGCAGCAAGTTAGAGACTTCTGTGCCTTCAAAAAACAGTAAGATTACATGTTAAAGCAGGAACTGCTTATACGGTTGCAAAACCAAGTAGAAGCAGTAACAGACTTCTTCCCCAGCCCCAGCCTGTTGAAAACCCACTGCTCATGGTACCATGTGTAGCAGTGAAATGTTCAAGCAGACCCTGTTTTTTCTAGAGCAGGGAACATGGAACAGGGCCATGGAGAGGCCAGACCTTGACAGGCTGGCTGGGAGCAGTCCTGCTGCACTGAACACATGAATCTTAAAAGGGGTCACATTTAGCAGAAAGAGCAGGGCTTCTCCAAGGAGAGAACAAGCTGGGAAATGAGGGTAACCTGAGTGAAGCCTCACATTGTCCGAATAGGACTGGTCTGGTGGTTGTGATGAGGTCCATTGACAGTCCCAGACAAAGCAAGATAGTCAATTGTAGGATTCTCCTAGGGAACTCAATCAAGAGAAAAGACTGAAAATGGGTTTGTGACATAGGTCTAAGGTACAACCAGGATACAGGAAGGAGACAAAGCTACCTTGCAGGGCAGGTCTGGAGTCCATCTGAGAAAGCCAGTCACAAGCCAGAGAAGTGGATGAATGGCACTGGAACACCTATAATTTGGCTTAGGGAATAGCTAGGTACCCAAGGCTGAGCTGGCCTGGACCCACAGGCAAGGGTTGTGAGTGGGGGTCTCAGGTGAGACTCCCCAGAGTTATTGAGGCCAATCAGGGTGCTCATACAACCCAACCTATACTTCGGAAGGAGATGAGAGTCTAAAGCCCTGTTTAAGCAAGAAATGCTACTGCTTATACCTCTCAAAAATATATATGTGTTCTTACACTGAAAGGCTGGCTTCTGCCCAACAAAAGATCAGGTGTTTCTTCAGCACCTGGTATAACCTCCCATATAGACATGTGTTGGGGCAAAAAAAGTTCTGCCCAAAGGATGATGGGCAGCCTTTCCTCTAAATTGTCTGCAAAAAGCATTTTTATGAAGACAAGTTTAAATATATAAATATTTACATAAGAAATAGACACCCCAAAAAGTACCTAGGTTTAAATTTTTTATTCCTCTCTCTATATTGAGCCTTAAGCCATTAACCCCTATTAAAAATTGGGTAAAAGCCTTAAATGAGTAAATGGTAGGCTCCTTAGCCTATGTGTTAGTTTAAACATAAACAAAATTAATGACTTCTAAGGGAATCTTTCAATATTTAGAAATTAGCTGGCTGCCTGATTACGGAGAATTTGTATGCACATTCTTTTCTTCCACTGATCTGTTCTTTCAACATCAGGAATGGTAACACTCTGGGAACTGTTTACCCAAGATCAGCGTGGTTCAAGTGTTACTTAGGATCTCAGTTAGCATTTCTTGGGTTTAAAATGTTTAGTCCTTGGGGGGAAGTGAAAATGACAGCAGGAAGAACCTGAGGTACTAAGTCCTGCTGAAGCTGGCACTTGATGACAGGAGGGGAATGAACACACCAGGCACTACATTTTATGATAGAACAAACAGGGAAGTTAGTATTAGATTGTATCAACTTCTGTTGTGCCTTGAGCACATTTGAAAGAAAAGAAACAAACTGATGAAAGTTACAGGGTACAAAAGCAAGAAGAGTGTCTGGAGAACAGGAAGTTGGGAATATGTGTAAAATGGAAATAAACAGTAAGGAAAAAAAAAATAAGACCTGTCACCCCTCTCATGAGAACTATTTTAAGTGATGGCTTTGCAGTTCAGATAAGAAAGAGCTTATTCCTTCCTCCCTCACCCCCAGTCCCACCAGAGGGAGACATTTTGCCCAGGGGAGAATGGCTGAGGCATCTAATAAACTGAGCCTCATGTCAGAAAGATGACTGTTCTCTCAGAAGTAAAACATGCAATGTTGAAGGGTAGGGTGTGTAGGGAGGTAGCATGCAAAAGCCATATTTGATTAGCCTAGGATATTAGAGGAGTATCCACTACCTGAAGCAGTGATGCCTCATAAGAAATGCTAGGAGCCATGGGTCCCTGTTTGCAGAAAGCTAACATCAGGTTGTGAGCCCTGTGTGAGCAAACTGATCGATCCACGGCTACCAGTACCTCAGCTCTGAGTTCTCATGCAGAGTTTGAACACACAGACACTGGCAAACATCTTGCTGACCCTACTCTGGGTAACCTACTTCAAACCTATATAGATGTTCCATCCAGTCGAGGTCCTTCCCTTCTGGACAGTATTACTAAGCACAAAGAGTGGATCTTTATTTCCTGCTGCCATCACTTGCCATCAGTCAAAGCTACAGCAGGGTGATGACCCACTGCAGAACACAAAGGCTATAATACACTCTCCAGGAAGACAAATGCTTTCTGAGGCTTACATATAGCCATAGCTGTACATAGCCATCCATCCATCCATCCATCCATCTGTCCCCGCACTTAGAAACAGTTTGGCTTAGTAAGGATTCAGCAGCAAAAGACAGTTTGCTCTCCCTTTCAGACACACTACTCTTTTCCTCAGTAGGTCAAAGTCCTCTCCCCAGGCTGCAGCCATTCTTAGGAAATGCTACCAGGGAAGAGCAATGCTTGCCTCTCCTGTGTTAGTTCCCCAATATAATTGTAAATCTACGACACTCTGAGAAGGCCACGAATTCCACAGGCCAAACTGTAAACACTGCAGAAATTTGAGGTCCTTGACATTTCACTGAAAGCAAAGCCGTGAGACTGAGGAAAACAAGCTAAAGGCTAAGTTAAGATATGTCTACCAGCTCCTAAGAAGGATCAGTTCAAATAAGGAACTGCAGTCACAATTTCCTGCTTGATTGTCACTTTCCTCCAGTGAAGAAATAGTCTGCTACTGGCCCTTGTCAGGAACAAATTACTTTCCCTTCACTGCCAACTCAGCTCCACGTGCCCTGCTCGGAAGAGAAGCAGCACTGCAAAAAGCCAGTTTTCCCCAGAGGTTATGAACTACACAGGCTGGTAATCTGTACAGATCATTTTAAAGGGGTAACTTACCCTAGATTTACTGAGAGCAATATAAAGGAGTAAGTGGGAGCTTTGTTCTAAATGAATTGAAAAAAATTTGCCATGCAACTTTTTTGCATACGAATTCTCATCAAAGAAGATTTTTAATCCCCTAAAAGCAAGCTTAAGGGAGGGCTGAGACAAAATCTAAACAATAAAAAAATGTGGTGAAAGCATACTGGTATTTTAGCTTATATTCTTGGATGGAGCTGATCTGTACAAAAAAAAAGGGGGTTTTTTAAGTTAAAATTAATTTAAAAGAAAAATGTTTTGAGACATATACTACTTTAGACTTCCAATTTTTTTGCTTTTAGTGGGGGCAAGATACAATCAGCAAAACACAGGCATTCTACTCAGGCCTTCCTCACCTCATCCTTTTAAAAAATGTTACGTGTGTGAGAAAAAGGGAAAATCATCAAGAAACTGGGTCCCAAGTGCAGAGTACTCACACTGAAGGGCCATTTAGAGTTTAATCTATGGCACAGTCTAAGAGTCCGTATTCAGCAGTTATCATCAATGGTAGCTTCACCGAGAAAGGTGTGTCTGTTAGAGTTCAGGATTCTAAGCTGAAGAAACTGTTTTAAAATACTGAGAATAAAATCACTAAAGCTTTAAATTCATTCCATTAGCAAAAAGATATTCCTCTTCAAATGTAGATTTCCTAGGTGCTCAATTAGAAGGCATACTTTGGTGCTTTGCTTTTCTTTACCAGTATTTGTTCAGTCTAAATGAAAGTTTATAACTCTACTGTATCTATCACAGTTTAATAAGTCCAGGTTTGGACAACTCTAGCCTGTTTACTCAAGTTTCTGGACTTTTTCTCTCCTAGGCAGAGAGTAACTCAATCTATGCATCCTGTTGATTCTTTCAATGTCTAAAATTAGCACTGTGCACACACGCTTCCTCTACCTGGTGGCATGCTCCCCAACAGAACTGGAGGCAGGCACTTGGACACAAAGGCCCAGCTGTTGCTTTTTCGACAGGAGAAGCCAGAGATTTTTATCTTTAAGTTTGCACACAAGGAAGAGATCCCACCCTGCTCTCACATTCAGCATATGTGACAAGTACCATTTTGTTCAGCTAAATGCTAAAAATGATAACATGGTTGCTGAGCACAAGTGGTGGCATCCATCCTAACATATGATTAGCAGTACCCATGGCTCTGACAAGGCCAGGCATGGTAAAAATTATGTGGCGGTCACAGGACTGCACAGTTGGAAAGGTTAAAGAGAATCCCCCAGTCTCTCATTCCTCTCCTCCTCCACTCCTCTGTTCTCGCATGGATCTCTTGGGACACTCCTGCTAGAAAAACGTTTGTCAGAAAGCGGAAGGCAACCCAATGGGAAACATCAGTGAACCTGCGTTTACTTTATTTAGAAATGACACCCCATCCCTGTCCCCTGGGGCAAAACTTCTTTTCTAGACATGACCTCAGAGATGTGCTACATGCACCCTGCACAATTTATCACCATGCTGCCTATAATTAGGTTTGTTAACATACAGCCTAGTGCAGTCTTGTTGACTGGGAACTTAATCAAGTTACTATTGAGTTCTCGTATGCATTGCTTCGGGTGACTGTTTTACTTGTAGAATTATAGCTGTGACCAACGTGAGGAAATTAGCTCTGGACACAAGTTTTTTACTTTTTTTCCCCCTACATGTGAAAATATTTAGCAAACAGTGACAATGATGGAAAACAGTAGGAAACAAAATGTTCTACATTAGTATAAAACATGAAAAATGCAGCAAGGACCCTCAGTGGTACAACATGTGTTATGCTGGCTGGCAGTCCATTAGGCTTGATAGACATTTCACTTACCTAAGTCAAATATAACAGTCTAGTATTCATTAATATAAGAAGGGGGTTGTGGAATCAAGCCTACCATCTGGTTAGAACGACAGAATAATCTACAACTCATGATTAGGTCTAAGGAGTGGAATTTCACTTTAATCTTTTTCATTGCTCGAAATTTCCATCTGCGCAGTACGGCACATCATTTTTCTTCAAGACAAATGTGCTGTTTTTCATGTTCCAAAATTAGATCAGAAGAAAACGATTAATCATGTCATGGCCTGGGAAAGGAAACAAAGCCCTGATATTTCTCTCTCTCTCTTTTTCTCTCTCTCTCCCTCTCTTCACCCTTCTCCCCCACAGCCCCTCCCAGCTCTGGGTCTTTGCAAGGTCCTTTCTTTCCCTGCCTCAATTTTCCACACAACTTTCAGAGGGTCACACTGTGGTGGGCTAGAAACACTCAGGAAACAGCAATCTGAAATAAATACACAGCATAGATTTGCATGGCTGTTTTTATTTTCCCCTCGCCTCTCTCCCACCCCCATTTTGCCACTTCATCTTTTCCTCCTCCTCTCCCTCTCTCTCTCCCTCTCCACCCCCTACCATGTGCCCCCTGGCACAGGACGACAGATGGTGACCTGTTTGCATGTGACACCGTAACTGAATCTAAACTCAAGGAAACAAGTCACCGGGCTGCAAATTAGTGAGACCACACAACTGTCAGGTGGCAGTCCCCTTTGACAGTTGTAGGCCATTATAGGAACATTGATGTTTTCGCAGTGTGACAAAAAGGAATCCTTTTTGCAGCAGACCTGTCTGTCAGCTGGCTCTCAAGTCATAACAAATCCCTGGCACTCAGCTGAGGCTGAACATTCGCAGCGTCAGGAGGATGATAAATGACCTGCAGGGCTTTGAAGTGCCTTGGCAGTTCAGATGGGTCCGCAGTGCTGACAGAGAAATATACACAACAGCGTAACCAATAATGAGAACATTAAACATTCCTGCTTTGTGACAGGCTGACAGAAAAACCCAGCCTCACATCAATCATCTGTGGAGATATAACCTTGACAATTAGCCCCCTCTCTGATACTCAGAGTAACCTTTCTTTTTTTCCCCTTCCCCACCTCCTTTTTAATTTTTTTTTCTTTTGCCTGGCTTATCTTCCATGATCTTTTTTTTTCTGGTATGGCAGAGAGGAAAAAAACAGCAGAAAAAAAACCCTACATCAAAAAAGATCTTTTCCTTTTCCTCCATGCAAAAATAAAATATGCCAGGACAAAGTTTATTTGATGGACTTCCACCTATTTCCCTTTAGGAGAAAGGAATATATTTTTGCCCTATCTACCAAAGCATCTGTCACTACAAATACTCCTAGCAGAATTTTGTTTACATTTTATGCTTATTTTGTTCCTTAGGTTTTTTTCCTTTCCCCAACTCTTACATTCATATCAGTACACTCTGTTGTCAAGCATCGTTTCCACTTGTAAGAGTGAGATGATTAAGCATATGACTGTCCCCTTGTTACTGTATTCCAATAAAACAGATAGTATCTCAGCTTCTTCCCATAACCTTGTGTTTTCTCTTTTTTTTATGTGCCTGTGCACTGGTTTGCCATTTTTTAAATCCTTTTATAGAGCAAAATAATCTTCAGAGGACAAATGAAAGGTGCAGCTAATCTTCCTGAAAACTAAACACTTTTAGTACCCCCCTGGAATCATTCTCACTGAAGAACACAGATGCATCCTGATTGTGAGGACACTCTTTCTGCTCACAGGGAATTTCTCTTGCTTTTCCCAGTGTGGGATCGGCAGAAATTTCTCCTGATATACATGACCGACTTCTTGCCATGACTCTCCTGACAGCAGAAGCACTCAAGCAGTGGGGTCAATGGGAGTGGCCTGTGCTCTGTGAGAGGTGAATTAGGCTTTTGGCCATTTTCTGCACTCCATCCTGGTGGCCCGGAGTCCTAAGTCACTAATTCAACCCCACACAGAGGTTTCAAAGAAGCCTAAGCAACCTTATGAAATAGCCTCAGTATTAACTGAGGTTCAAAATGGCGTTTGTTGCAGAGGTTTTAATCTGGAGGAATGTCAATAATGCAAAAAACCCCAAACCTTCTGTCATTGAAATTAGCAGTAAATCCTCTAAGGTGTATAGTGCTCAGGTCTCTGGCTCTCTGTTCCCAAAGCAAATTCTGTTTTGCTTAAGCAATGACAAACATGAACTCTTGCTCTCATCGAGTACAGCGCAGCTCAAATACTTTGATGTGAAGTTTGGGTAGTGAGAAAACCAAGCACTTATAAATTGAAAAAAGCTGTATTTCTAACCCTGAAGTAAAGTCTGTCCCCAGGGCCTGTTTTCCTATGCATACTTTAAGGTCCCTGTGCAACGCTGGTGTAGTGGAAAGAAGATGAAAAGAAGTACAACACCCAAGGCCTTCAACCTTCAATACAGTTATAGAAGAGGCAGCTATAGACCCAGATGACGCTACTGAAATAATATATCCCAGAGTCTGTCAGCTGAGTCCTGCTGCTGTCAAAGTATGTCCTGTGCACGTGGCAACAGCTGTTGACTTCACTAGTAGAAGAGGTCAGCATGAAGGAGAAAAGGAAGGTTTTAGAAAGATGATCAACGGTAAGTGGCAAAACCTGTTCAGCAATTGCCTAACCTCATTTGTACTCTGATCATATTATTCTGATAAAAAGACAAACCACACAGTGCCTGTTTCACAATACAGCAATGGAAGATTGTCCTCCGCAGAACTGTGAGGAGCCATTTCACTCTCAAGCAAGTACTTTTAACAAACCAGGCTGACAACAATGGAAATAGAAAACTTCTCTTTGCCTCCCTTATATCTGCCTAGTGGCTATTGATCAACCGCCTTACAGCACACTGAAAACATACTGTGTATCACATTGTATACCCTACCTGGAGGGTCTGAAGTCAGACACTGCGGTTGCTATGTCCTGTTCAGACTTTTGAAAGCCCAGATGTGGTGGTGATTGCTCACTGTGGGCTGAATCTCCAACAGAGCCAGGCAGAGAAGGACTGGGAGTATCCTCTCTTCCCTCTAGGTCTGAGACTGATTTCTGGTGACAGAGGGACATCATTCAATCTTTGGTTCTCTAATGAGAGAAGTAAAAATTAATTCACACAACTGATTTTCCAAAGATTGATTCCTTAGCTCTTCAAAAATACTAACCTGCTTCTTATGAGCCTTATTGCCAGAAGACCTTTTCTCACTATGATAGCTGGAACAAAGGAAAGGGCACACTCAGCATACAAACTGTATCTGTGGGATCTCTCACGTGCTTGATTTCAGTCTTGTTTCACACACCTTCACAGAAATGGTCACACCCCACTCTTTAAATTGCAGCGTACATCACTTCTAGGCCTACCAGACAGGCTAGATAATGCCTTCACCTCTGCAGATTAGGAACACGGCGTGGGGGAGCCAGATATTCCTGAGACAAAGAGTTTCATTCTCCTCACAATCAGTCTCTGGCCAAAGCAGGTATGATTTTCAACATATGATCATGGAGGGTTCAAAAAGTATGTCTTCCCTCTGTCCTAAACCATTCCTGTGTGATGCTTTATGACCTATCCCACAGCATCATCAGTAACTCTGTTCGGGTAGTAACTGCTGATGACTGAACCTATAAAGGATCTTCGTAAGATGAATGTGCAGAGTAAGTGAACACTTTTCTCCCAACAGCTTTCTTCCCTTCCACCTGCCTACCTGCAGAAGAGGAAAGGTTGGATCCTTGATCACTGCCAAGGACCAGGCAAAGAGCTTCATGTATTTCACAACTAACATTAGGGAGTTTATCTTGTAGAAGGCCATGGCTATAGGAGTTGATGGATGCATTCAGATTTCACCCAAACAGGTCTGTCAGTGGAAAGGGGTGAAAGGCCTGCACCATTTGTTGAGAAGATGGCAGGAGTAGAATGTAACCATCCACACATTTTATTCTGATTGTGGTGGAGGGCTGAGTAAGCATCTGGTGTGCTCAAAGATTTGAGAGGCCCCAAAACTGGATGGAGGCATAAACCACTAGTCATCACAAAGGCTAAGGAAAGGGAAGCAATTTGGCTCCCTTGCCAGTTCAAGCAATCATCATTTGTATTGTCTATTTGATGAAATTTTTAAGAACCAAATTGTAATGGAATTACCAAATCTCCTAATCAAATCTCTCAGGCCATCATTCTTACTCTGACACTTTATTTGGCTCACAGCCATGAGTTAATCACCATTCCCTGCCTCAGTTTCCTCACAAACAGAAATGGATGCATTCAAATTACACTCACCTGAAAGGCATGCTGTAAAATTTAATTAAGCCATGAAAAGCACTCTGCAATTGTGAGATGAAAAGGTGCTATTAAAAGCCTCTAGTATTATATTTCACTTAGACTCTCAGAAATATTTTGGATGGAGTTAAAGAGAGAAAATAAAAGGGAAATAAATCATAAACATTGCAGAATAAATGCTGCCCACCCCTTCTTATCTGTAACTCACAAGGCATATAGATTACATCTAAATAATCCTTTGTATGAAAAACTGTCCATACATTTGCACACAAGATGTAAGGACAATGCTGGGTTTATATGAAAGGGAATATACATGTTTCCTTGCACACTCTCAGTGAAGTTAAAAGGGTTAATAAAATATAAGTTGAGATCAAAAGAAATCTGAGGTGACATTTTGGCCTTGAGGCCTTCTCTTGGCTGTGGGAAAACAGAATGAGGCTGCTCTGCAACCTACAAGCTGAAGTACAATTAGTGGTGTTTTCAGACTGTATGTTTTGTTCTAGCTTAAATCTGTAAGCATATGCAGTGAAAGCACTGTGGATTTAGTTTTTCCAGTGGAGAATTACTAACTGTTAAAGATGGAGACAGCATGAGAAAATTCCAAGTTATGTAATTAGAAGATTATACCTGCCCATATCAGAATCAGATAGAACACTAAAATTATTTAATGCACTCAAAAGGGGAGGATTGGGGGGGGGGGAGGGGTGTGGTGTGTGCAGCTGCAGTGTCATGCACACATCCCAAGGCCAACTGGAGACAGTTGGACTTTCATCTTTTGACTCAAGACCTCCCCAAGACCTACACATTACAGCTCAGAGAACCACACACTCTATCAAACGTCATTATTTACATAACACATGGCAGGGAGTAGTTATGGAATAAATCAATACTTCGTGATATTTGTTACAAGCCACATGGTAGCTGAGCATTTCTAAGGCTTTACCCAAGGTCTGGCTTGAAGGGAGCTTATTACAGCTATATTAAAATTGCCTAATAAGTGAGGTTACCAGAAAACTGCACTGAGCCATTTTTTCTTTTTTTCCACTGGACTGTAGCCTAGTGAGGGCAGGTCTTTCATTTACAGATGAGCTCCTGATCCGATCCCCTTCAATGCAGACTCTGTTCTGTGTCAAAGACAAGGTGATCTCACTTTGCCCACTGCCCCCTGATTCCTAAGCATAGCTGTGACTTCAGACGTGGACAATTGTCCTAGACTTAGCGACATAACTCTTAAAATACCCATAATTGTTCACTACTGAGACTGTCTGTGCAGACTCCTGCAGCATGGCTACAATGGGAGTGTGATACTGTCTTCCTAAAGGTCCCTAGGCTATGAGGATTTATGTGAAAGAGGAACTTCCAGAGCACAGTGAAGGTGTAAGTACCTATGTCTCTAAGTATATGAAGAGCCTGAACACGTAGCTCACACACACAGGCTAGATTCCTGAAGTTTGATTATGTGAATGCTGAACATCCCATACAAAAAGCTTCAGGCCTTATGACAAGCTCTTATAAAAACAGCAGCATTTTTGCTTTAAATACTATCTAACCATCACTTATCTCTGGTCTGGGAAACTAGATTTTGTCTAAAAAACACAATCAGGAAACCCAGCTAACCTCTCCAGGTTCATTCTGCCGAAGTATATTCGTGAAAATCTCTAGTTTGGTGAAGACTATGTTTTAGAACACTAACAATGCTTAAAATACAATGTTATCAGTTCCAAACACCAGAACAGCATAACAGTCAATAAGCTACAAAGTCACTGGGAAAAAACTCATGCTTTTTCTCTTTGCCTTTGCTCAATACCTAGCACCTGGTTCACAAGTAGGCCTAACAGAGTATCTAAAACAGAAGTGGCAGTAACTGAAAAATACAATCCACTGTAGTGGAGATACAGCTATTATATAATACTGTAAAAATCACTAAATAAAGATTCCTCTTCAAATGTAAGAGACAAATTTAGTTGTGCAAAAAGAAAAACAGTAAACAAATATCTCATTATGTTCTTTCTTCTGTAGTGAGAATATAGGCAATCACAAAAGGTAAAGAAGAACAAGAAACACTGAGATGTGTAAGCCCAGTAAGGAATCTCCACTGAAGTCAAACAAGCATAGGAATCACAAGGCTGCATGAAGCATTAAAAAAGAGACTGAATAAGGAACTTGCTACACTAACAGTAGCAAGTTAAAAGCTAAATTAAAAAAAAAAATCATCTATGTATGATACCTTAGACATTAGTAAATCATTTAACGGAAAGTCACCTGAAATACTCAACTACATTTGTTTAGATCCTAGCATAAAACTGGGTCTAAAAACTTTAAAAATTCAGCCTTTTCTTTGTTCTACTGCTCAGAGCTCATACATTAGTCATCTGGTGCCTCAGCTACATCAACACATCTCTTTTTTTCTTGGTTTCATGGCTTTCTTACTCCACTTTTTTGAAATGGCCATTTCAAGTATTTTTCTCTTTTCATGATTTTCTTTCTCAGCTACTTGTTTTCCACTTATAAATCAAATTCAAAACCCCATTTTAGAGCACTACAAAACACTGCCCTTGAACCTCTTTCTTTTTACTACTTTCACTATTCCTGCTCCTTTATAGAACTACCAGGTTTGTTTGGACTATCTCAGTCTTCTTTCTCTACTGTAGTCTTTATTTTTTCACCTATGACATGAAGCATGTTTATGACAGCTTTAAATTCATTTTTCCTAGAACTTTCCTAGAGAAAACTTACACGTTCCATTGCACAACCATATCTCCATGCCCTATTTCTGCTGTTTCATGCTTTTGAGATATCTGTAGACTAATTCTTTCAGAGCAAAGGAAACATTAATTGACATAAGCAATTTCTATTGCGTAGCCTTATGTACATACACAGTGTCATATACACTAGCCATGCATAAACCCCACCAAGAACAAATGATTTGAGGGAATTGCCCCTTAAGAAATTTGCAGAGACTTTGTTAAATTCAAGGTTTTAATATTTCAGTAGTATTTTAAAACCATTAATCAGAAGATATAAAAAGTTGATATAGTAATTTAATTTGCAGAAGATGCTAGCATAGGGAGTGTCGTAAACATAAGTGAAGATGAAGAAATAACAGAGTGGACCTCAGGAAGCTTAGAAATAAGAGCAGGAAATAACAAAATGAAATTCATCCGGGAAACATGCAAAAGTACAGTACATCTGGGGGAAATATTTCAAAATTAAATACCAAAAGTAATCCGATCTTGTGGTTCAAGGTGTAAACTGATTGCCACAGCTGAAATAATCCTCTCAACCTTCCTGCTCAGCAACATATAACTGGCAAGGTACATTGAGAAGGGTTTTGAAAGATCAGGCAAAAGTTATTTTTGGAGGCAGGATGCTTGTCTCTTACAGAAAATTCTCTGCAACACCTATATTTAGAGAATTAGCCAGGTTCATTGAGAACACCTTCCCACTCTTGGGCAAACAATTTACTTACTTCCCCTTTCATGGCAAAGAGTTACCTCCATCCCCCCATTTACCTGCTTACTGACAATTCAGCACAGACCTACGACACAGTGGCAGTGGTACTAACGGAGTAAGTTGAAAAGAACAGGGGAAAGGGATGCCAGGCTAGTTACAGGGTGAATTACCTGGGCTCTTAGTATTTCCAACCTCTGAGAAACTGCCTCAACTACTTTTCACTCTCAGAGGCCACAGGGACTGCTACACCAGACAAGCAGTAATGTTGTCAGAAACACAGATCCAGATACTCAGTTGATGTCAGTCAGGGCTTTTCTGCTGACTTCAAAGTGAATAGCAAATTTAATGTGCGTTTGCAGTGAAATAGGATATTGAAATTCTTCAGTGCTGCTTAGTTTTCCATCCTCAGGCTCACCACAATCAGGAACTAGAAAAGAGATGAGGCTTTGTACAGCATTGATAAAACCACAGCAAATATATCACAAAGCTTTGGCCCTTGAATGCCATTAAGTCATAGAGAAGCTGGAAGGAGTTGAATGGAAATCAATAACAATGAAGGATCTCAAACAGATGGACTTTGAAGAAAGTCAGTATCTTCTTTTGTTACACATAAAAGACAAGAAATGTCATTAAAATAAATAAATTCATTACAGCCTTATAGCAAATCAGTTTCTCTCTGTCTCTGCTTCTCCTTAGGAATTAACTTTCTACTACAGCTCTAAATAAACAGCACATATATCCTCACACATTCCCTACCCTGTTCTTCATAGATAAACAATCTGAACAGGAATGAAATTAGAGACTGAGATGAGTCATTGGTTTCACCACTCATTCAGATCTGTTTATTGTCTAACCCCCCCATGTGTTCGATTGATTCAATTTATTATGAAATTCCAGAGGTGTGAATGGCTGGACAATAGCTTAAGGAGTCTTTGCAGCTGGATAACTTCTCATTACTGAAGTGTTGCATGGATCCACATGGGCCAAGAACAGGATTTCATAGAAACTAAATTGAGATTGAATATCCCTCCAAAAAGGTTTCCTATAGCGTAAAGAACAAATCATACACCTTTTCACAAGAATTTTGGACTTAAGTTTAGAGTTTGTGTCAAGCTAAGTTGACAGCCTTTGCTTCTGTTTGATCAGTATGAAGCTATCTTTCTGCAGTGCAGCTATCCTTAAAAAGTCATACTGAAACATATAAAATGTCCATCTCCTGATCACATGGAAATTTATCTTTGAGGGCATTTCTGATAGGAAATGAAAAAAAAAAAAAAAAGACAAACCAAATTTTCTGAATAACTTCATTAAAACTGTGGTCAGCTTTTTACACTGGAGTAGTTTGGAAAGTCCAAGGAGAATATGTTAATGCAACTAAAAACATTTAATGAAGGAACTGCTAACATGCAGGTACCAGGGAGGTAAGGGTGATCTCTGGTTAAGCACAATACTTGGAACTTAAGTGATCTGTGGCCTGTTCCTCACTGTGCAATGTATTTCCTGTGCAAACCCAAATGGCTTTCAAAGTACCTTCATTCCAGGCCCATAAAGTTAGTACTTTCTCAGGCACTTCTGTTCATGTTTCAAACTATGTTCATCTACAGTGTATTTCACAACAGGGGACAGATTTGGAACAGAGGAAAGGTGGTGTCTCCAAAGCAGGTAATACTATTAGCAAGCGGCACCACCACATTTCATCAGGCATGTATGTCTACAAAATTTTCTCCAACCAGAAGAGGGAGATCTGTGGTTTGAGATCTCTGGACCAACAGTTCATATGAATCACTTTGGGTGGGCTTAACTTGCACTTAATCATCAAAACCTGTACTGAGGTTTTGGGTAGCACCATTATGCATAGTCAGATATCTTTGGCTCTCCATGGAGTAGGTTTTCCAGCTGTCACGAACCTCCACCCTCTACAAGCTCTTTATAGTATATAAGAAGGCTGGGCATGAAGATGGAAATGGAGTTGTGATATAATGAAGTGTGGTGCCTGATACTATCAGGGCTTTTAATATTAGTCTCATTGCTGCAGGGTTTGAGCACTTCCAGCTGAAGTTGGGTGCTGGCATCATCCAACTGTCTGATAGAGAGACCTGCAGGCAAAGCTGTGGTTATAAAACTTGAGATGAGCAGATCTTCTATCTGTATAATGAGCTAATTAAAAATTAATTTAAGCATAGTCTGTATAAAGTGCTGAAGCATATGATGTGGGGTATAATCCTATGCTGGATTTGACAACTCACAGCTGCTACTGCATATTCAGTGTTTTTGAACAGAATTATATGTTCCTTCTGCCAGACTCCAATGAGAATTTTCCCTCACTGAGGACCTGAGGATCTGACTCCAGGATGCAGATTGCATGGTTAGTCCACATGATTATGTGCAGAGATAAGAGCTCAGACTTAGAGGTGGTTTGACTGTGTTTGAACAACCACGATGTTTCTTAGACTTAGCAGTGTTCTAGATGTCAGACATGGATTCATCTACTGTCCTCCCCACCATTCTTGGTTCCATACTTCCTCATGCTGCACCAGCTTGCGTGTCTCAGCACTTTCAGTGTTGATGTACCCATAAATAGGATGAAAATATCTGTATTGGCAATAAGCACAAAAGGTTTTTGCCTGTAAGGTATATTAGGCCCCTGGGAACTATGTGGAAAGCTGAAAGACAAGTTCTGATTGCTTTCCTCCGCCAGTGAGTCTCAGCTGGGACAGAGATATATGAGGTATGAGGAGGTGGGGAAGCAGAAGTCAGGGTGGTAGGAGTGAACTCAGGAAGCCATGAAAGCTGAAAGAGCTCTTACAATTCTTGCTCTCTTCTTGGACAGATATTTACCACAAGCCATAACTGAGCCCGGCCCCAAATCAGGTGCTAATAGCCGTACTGCAGAGACACTGGAACTCATGGATACTCCAATCTCTGTTGCCAGCAGCCAGGCCAAACCTATGATAGCACGGTACTGCTTCCAAAGTCAACTACAGGAAGAGTTGTTCCCTTGCTTGTTTACCAGTGATATTGAAATAGCCTAGAATGAGCAAATACTGCAATGGACTTAAAAGAAAATCTGCTTTAGTTTGAATGACAACTGAATGGTTGCCTTGGCTTGAAGATTTAAATCCATATAAACATGATGCCTATATGAAGCAAGATAGGAATAAAAGGATTGCTTCTGAATACAAGTATTCAATGTGATAATTTTTGAATCTGAAAACAACCACTGTCACTGACGGTTCACTAAACATTGGTATGTTGGTAGTTTGTTTACTGTGTTAGTAAATAAAAAACTTTCCTTCTTGCCTAATAAGCATATTAATTAATCATAAAGAGATATAGCCTAGAAACACAATTAGGTAAGAATTATGCATGGCCACACTTACTTTTGTGGTATTGCCAGGTAAAGAATTACTATGAGTCTTGATAGGAATAACCTCAAACAGTCTGAGCAAAACAGAACAGCAATTACAAAATAACTCCCTACTTACTAGAAAAAAAATCTTACATATTTGGGAAGCTTTCTCAAACAGCAAGAACACATTTGGTCTTTACTCATCACCTTTATCCTGCCAGTGTTCCCAAAGAAAAAAGGCACAGGAGTACCAGGACTCTGAGTTACAGCGGAGGAGCCCAGGGATGGTAATTCTCTTGGAATAAAAAAGAGAATTGTGAACAATAGGTAGCCTATCTGACCAAGACACATAACATTTATTTTGAAAAAAAGCCTTCCATTATTCCCTTAAAAACTCAGTAGTAAAAAATTAGCATAGAATAAACCCATTGTTTTACTGATTCTAGCCAGCTACTGTGTATTGCTTATTAGATTCTCACAGGAGTGCACAAGAGGAGAGTAACTTCCCATAAAAGGGTGCATCTGTATGTTTCATCAGTAGTACTGTTGTAGCGAGTCAAATATGACCAAGCTACCTTTGTTTTGTGCTATCTACAGTGATTTTTCATAAAATTTCAAACCAATGTAAAAATAGGGGGGTTTAATTTTTCCAGCATACTTATGTATATATCCATGATGAAGACCATAATTGTTAATTACAGCCCTCTGTCCCAAAAGGACACTCCATAGAAAGGCCAGAGTTCATCTGCCAAAGAGATCGGATTTCTTGTGGGCTTTTCAAGACTTCTTTATGAAGTAAGAAGTAACACTGAAAACAGTAACACTACGTTACACTGAAAACCTTAGAATCTTTTGTTCTATGCTCGAAGTGCATCTTTGTTTGCTCTATCATAAAGTGGAATGACATGTATATGATATTAGAGAGATGACCATAGTACAAGCATATATACAGAGCAGAACACAGAAGAAGAGATTGAATAAAACATTCCTACCCAACCCTTTCTCAAACACACATGCCAAAGGTTTGGTAGTCCTCACAATGAGCTTAACATTTACCAGATGAGACCTGATTGATGTGTTCCCTGTTGGAACTGGTCAAATTTTGAATGATTGCCTGTTACAAAAGGATGAGAAGCAATACATTAACTGTTGAGCACGGTTAAAAAACTAAATCTCTTCATCATGAGGAGTAATATTCTCATGTCCTGTATCTCACACTGCAGACCTCTTTTTTGCATGTTTCCCTTATCACATGTATTGATTGGTACTTTGTACAGCCCACTCTTTAGTCATTTCTCCACGAAAATAAGATTTACAGGATGACAAAATATACACCGTGCCTATTCCTTCCTGACAATTTTAAACACAAAGAAATTTTAGTCCAAAAAAAATTTGAATAACTGAATTCTCTGTTTGAATTTTTACACAATGATGGTTAAGGATGTATTGGGTTTGCATGGCAAGGTTTTGGCAGTGGGGGAGGCTACAGGTGTGGCTTCTGTGAGAAGCTGCTAGAAGCTTCTCCTATGTATGACAGAGCCAATCCCAGCTGGCTCCAGGATGGACCTACTGCTGCCCACTAGCAAACACGGTAATGCTTCTGGGACAGTGTGGTTAAGAAGGGGGAAAACAACCCTGCACAACAGCAGCTGAGAGTGAAGACAGTCAGGGTCCCCCAACTACAAAAAAAATTCTTGAGGAAATGTCTGGAATTCTCTTGCACTCCAAACTGTTCAACATGTAGGCTTATCACAACAGTTTGCCACAAGGAATAAGCAGAGCAAGATCCCCATAGCAGTTAACTCACATTCAAGAACAACTTCGAAAATCCACGGTTCAATTGCCATAAACAGAGTTTCCCCCAATCTTTTTTTTTTGTGTGTGTGCTTCATCTGAAAGGGAATATTACAATTATTTTACAGGAGATTTTGTTTTAGGCTGTGGATACTTGGAGAGCAGTTGAATCTTGTGTAGTGTCCACACAGCAATGACGAAAGATTTGAGGTAGAACTTGATCAAAGACTTTGATTGTTACATGTTTCTCAGGATCCTCTTCCATAGCCTATTTTCAGAATAAAATCCTGTTTAGAAATACTCCTTCAGCTTATCTTTTCAGAATATCCTTCTATGTTACAAATCCAAAGCACACAACTGGCAAGAATAGCCTTTTAGTTTCCACTTGCAGCAGCACCATTCTGGCATATTGGGAATGTAAAACAACAGAAGTATTTACAGGGAAGACTTTAATTGTTTCAGTGGATTGGGCCTTTTTATTTTGCAGGTTTCTATACACATTAAGAATGTCTATACGGTTCTTTTTTCTTCTCACTTGCAGCTACAGTAAGGATGTGATTTCATGGTCAGCTTCATCTAGTTGAACTCTGAAGTACTACTGAAAGGGACAAACCTTCCTCTCCATGGCCTCACCTGTCTGTCCTCCACGCTTTGTGTCAGCACATGCAGTTGCATGCCTCAGCAGTCAGCCAGATCCGGTCCCGGTGCAGCTGCACAGCTGGATGTGTGCTGCTGCTGACACAACATAAGGACAGGGGACACACACTCTTTCACCACCTTTTTGAAGTTTAGAAAGAGATTAGCCATGGCTGATACAAAACACCCAAGTATCACCACTTTTCGGTGAAGAAAGGAAACAAAAGATTCCCATGTTATTTGCTGCACAACAACAAATCCAATTACTGCTAAATAATTAGCATTTGGGATATCTACATTTATGATAACATGGTCATTGATAATACAAAGGGAAAGAGATATGTCAGAGAAATGTTTGTTTCAAGAGGTTGGACAATTAATGGAAAAATTAAACCAAATTAAATAAAATTGTAAGTTCTATGGACAAGGAACTGTGAGGCTTGAACATTCATTTTTAATTACTTTCATCTTCACCTCAGAGACTACTATTTCCAAAACTATATTTAATATTGGTGTCATGCTAATTAGCATTACATGAAAAGCCGGCTTAGAAGGAAGATCTAAACCAAATGGTGGAATGGAAAAGGCAATACGCTAGTGGCTTCAGCAAAATTTGGATGAAGACTTTAATGTTTTATTCTTCTGTTATCCATCCCCCACTGTCTGCTAAATACACAAGGAAGAGAGCAGAAAAACTTCAAGAGGTGCAAAAAGACAAGTCTAGGAGACTACAGAATGGGTAGTGCAAAGTCAACTTTTTTTTTTCAGAAACAGACATTCTTACTATTGAGGAAAGAGAGTAATTTAAACCCATACCAGAAGAATTAAATATTATGAGAAAAAGTGGCAGTTTCCTCTACTGCAGTTAGCACTAGCCATTATCAGTTCCATGATACCAGATTAGATAAATCACCACTCTGATCCTGAGAGACAACTCCTATCCAACTCACCGCCCTTCACCTCACCACCAGTGGCACAGTGCCACAAGCCTTGATTCTGCAAGACATCAGGTTACAGACACCAGAGCTCTGTTCTGCAGTAGGATATACAACAGCAGTTCCCACGGCCATCACGAGGAGCTGCGTGGATACCTAGTGCCAGGAAGGGTGGGGTGAGAGCACTTGGAATGCAGCTACTGAAAGTTCAAGTCAACAGGTTTGGAAACTTGGCAAAGACAACACAGACAAATAACTCAAGGTTTGCAGGGCACCTCCGTGACTCGTATAAATCAGACGAGTCCTGCTGAGTTCAAGAGAACCTGCCAATGACGACAGATGAGCACCCACTCCTTTGCAATGCGCCTCTGAATCCTGGTATCTGAACTTCTTGGATCTCATCCAGCTTTCTAGTGTTTCCTCTAGACCAAGAAGAACACCATGCAAAACATTCTGCCATTCTTAACACAGTGAAAAATAAAATCATGTTTGATCATGAAAGTTGATCCTCCATTTTTGCGCATCAGCGAAGATATGAAGAGGAGATGTTAGAAAAAAAAAAAAAAAAAAAAGGAACTTCCTCTCCTTCTTTCAAATCCCCACCCTCTTAAGTACTTTGTTGCTGATGACAGAAATGAAAGTCAGGCCTGGATGAATCCAGCAGAGATACCCAGAGGCTCCAGGGCAGTGCTGGGCCCCATCAGAGTTCAAAGCCTTGAAAGGCTGTAGAACTCCCACTGTGCTGCAGTTCAGCTTCCCACCCAAAGAGCCATATACCTAGCAGTGTACTCTCTTCTCAGTGCTGTCTCCACTAGGGCAGTAGGTCCTTTTCTTCTCTGCCTTCCACCAGTATAGTCACATACTGCCCTCATGGTGCACAAACGATGAGCAGCACGTTTGCTCCGCCTGCTCATTGAACCTCCAGCCACAGGTCAGTGCCAGCCAAAGCTCTTTATTTGCTGAGCTTTACAGGCTACTTCTTTCCATGTGCTCCCTTTCCATGTGCTTGCTTTGACAGCTGCCTTTCTACACAAAAAGGTTGTCATAAGGATTTTTGAGACAATGGAGCCTGTAGTAAATGGGAGCCTTCACAATATCAGTGACATCAGACATCGTGCCTTGAGATGCCATGTTAGTCCACGCATGCTGTACACACACAGGTCAGCTGCACAATGTATGCACTGCTGTGCCCTGTGCTGAAAATAGCAAAACTGCTTTCTAACTGTATAGGCACAGTAGCTTTTTTCCTCGCAGCCACTACCACCTGTGAAAAAAAGCACCCAGCTAATGTGAAATAAGGGAGAAAGCTTTTTTGTAAGCTTTTCATGTGAAGCATAAGACTTTAGTGGGCAGTTAGAGAGGACATTTGGCAACTTCTTCACTGGCTGATGGGATTTGGAGATGTCTCCATGTTCACACTGCAACAGACTGCTAGGTTTTGGACCTCGCCGTCTGCAGGCCTGCTAATCAAAATAAGAATGAAATAAAGATGTAAAATACAAATCAAACAAATAAGTCAAAAGAAAATCAAACTTTTTCAAAACTTTCAAGTGTTTCATCCAAGTTCAAGTTCACTCCTTAGCAGAGCAAGGGCTCAACTACTGTTCATTTAGCAAATATTTTCACAAGAGCAAAAGATGGCTCCTAATTGCAAGACCCGGCTCTAATAATATCACCTTTCAAAACAACTGAAATTGTCAAGCATCTGATCCAGCCTGTTACAGAAAGGCAGACAGGACCCAAACTCTACACAGAGATTTGAATTTTACTGTATTTCAGGGTTGATGATGAGAGGGTTGAAATATGGAGTTTAAGCTTCCTCTGGTATATCTTCAGTAAAACAAGCACAGTTCTATAATCCCATCGTTTTCCCAAGATGGTGTTGTGGTGTGTGCTGTAGGGCTGGGAGGAGAAAGGCGTTGAGGAGGAGAAAGAAGTTCCTCATTTTTCCCTATTGCCCTTCTTCCTGTTTTCATGTCTATTTATTCAGAGGATTGACTTTCCACAAGCAAACAACTAGAGACAAGCTCACTCCAAATGTATGTTCTCTCACGTTTCAAGCACTTGCTCTGTTCTTGCTGAATGTTTAGTTACAGCATGAAAAATGGATATGGGGAATGAAGACATTTCCCCTTTGACTAGCACATTTGCAGAAGGTATGTCAAGGATCTGAGGCAAGGGGTATGGGCAAGCTTTCAAGAAAGTTTTTCCCCCCTTCTCCTTTGCTTGCTTATTGGAAGAGCAATAAATATCAAGCAGACAGACCCTTCTCACAGTTACAAAGCCTACCTGTAACTGAGCTGGATAATTAGCAGCCTTGAAGATGATATATGACTTTCATTACCCTTTGGGACTTGAGACTAAATGAGGACAGAGCTAATTGCCGTGCAAAGCAGTTTGGCATGAATGAGAAAAATGCAGGCGCTGTCTCCTGCCAAAAAAGGGCCCTATTGCTGCTCTGATCTCATGGCTGGTTTTTGCCGCAGGAGTTCACTTGGTGTCCATAAATCATGGTCTGCTTACAGCTGAAACTGCACTGAGTCATCAACATGCAATAAGCTGAGTGACAGATTCCAGCCTGACTACATTAGAACTTCAGACTTAGTCCTCCCCCCCAACACTACCCATACTTAACAGAAAATTAAACCCAGACTACACAGACATGAAGGCTGTGAGAAACACAAGGCTTGTTTACTTGACAATAGTTTTTTAAGACTGATGTTTCCAGGAAATAACATCATGCATTTTGAAAGGGTAGAGGGCCACAAGTACTGAATTTATAAAATGATCCACTGCTATAGCATTTGGTTTGTCCTTCCTCATGTAATTGTTGATTAAAATATATTACCCTCCTTTAATGACCTAAAGTGGCACTTTGTCATCTCAGTTCTTATGGAGATAGATTTAGTCAGCTAACTGAGAAAATATTTTGCTGCTCTTTAAAATTAGGCCAGAAGAATCTGAAATTTGATTGCAAACCTGCTTCCAAAGCGACGAGGGGCATATTAACACCCATATTGTACCCTTAAGAAGTGTGGGTTTCTGGGGAATCTAAACCATCAGGGCAAAGGAGAGACCTTGAAGATACTCTTTGCTCTCCCAATTCTGTTTTACAGAAGATCTTTTGCTTTTCCCTAAAGGTACCTTAGGTCTATTTTTTTTTTTTTTAAATGGAAGAGATTGTGCTGAATTTGCAATATGGTATCCTGTCAGATCGTAATCAATTAGCCCACATCAACTCAGTATAAGGCAGATACCAATTTAACTCACAGAGCTAAGCCTTCTGATTTTCTCTAAGGGCAGTCACATAATTCATTCTTTGTAGTGCCAAATTATATTTGACATTTAATTTAAAACTCAAGGTACCATAATGCAAAATCTCACTAAAAATAATGGTGATAAAGCAGAGGAACATTTCATTTGACAGTGAGGATTTCTTCAGCTTATTTATGCACCCAAACTTTCCCCCTCACCCACCTTTCAAAGCCCCAAGCTCAGGAGTTCTGGTTATCCAGGCAGTCACTTTCAGGCGATTTTTGCCTCTACAGGTGCTTGCATCCAGTAAAGGGATACTTGAAGGTGAAGCAAACAAGCTAGCTGCTGGTCACCTTTAGGTGGGTGAGCTCTTCTCCCTGTGCTGACACACAAGCTCAACAACTTTTCACATATTCTTGCTGCTGTAGCTGGTAGAAAAATAAGTTTCAATAACGTGGCTGGGCTAACCGGAATGGTTGTGTGTGGACTGGGGAAGGGGGAGTCAGCCTGAAAAAGCTCAGTTTCTTACTTTTAGAAGACCAAACAAAAAAAAAAAAAAAAGTTTACTTGCTTCCTTCATCATTCTCTGCCATGCAGTAACTCCACTCACAGCAACTGGGCACACACCTGGACTCTGACAATGCTAGTTCATGCATAGATGATAATAAAAACCTGAGGTTCTTCTCCTTTCTTGAAATGCGCAACACACTGGGAATCCATAGAGATTTCTTGGTCCATGGGCTCAGTCAGCACTTCTAGTAACAGTCAAACTCTAATAAAAAGACTACTTGGAAAAAATGTGCAGCTGTATCTGCCAAGGTGAGAGGCTTGTAGGGACTGACTATTTCTGATGGTAGTGTGCAAAATGCTAAGCAGCCAATGATTTGCCTGGCTAATCTAGAACAGCTCTATGAGAAGAGAAAGTAATGGATAACAGTAGGCTCTGCATTGTTGAGACAATACCATCTAGCAATGAGTAGGCTGGTAGTGCAATCCTCCTGAGAGTGACTCAACTTTTTTCCTGTCAAAAAACAGCTACTACTTTGCAATAAAAAGAAGCAAATGTCTAATGTTCTCATCCTTTATGTGCCAGATTAGCTCTTGGGGGAAAAAAAAAATCATCACTGGTCGCAACATGCTTCACAACATAAGATGGATGACTTGAATTCTGGGATGTTAGGTCTTACTGTGGATTTCAATCCCTTAGTGAGATGAATACAGTCTAGGGCTAAACTCTGATAATTTTAGAGCGAGCCTGTACGCCTCAGGTTAGGCATTCTTGCTTTATTTCATATTTGCATCTAGATGCATGCATATGCTACTGGGAGTCAAGCTCAAAACCTTGCCCATGTGAACTGATCCATTTCTTTCAGTACTTGCTATATGCTCTACATTTATGCTATAGAATGCACAAGTTATTACCTGGGGTATGAAATATAGACAGAAATAAAGTAGTTGTGTACCAGAGTGAGAGAGTACATTACTAGCACACTTGGAAGTGAAAGAAACGGTATTTGATGTTGATACAGTGTGGTTGTGTGACAGGTTTAAGTTAGTGAAACAACTGTGAGGGCATAACATTGCTGTAAGATATTCCTACATTTCATCAAATTCCATTGTGGAATACGAAAACACAAATCCAAAAACTTCTGGAACAGCAACGCTTCAGCATTATACAACACAGAGAGCTCCTTTCTATGGGATGCATCCTGTAATTCAGCTCTTCCAGACTTCCTGAACTGAGACTGTATCCAGACCTTTATTTTCAATAGCAAGGATTTTGGGTTTTAATTGTATGGGCAAGAATACCTTTCACAAGTCTAGCTAATTGCTTTCTTAATCTTTTATAATATACTCTGGCAAAGATGTCCACAGTTTATTAATAATTTTTATGTGAAAAAGCACTTCCATTTGTTTAAGCACTGTTAACAATTTGAAGAAACAGAGATTAAGTATTTCCTATTAATTTTTCATACAATTTAAGATGGTATCAAGAGGAATTTTGCAGGCTTCACACCTATATTTCTAAGCCCATTTTGCTTCACCTCTTCTCATACAGAAATCTTTCCAGAAACTGGCTGACTGTTTTTACCTTTTCTAAATCTTGTATATAGGGTCTTTTTGAGCTGGGGGCAAGGTATGCTTTTCAAGATTTTAACGTGTTATAGATTCATATAATTCACTTCATATTCAGTATTGTCCCAGAACTTTTTGCAGTTGTGCAGGTACACCTCTAACTGCTCACCAACTTAATAGCAGTATTTTGGCACATAAAAATACAAGTGCACAAAATCTTTACAATATTTACACCAACCAAAGATTTTGCACCAAGTTCTTGAATAAATTCAGCTTGACAAACTTTTTTTTCAGAATAGTTTGAATGTTTTCAGAAAGGAAATGAAGAAAACGCTCATGCAATTGTATTACTGTTAGGAACCTAGAATAGCTAATGGCCATTTTAGTAGCCTATTTATATCACTAAGTTTTTACTATTGCAGAGACAGAAGCTTTAAAAACAAGGAATACTTTAAAATTGTAGTAAAAAGTGCAAAGTAAGTCAACACCTAGATTGGAAATCTGACATCTTGTACTATGAAACATCTTCAAATGGAAGTGAAGGGATATAGGAATTGACTGAGATTTCAGACCCTCCATTACTTAGGTTGGTTCCAAGTTTTGAGAACTTAAACAATTTCACTGAAAAATAAATACATAAATAAGAGTCTAACTTAAATTTATCTTTTCTGAAGGTCTTCATCTCTTTTCATACATAGGATTTAGCATTTTGCTTTGCAAGTAGTCTATTAAATACGGGGAACAGAGTTCAGAGTCCTTGCATTCAGTAAGGAGCTGCTTTTTAATTATACTGTGCAAAAATATTAGTGATAAAATCCCCTTATAAATACAAACAGAAAACTAAATCATAGGGTAGGAAGCCATAAGGAGTGGAATGCAGAGAGGATAGAAAGAGGGAATACAAATGATCTTATGACACACAGTTTAATTTCTGGAGAAAATTCTACTTCAATTTACAGTGATGTAAAGAAGGCCCAGAAATCAGCTTGTTTCCTCCTCATTTAAAATACTGACAGACAAATAGATTAAGGTTTTTTGAATGGCTTATGATTCGGGATTTTATAATTAACAGCACAGACATATTTGTCACCATTCTTAATCATGGATATTTGTGCAAAAATTTCAGCCAGCTCTATTCTGCTTGAATTTAAACTCATATAAATTCTTCCAAGCTCCATTGTGGAATAACTCTCCACATAATTTAAACCTGTGTTTGACCACAATTCTGGGTCCTTATCATATCTGTGCTGAGAAGCTTTTTCGAAAGCACAAACAGCAATCACTTAGAACAATTTGAATTTCCTGGCTAGGGTCCGTCTATCCAATCTGAGGAGCTGTAGTACCTTATGTTTTTTGTCACTGACCAAAATATTTCTGAAATTCCATTTTAATTAGCAGTGCAATATTCCAAGTATTGTAAGAAGCTAAACCCTGATTTTCAAATGGGATAAGCAGGGGTTGCTGCTGCTTCACCACATGCAATAA
This sequence comes from Empidonax traillii, assembly GCF_003031625.1. Classification (NCBI taxonomy): domain Eukaryota; kingdom Metazoa; phylum Chordata; class Aves; order Passeriformes; family Tyrannidae; genus Empidonax; species Empidonax traillii. The sequence continues at coordinate 1,106,004 of NW_020955264.1, forward strand.
AAATAAATTCCCTAGACAAAACAAGTGAAGTTTAGATTGACAGATAACAAAAGATGAAAAATAAAGGCCTTTTCTTTTTTTCTCACTTTATAGTTTAGGAAACAAAAGCTGAGAGACAACAAATGTTTTTCCCAAGATTGCCAAGACTAAGCAAAACAAGGACAAAAATTGAATCCAGATTTCTTCAGACTCATTATGAATCCTGTATCACAGGACCATTTTGCTCAGTAAATGAATGGTAATCACAGCCTGACCAGCAGCCTACTGAATTCAACAGGAAGAGCTCTTGCTATTTCCAAAGGGGATTTTGATCAGAGTTCATTGGTTTACTCAATGAATATAGGCAAAAGAAGCCTGTAGCTAGAATAAAGCTGAAGACGTGCCACAGCAGACTTCTTTTTTAAGGCATCTCTAATTCATTGGCCATGAATAATATAATATTCATGGAGTCCCATCTGGTGTTCCGCTTTGTGTATAAAAATACTTTGCATTGTTGGTCCAATAATTCCAACTAAAACTGGTAAAGTGATATACAGGTCCTTGAAAAGAGTAGTGGGATAAAACAAAATAACAAATTGAATAAAGGAGAAAAAATAAGCTTGCTTTAGTCTGTAAGGAATACAATTGATGCCTTTTAACCTTACGCATAAGTTCCACACCATTGCTTTTTAAAATCAGCTGAAAATCATTTAAAATCAAATTGATTTTGGCTTTTACATTCAGATGCACTTCAGCTTTTCATTTACTGGCCTATACAAGTAATGTCTTCAGCCAACCTGTGTTTAGAATGGGTTGAAAATCTGTTTGTATGTTCACATGCTTCTGGAATTTTCTCATTTCCATTTCACTCAGACCCAATCACGATCAGATTAACTTGCTGGGGAATATGTCAAGAGGCTGATTTCATGGGTGTTTTAGCAAAGAAATGCTTCCTAATGTAGTGAAACATTTTTTGCTTATAAAATGTTGTCTATTGCCCATTTTGTGTCAATAAATGGGAAGATAGATAATCAGAACTATTCGTATTTACTCTGAAGAGCTCTTTTCTCCATAACATGTAGACCCATAATCAATCACAAAAGAAGTGTAAAATCATAGGAAAATATTTCCTAGTTTATATCTGCTCCTTTCCAGTAACAAAATCTGGACTCTCTGTAGCCTTCCATGTATGGAGTGGTAGGGTAGGTTCCTGAGCTGGACACTGTTCTGTTCAACTGCTGCCATCCAACTGTGGATCATTTGGATGGGATAACTGCTATCTGAACTGACATTTAGTCATCCAGTCTGAGAGAAAGTATGCTGAAATGATGCAACATAACACACTATCAAGGCTGTAATAGGACATAGAACACCTGCCATTGACTTGGCTACAAAGGATAAAATGCTCTGAATTGCCTTGTTTTCGACATTCTCTTCCCCATACTCCTCACATGTCCATCTTTACTTAATTTGTCACTGATGCTTTAAGAGGAGAGGAATGGCATGGTTGGAGAACAAGAAAATGTGAAGCAGATGCCCAAGTTCTATTACTGACTCTGTTGGTGACTGGATAAGCTGTTTATAGCATTGTATCAAGTTCATTGATCTAGATGGCTTAGTTTTAGGTTTCCAAACTGAGAAGATGTACACTGTCTGCTTTCCACTCTGAGTCAGTACTTCAACACTTATCTTCACAAAAGAGTTAGAATGAGTCTGCAATTAATGTGGTAAACATGCCTCGAGCTCTGCATCTAAAAACTCAACACTTACAATTAAATGGTATCAGTAAAATACTGACTGCAAACTCCCAGTGATTCAATTTACTTGCCTGTAAATGAGAAATTAAAAATGCATCAGGAGGAGAGATGCTGTGAGTTCAATCAAAGCTGTAAAGGCCCGTGCAAATCTCAAATATGAAGTAAAAAATCCATGTGCAAATATTACATTGCAGAGATGATGAATGGGAATGGAGTGGGAGATTATATAACCCGACAATATCAAGGATCTGAAAGAGCTTAAGCTATTTAGCTATTCAGCAGTGAAAAGAAGTCAAGGAGGATCACTGCAGACAAGGACTGGAAAGACAATATAGAAACTGACTTGTGCAGGCTGACATTCTGCTTCAAAGAGTGTTAGCACTAGAGAGTGGTTACAAAACTATAAGTCTTTAAAAACGCGTCTGATTTAATACATATTTACTAAATTGTATAAGAATTGCCTGGCATCAAGCTATAAATATTAAATTGCAATGTAAATATTAAAAGAATGATGTTTTTTTCAAATAATCAATTTAAGATTATAAGAATTTTTGGATTAAACATAAAAAATAATAATAAAAAATCCCTGAGAGTCAAACAAAAATTCTGACAGTTAGATTCCAAAAGAACAATCCACTCAAAGCTCCTTTTATGTGCCAAAAACTATTATTTATATTGTTTATGCACTTTCATCATGACAGCCCTAACACTGAGCAGAGCAGATAGAGTCTAACAGTTACCACATTAGAAAAAAAAGCTCTCAGAAGGTAAATAAAGTGAAGTGATGCTATATTTTTGGATCTTGGGAGATGTAAGGTCATTCTGATATTCTGTTTATATTGATTATTTTATATTGTTTAATGAATTCCTGCATTCTCTCTACAAAATAAAGGTTGGCTCAATGAATAGAGCCTGCATTTAAAGGAACCACCCTATTAAAACTGGTTTTGTTTGTGCCCGGAGAATCAGAACGATTCCAGACAGTTTGCTTCTTATTTTACTTGAAAGTTCCCGTTCCATTAGTATGACATTGTTTCTGAGACAAAGCTTAACCATAGTGTCTTTCCCCTTTAAAAGGTAATGACACCATCTAAGCAAAAATAACAGTGGGGGAAAAAAAAAGACCCCCATTATAGCAAACTGTGGTATTAATGAAATTCTGTTTGTATTAAAATTTTCTTTCAACCCCAGTCTTCCAGTTCAGGGGGATAGTGTCAACCTGTCAAACTTTTAATCAAGAGCAGTTCATTGATGCTTCCATTATGTCAAAAAGCCTCACCTAGGTGACTTCAAGGGGATACAGCAGGTCTGACTCTCTCAACATCCAAGGCTATGAATTTTTCATTTCTCACCCCTCCCACACTTTTAATTTTTAGTATATGTATGTGGTTACACACAGTGTATTTTTTCATTGCATGAAATCTATAAATAGTGTGCATCTCAACAAAGCTGTAAAGTCAAGAGAATAAAAAATATAAATAAAAGAAAGAATAATTTCTTAATTTTTAGGTTGGTAAAAAGGATCTATTTAGAGGACTGAAACGTATGCATTGAGAAAGTCTTAAATGACAGCTACCGCAGCCAAAATTTCACAACACAGCATCATGACTCACAATCTAGAATCTCCCTAGAAATTATTTCACTGAGGTGTTTTATTTGCAGACATGCTGATATTAAGGATATAATTCAGCCTACTAAAGAATCCTTACTTAATTGTATAGAAGTCAAATTTAAGGCCAGCTCACAACTTTCTGCTGTAGCTGCTTTCCAGCAATCAGCAAGACTGAAGTGCACAAAAATTAAGTTTAATTAAGTACCTGTACCATCATGCTCTGTTGGCAGAATGCTTGCTTTCAAAAACAAAAATAAAAAAACCCACACAGCATCTTTACAATGCCTTCCTCTGCAGCTTATCACTTACAACCTACTACAAGCAAAGTTATAAGGGAAATGTGATTAGGAAAAACTCTCCCTGATTCCAAGGAACCAAAATTATTTCTAAAGGGTGTTAAGAAGGTGATGGTAACTGCTAACAGCCTTGAGACAGTCCGGAGTTCCATCTCAGTATTGAAATGGTAAATGGCTGACCCTGTGTGAAAGACAGAAACTTTTCATACTATGTGCTGCAGACAGAAGACAATTCCCAAGGAAATGTAAAGTCCTGCTAGGTTCGCAATTGAGACTTGCAAAAGTTTGACTGAACCTCTGTAATAGACCTTCTGCTTCTACAGTTTATACCATAATCAGGAACAAAGCCATATTTTTGCATTCACAGTAATGTTCATTATTTACCAGAAGTACAGTGGAAGTACAGAGAGATGAGTTTGGACTGAAAATACTTTGTTACTTCATGATCAGGAAGTGAAGTCAGGGAGAATTATGATAACCTGAAGGTATGGTTAAAGCAGCCTCCAGATCTTGGGTTTTTAAATAAGTTTGCAAAGGCATATTAATGGGGAGTGTACTACATAATCCATCTAAATAATTTACTCTTCACTCTTCCGCCAAAGGAAAAATTCTCATCCAAACAGTTTGGTGGTTTTTGTTGGGTTTTTGAAACATTTCATGTATAATTACAAGATGACTATATGGGTCATTTATAAAGCCAAACTACAAGACCAGAACTCTCGTAATGTGAAATGACCAGCTAATTACAAGACTGGTTTAAATTATGTTCCTAGGTATTACTTGTTCTTTCCAAAATGGGCTGGATATCTGTTCTATTTATTCAGCCCCAAAGACCAATTTTACTCTTGCAAACATATTGCACATTTAAAATGTAGCAAGGTTTAAATCATCCAAGCTTATTGTTTTAACTTCCAGCATTTCATTATTCTACTTAATGGTTTGCACATTGTTTTACACAAGTACGATATAATTTTATTGCATGATGTCAAAAAAAAAAAAAAATCCATGTCCCATTTGGTTCCAAAAGAGATGAGAAGTGATGGGACAGGAGACCAAAAGTACAGAGATGTTTTGCCTACAGACAGGAAAAGCTGCAGGTTGTTCAACATATGCTTGATTGGGAAGATACATGCTCAGAGTATTTGCAGCATATATACATCTGAATTAGTCCGCCCTTCAAGATCGGATTGGCAGAAATATAAAGAAATATAAAGAAACTGAGCCAGCTCAATCTTTCTCTCATTGTAGTCAACTGGAACGTTGACAGCTTTGTCTGGGCCAAGAGAAGGCACTAATTTAGGCTCTGTGGCTTCTGCACTGGAGCAGGTTTTATAGCTGGGGATCACAGTTTTGAGAGACCCCCATCAAGGGGGGTAAGGTACTAAAGGTGCCAGGTGGTCTCTCAAAATGTAGAGGAATCATAGAATCACAGAATCTGCTGAGTTGAAATGGACGCATAAGGATCATCAAGTTCAGCCCTTAATCTTACACAGGACTCCCCAAGAGTCACACCATGTGTCTGAAAGTACCATCCAACTCTGGCAGGTTTTATGCTGTGACCGCTTCCCTGGGGAGCCTGTTCCAGTACCCAACCACCCTCCAGGTGAAGAAACCCACAGGCTCTGACACCACTTCCTTCTCTCCCTAGGGAATCTTAGGTGGCAGCACCTGGGGGTCAAGAACAACATCAAAGTGGTTTATTTCATGATCTCTAGGATTGCAGGTGCCACTGGCTAGAGAGATGGAAACAAGATGTCCCACAATGAGTGGAAAGCATTCTGATGGATTGTCCCTGCAAAGTGCAGATATTTTCCTTTACCATTAGAAGCTCAATAAAGGATATAAAAAATATTTCAATTTGTTCTTTTGTGTGCAATACAAAAATTGCTTTTCAACAAAAATATTTTTACCAAATATTTCCGCAAAGCATATCCAGTGAAGCACTGTATCTGCAAAGCTGTTTAAGGATGGGTACTTCCCAAGTGCCCTGAGTTGCTCCTGTTCTACTTACTGTGGCCTGTTGCATCATGTTATGAGATATCAAACTTCCATCATGTTCCATTTTAGAAGTGATTACACTTCATTGGTGGGCAAAGTTGCTGCTTGCTGAGTGTTTGTGAGGTTTGATTAATTAGTGCTTATGAAGTGCTTTGAAATATTTGTATGAATGATGTTACAGAAACACTGAATATTGCTGGTGCTGTACAGGCAGGTACATGATTAAAGATTTGATGTTGCAAGGTGTGGCTGGGCTTTACCTTCTCTTTGGGAAAATGTTCTGGTTTCCTCTGAATTCCCTCTGGCAAGCTAGTTCAGTCTTTCAACCAAACCAAACCAAAACACATCAATCGTCCTAGGGTAGGGAAAAATAATAAAAAAATGATTAGATGAAGGGTATTTCTGAGAACTCATTGCCTGTCCAGGATATTACACCTCTTGGTGGTCTGATAAACTTCAAGGACACCATGGTGATTAAGTTTATTCTCAGACTAACTGCATTTTCTTAAACCTTTTTTTTTTTTTTAATCAACTAGAAGTCTCTTAATTGCTTTCTCCTCTGGGTATTTTACACAGGCACCTGTTAAAGCATCTTCCTTAAGCATCTTTATCTGTGATATCCTCTCTTTGGCTGGAGAGACCCACCTATCCCCCTCCCTGATCTCTCCTGCCCAAAGGGAACTGTTACATATTGTATCCCTTTCCATCATTTCCATCTATGAACCCGACAGTTCCCATCTGCTCTGGGAAATGCAGTTCCCCACAGGTGATTCATTCTTGGCCAAGGCAGGAAGCTGTAGGGCTCAACCCACAGCCAGCCTTAGAAGATTTAAGCTGAACATAATTATTGCACAGGCTTACCTGTTTAAAGATTTGTCCAACTTGCGCATTGCTGCTATACTTGGCTGAGGCCATTACCACACTGTTGTAGCCCTTTGAGAACGTGTTACTTCATAAAGCAAAGGCCAGGATTCCTGCCTGACACACAAGTGCCTGGTGCCATTTGAGAGGCCGTCAGGCATTCAGGACATCTGCACAGGAATAGCAGAGATGACGCAGGACCTAAAGTCAAGTGACACTCCACCAGGGTAGCAAATGGATGCCAGACAGGCTAATCTGCATTAGCTAAAACACCACCAAATGACAATGATGAAGCCATCAAGTTCTCTCTGTACTGTTCACATTCCCTGTTTTCTATTACTGTTGAGGGCACTCAAAAGAATCAGCCATATTGATCCTCTGTGTTGATCACACACTTCACATATTTTTTGTCTTGCTTACATTAGCCTAACAGACTATGATTCCCTGGTGTTATCTTTGATTCAAGTCACAGCAAGGTGTCTTGAATTTCATTTTTCCTGCTTGTTCTTCTCATTTCACATCCTGCACCCAGTAACAATTTTTTTGGTTTTACTTTTCATAATATTTACTAATTTCATACATACCTTCCTGTATATAGTAACCTCTGGGGTGTCAGTCCTTTGCACTTGCTTAGTTTCCTCAGAAGTGTCTATTTAAACCACAGGAACACTTAGCATTGAAGAGGTTCAAAATAATCAGGCCAAACACCCTTACAATCCATCTAAGACTGCTATCAGTTTCCTGGCTGCTGTCATGGCCGATGCCATCTTCCTATTGTGTTGTATATTTTCAGACACATAAATCTTCTGCAGAAGATTTTAAAGTTAGCAAATTGCTCAAATGCTTAAATGAAGAGTATCAGGAGCCTCTCACTTGGTCCCAGCGAGTGAGTTATCATACATTTCAAAAGCTGTACCTTCAGTTTTCTGATCATTGTTCTTGTCTGTGCATCTTCCAAAAACTGGGATATTAATCTACTGTGCCATAAAGTTTTGTTCATTAGAAATTGACAAGTCTGTTATGACCTTTTCCTAGGGCTGGTCTAGAATTCCATGAGGCATTTCTTGTCAATCACTATATTCTTTGTACAGCTTGCACCGTTCCATATATGCTTTCAACTGGGTATTCATGCCTGGCCTGTAGATACGTTTCCTGGCTCATCTCAGGCATGTCTCTATCTCCAGGTGTGAAATATGTATCCACTCCATGATCTCAGCTCTTAAATCTCCTGGGATTACTGTTCAGCTCCATTTAAAACAAAATCCATGCAGTTCTTCATTCACTTCCTGAGGGTGGGCACAACATTCTGTGGCACTTACTGCTTTCTCTCTGGCTGACCAATGATTGCACATCGCTTTCCTGCCTGTCACACGCCGTGCTGTTGTAAGACTGCCTTGAATGAATGCATTTGAAGAAGCAGAATCAGTAGTAGATTTTCACCTCTTTGTTTCCCCTTCCTGGATAAACCAGAACTTCATCAGTAAACACTGCAGTCTGCATCTTTACACCAGAGCTGTTTCTACGCCCCTTTCTCAGGCACCCTCATGCTAGTGCTTTAGGTGCATATACTGCTTTAGGAACTCATATTCCACTTTCAATTGTCTTCTCTCAATGCCTTTTCTTCTAATATTTGAGTATTCTCACAAGATTCCATATCACTTTCAGCAGTCAAGAGAAGTCCAATGTCATAGATCCACGGTTGAGTTCACTCTCAGTTTGCCTTCATTCAGCCTCTTGTTTTGTCTCCAGCATTCATCCAGAAAAGCTACCACAAGTAAATATCATGCTCATTCTTGCCTATTATTTTACATTTCTTTCCTGCAATAAAGATGTCCTCAGTTACAATGTTGGCAGCTAGAGACACAGTATCCAGTTAATATCAAATATCTTGGATTTGGAGCTGACACTGATAAGCATTTGTACTCATCAATACCTGCTAGAAGGCGTGGCAAAGGTTGTCAGGCAGCTGAATAGCTCTTCCTCTGCAGCATGCAACAGTTATTGATTCTCTGATTTCCTTCTTAATTATTTAACCACCTACTCCATCATGACAGGATATATCCACATAGAAAATAATCCACGTAAAAAAGGACACAGATGGGAGTGGACAGAATGGAGGTGTACACCTGGCCCAAGCCAAGTAATTACTCCTACTTAGCCAATTAAAATCACATTGCCATTTTTGCTGGTTTAACAGTAAGTATCTATTTTACATTCAGCTCTTTGTTTCAGAGCAGATGTGTTCATTCTTACTTTTTAAACTATGTCACCTTTCCTTCAACGTAGGTTTAGGTTAATAAACCGTACATCAAGCACTGCCTAAAAGCTGGCTTCGCAGGATGATAACTGATGAGGGAATTGCTTTTAATTACTGTACAAGTGAGTAGATAAAAATCACAGTCCTAATAATCAACTCCAGAAACTGACAGCAGTGAAGTCTCACATTTCAAATGCGGATTATTTTTTTCTTTCAGCATTCAGCTACAGAAGGCAAATGTTAGTGGTTGGATCATCTTCTGTAAGCAAGCCAAAGTTATGTGTAACATTTTTGGATGCTGATAGGACACAGTTCTGGCAGAACAGAAATAAGGGTAACATTAAAGATTAGAGCAAGCCTGGAAAGGAACTTTCCAGACTTTCAGAAGAACAATAATCTCACCTACATCTGCTGCTAGAACTTTTAAAGTCCAAGGATGGAAAAAGCAAACAACTAGCTTGCATAGCTATCAAGAGTCAGAAAGAGCATGAGGCTTCCCAGATTGCCTTCAAAACCAGCAGCATTTGGCCCATTACTATCCACACCAGGCTAATGTATTTTTAATAGTTCACCTCCTAAAGAGATACTGCAGGCCATGAGATGCAAATTAGCCAGCCAGAATTGAGCGAGTTTGTGCTATGAGAAATTTCAGGGGAGAATGAAATAAATGAAAGTAGGATTACAAACTGGGTTTGGTGCTCTGGTGAGAAGAGAAAAATGTGCTCACAAAGCCCAGTAAAACTTTCCTTTTCTGGTTTATTAGGTGTTCGCAAAAAAGTCTCAATTGCAAAGTACAACATGTTCTTTTTCTGAAGACTCATCTACAGCACGGAGGTTCTGATAAATCAGTTGCTTTCTTTTTCAGCCAACTACACAGCGTATGGGAAGCTGAGGTTTGTGTTACGGCTATGTTAGAACATTAGACATTGCCTGAAAGCTGCCACGTGAATTTCATTTTGAACGTATTTCAATGAAGGTTTTTACAATAGGAAAAATAAACACTTAGCAGCTCAGGAAACCAGGATCTAAATTACTCTAGACATGGATTTGTTTATTTGTTGCTTTCCTGTTATAGATCAGCCTGTCAAAATACCTCCTTCATGTAAATATTTAGGATCTACAACAGAACAATTCTGATAGAAAAAAATTAAAGGAGAGAGGAAAAGGAGGGTGCAGAATTTATGTTAAAAAAATACATGGATGCAGCTCTCTTTGGATCTATCAAGTATATTCTTTGATGAAAAGGAAAAATATTCTGATTGTAAAGGTGTTGCATCTAGCGAATGGCCCTTGGTTCCTTGAAACCACATGTTCTATAGATTCTAAAGTTACCATATTCCTTTTTGACTGTTTTTTTTTTTTTTTTTTAAACAGGGAAATAATGTTAGCTCTCAAAAGTCCACATGAGAAACTGAAAATCCAGTATTTGAGAAGGAGAGAAGTTCAGAATAGTAGTCATCTGGAAGTCTCCTCTTTTCAAGTCGGTAAAGTATAATGTTACTTCACGCCATTTGGCTGCAAATGTAAATTACACCTTTTTTCAGTTGTTAGGACAGGACAGAAAACCACATAATTCTAATGAGTCATAAATGTTTCACCATTTTTTTCTTCATTTAATTCATATGGTGCCAACACCTGTGAAAACAATCAGCATCATAGCTGTGTGCTCTACTTAAATTCGCTTTAGGGTATGCTTGAGTAAAAGCTTTTATATCTCATTTCTCTACATTATTAACAACATGATGCCCTGAATCATTCTGTAATTTAAGTATGTTCATTTCATTCTCAGCCATTTTATTAGGACTAAAAAAGATGCTCAAAGAGTATGACAGTCTTAAAACAGACACACACACATACCTGTTCCTGACTCTTACTGTAACAAAATATCTATAACAAGATCTTCACATTATTTTTTATGTGCTTTGGCAGTTTTGCACCTTGAATTACGAATCTAAACTGTTAGTACAAGAGCCATACTACAAAGCTTTCTCCCAAAAGGCTTTGCAGCCATTGCTCGAAGGTGAGTTTATTTCATGAGAGAGACATCTGCACTGATCCGAATTTTAAGCCATTGCCAAAGGAAAGCACATCTTGCTTAGAAATGGGAAAAGAGCAGTGGTTGGAAGCCTAGTTCTGGAGTCACTAGATGGTGCCAGAGAGGAATACAGAATGGTAACTGCAGTCCTGCTTCAGTTACAGCTGGGCCATAGGGTGGTTAAGTTAAACAACAGCAGAAGTGCATAAGCTAAAGGGCAGGATTTTCAGGAATACTGGGGGTGAGATTTAAAAACACTCTTCAGTGTCTGAAGAAACAAGGTAGTGACTGAAGGATACAGAGAAAAGCCTAAATCATATTGACTTGCAGTGGACATCAGGCCTCTGACCACCTTGGGAACCCTTGGTAACTCCACCTGGCATCTACATAGCCCTAAATTACTTCAAATTGAACATTCAGCAAAGGGCTTTTACCTAAAATTTTATAACATAAGTGAAGGAGATCCTGGGCTCTCCCTACATTTCAATGGGATTGTGGCTCAAACTTCCTCTGTAAAATTCCCCATCTAAACCCATGCAAATTAATAACTTTAGATGAGTGAGCATAGGGCATTAAGCTCAAAAGCATTAAGTATGAAAGTATGAAAGAAAGATCCCTTCTCAAAATGTACATTCCAGTGTTAAAGAGAATATTACAAGTAACTATCCAGGGCCAATTTACGATCAGAAAGCAGGCAAGAGCTGATAGGCGCTTCTAGCAAAATGCCTGCTGTTGAGATTCATTGCAAAGACTCCCTTGTAATCAGAGGTGGGGACATTTTCCTAGCAGCTAGGCCTAATCCTGAGGGCAGTGCAGGTTTTAGCAGGGTCTTGAGCAAGGACTCAGACTGTCACAGCTCAGCAACTTAAGTCAACCAAGCTATTAATTTTAAAGATTCTGAACTGCAGCTTTCTCTCTACACTGAGATGCAGGGTCTCATCTGCATCCATGAGGATGTGAAGACTGAGCCAACCACTCCTTTCTGTGCCTACAGAATTTCAAAACTGACTTTGAGGTAGTTAAAAATAAGTGGTGTGCTAGTAATTTCAAATACAGTTATTCCAGTAACCTCTACATTTTTATATAGAGCATCACACACACACACAAAAAAAAAAAAAAAAAAAAAAGTCAGCACTGCCCTCATGGACGGATCCCTTAATGGATAAGAATCTATGCCTGTGACTAGTCACTAATGCCCTTACTGGCAGTTTGCACAAAATATACCAATAAGCACTAGTCAAAGGCTAAGCCTTATTTCTCTTTGCTTCTCTTCAGGCTTCTTCTTAAAAGGTCTTCCACACAGAAAAGGGACTCTGGGGAAGTGGGGGGAAGCAGGGAAACTAACACTACTCACAGAACACCTATGTGCATATCTGCTTGTTCACAACAGCACACACCAGACCCAATGTCATTCAGTGCCAGATGGGAACACACAGCAAAGTGACAAGATGAGACCAAAACTCAGCCAAACCTTTCTCTACATATTTCAATGCTCTCCATTTCCTGGGACCAAAAAATCAACTGCTTCTTCCAATTCCACCTTTTTCTAACTTTCTTCCTCTTGATCTGCCAAATTTCACTTTGAAATACTAAATGAAAATCCTTAAGATTTAGACAGAAACTATCTTCACCTTTATAGGAAAGATGTTGCCCTTGAAGAATCCATTCAAAAGGCTACTCTGCATAGCAGGGCTGTGCTTGCTTTAGGTTGTTTAATTCTCAGTAGTTTACTAGCTGAAAGTCTGTTTGATTTGAATTGCTGCTAGGATGTTTAGAAAATACGAAGGAAATATATTTTAAAATTTCACTGAAATTATTCTCCGTGTTCTTGAAGACAGCCAGACTTCCTGACCAGTATGGTACCCATGAGATGCAGCATTTTCCATGGTGCTGTACATGCATTCTTAACTTTGAAATGGAACAAGAAGAAAATATTTATACTGTCTGTAACTTAATTTAATTAAATTAATTAATTAAAATATAAAAGCCCTCTCAGTCTAGGAGGTCATGAAGCAAAGAACACAAAAGAATGAGCTTTACCTTTCTTTCTCAGTAAAACTGATCTGTTACTGAAATGCTCAACTAAAAATCAGATTTTTTACTTATGGGAATACTCATTGCCTGACTGTGAGCTGCAGTTCTTCCACTGTGAAGGCAGCTTCTGTGCTAGGAACTTTAGGAGGACAGTCTTGAAATGTTATTAATGAGAACTGAGTGTATACTTCATATTTGATGTAGGTGCACTCTGCCTCCTAATGGAAGTCGCATGTGTTTTTCCCCCAAGTATGCACTGGTAAGTAATGACCCATCATCAGGCAGTGACTGATGACAATTGATCATATGGCCATCTACAGCAGCAAGAAATTAGAGTAATCTCTCAAGAGAATAATCAGAGAACAATTTTCCAGGGCCGTTACTAGCAAAGAAACTTGCTGAAGAAGAAAACAGTCTTCACTCTGGATTTTCTTTTCTCCTCTGTATTTCATTTTATACACAAGGTTTACATTTGTTTTTAGAAAATTTTATGAGGCAGACTGAAATGTTAAGGGGATTAAGGAATGGGAGACAGTCTTTCACCTCCAAGTCATCAGTTCAAATCCGGCTTAGGTTAGTAATGAACAAGAAGTATTTATCCTTGCTGTTCACTGTCTGTGCAAAATGGATTGGTGGTTCTGGCTCAATTCCTAGCAATAAATGTGCATGCCACAACTGGCAACTCTGTTGCCATTCTCAGTAGACAGCGCCAAGAATTAAATGAAGCTTGGGAAGCACAGTTACCTCTCCCCCACTACAGGGGCCAGGGTGGAGGCACACTGGCAGGAGAAGCCTCTGCTGCTGCCTGAGCAGGACTGTGCCACAGTCAAGAAAAAAGACATGAGTATTGTGGACTGTCAAACTAGTTACTTTTTCAGGAACTGAATGTACTAATCTTCTTAAAACTCATTTTAAGAAAATCAGGTGCTGTCTAGTGTGGGGCAGATTAGTGGCTCAGACTGGGGCCATGTTGTTCCCTATCCTAAACCACAGATTACTCTGCCGTTATAAAGAGACTGAAATTATGTAAATGCAATGAGTTGCACTACATAAGGCTTCCCTGTAAGGGGCAATGCCCTAGGACAGAAAAAAAAAGGTCAGGACCAGCAGTCACATGAGAGAGAATTTCTCCATCTCGAAGACTTTGGCTTGTTGACACCAGAAACCACTAGACCAGGAAGTTTGTTTTCCCTTAAATGATAAACTTAGACTAATTCCACTGAAATAAATGGAGTCAACCATCCACACACAGCAGCCTAAAAGGAAGCAGAGCACATCCCATTCTTTATCTGGCCAATACTGGAAAGAAAAAATTACTAACACAAGCTAAAAAATGCAACCACACTGCTGTGCTAAGGGCATCAGCACCATCAACAGGAAGGGCACCGAAAATCCCTGCAAGTGAGCACAGCAAGAAAAGAATGCGACCTAGGCCTTAAGCCTTGGAGTGATTTTTCCACTGAACAGTGATGAATGAAAAATGCATGAATTTTATTCTAAAAATAGCAAGATGGGTCAAGAGAATAATGATCTCAGTCTACACAGCTAGATGAATTTATGGTGATGCCATCTTTTGTATTTCATAGGATATTCACTATGGATCCTACAATTTCCATGGGTTTGAACACTTTATTTATCCATATTTTATTACCACTGTAAACATAATTATCATAGCATCTTCATGCTGGAAGTGATTGATAGATTTTGCTACTTTCTTATCAAGATGCTCATGTTCACTGTATTCAGCCGTCACACCAGCCCAGAGACTGATGACTGTGCTGGCCTATTAATAAAAGTCTATTACAGTGCATTGATGCTACTTCTCTCAAACAGTATTAATGCAAGCCCTGAGGCAAGAGGCATATTTTTAACTTGCAACAATGCAGTGAGGCCTATTTCATTACAATTATTAACTTTTTTAGATTTTACTCAAACTGGCCATTCTTAGCCATAAAAAACAATCACAAAGTCATCTCACTTCATATTTTCCATTATTTTAAAGAGATGTTCACCCAGCCCAACATTATAAAAGCAATTGGTGATTTTCAGTAACTGTACTTGAGACTGATGAAATTGAGACAATATAAAGTGCAGACAATTTTATGAAATGCCAAGTAGTTACCTTTCAAAAATAAAAGAATCACAAGCTGACAACTCAGAAATTGAAGGACTCCTGAACAATCAGTGATTGTGAAGATCTGATGTTAGAGTTCAACTGGCAGCAGGCAATGAATGAAATGTACTTCCCCAAATAATATGAGATAGAAAAGCAAAATAATAAAAAAATACCAACCTTGAACATTCCCAACATGCTAAATGTCAGAATTGTTTTTTCTTGGGCAGGACATTGTATTTCTATAAATGCTCCTCTAGGATGAACTTTTTGCCTTCTGTCGCTGGAGTTTTGGCTCGATTTTAAGATATTCAAACTGAAATGTGTTGATCCTACTAAATAAGCCAAATTGTTAAAATTAAGATGCTTTCAATACATCCAGATAAAGGGGGGGGGAAGCCTGCGAGGAAAGCAATAAATGGATGAAACACACCGATCTCTAATACCACTCAACATTTTTTCTTTAAGTAGAATTTGAATAAGCCACTAGTTCTAGAGTTTCCGTAGTGACTTACTGGTATTTTAAGTAAACAAATCTGTAAAACAGTGGATCTTCTCACTCTGTCCAACAAAATGCTTACAAAGTGTTTAAGCATTGGAACACTACCATTTAGTTTTCTTTGGTGAAGATATCTATCTTGCAGCAGTTAAGCACATGCTTAATTGTCTCACTGTGAGCCTTATAATACCTTATAAAAACCTACAAGGTCTTTATATGAAATAACATCAGTTCTTCTGTTTGCAAAACACATGCACTTTTCCAGAAAATCTAGCTTCAGCAATCACAGTTCTGAATTACCATGCCTAGATCCTCAGCCTACACAAACTGCTGGTGCTCCACTGACTTTAACTGAGCCTACAACCCACTGAAGATGCAGCCTGAGGACCCCAAACAGTGCTGTTAGTCCATATGGCTCTCAAAGGCTCAAGACTTGGAGCTCAGTCAGAGAGGTTGTGCTGGATTTAGCGATAATGGCTTAAGAGGTTACCTCTCCCAGCTGTCTGCAGCAGTCCTCCACCAGAAGCTGAAACAGAGCCATCAGAAAGCGACATGGTCCAGCCCTCATCCATAGAGCTCTGAGCCAGCACATTAATTTTAACTGCCAATGGTCTGAAAACTGTAACAGTTGATAAACTGGCACTTGCTTACATCTGCTGCCTCCACTAGCAGGGTGGAAGACTGGGGCAAAGTGGCAGGGTAGACATCCCAACAAAATTAATAGCACTTGTTTGCCAGAGCCCTAATCTGCTCAGAGTGGAACAGTATGTTGAAAGAAACAAATCCATTTAACTTTGTTGGGGGAGGGGGGAATGGAAAGTGAGAATTTTCTACATTTCATGAGGCAGTGAATGGCAAAGAATTAGTGTATATATCGTACCCCTTGTAATTTTAATTCACATTGCCCCCTCTCAGTGAATAAATCTTGTTAAACCTTATCCTCTCAGAGACCATCTGGATGAAAACTATTCAGGAAACGTCACCATTGGTACAAGAACTTAAATCTCACCATAAATCTCAGCATGTCAAAGCCAAGCATGCATGCCTTAAAGAAACTCTGCAGCTGTGACTCGCTCAGAGTTGCAGACGTGTGCAAATGGTGCCTCGCAAGAAACACAATGTTACACTTCAGTAACTCTTAAAAACAAACTCAGGGATCTTCTCATTTTCAGATAGATTTCACCTATTTTTAACATAAAAGAAACAAAATAGTTTAATAAACACTGCATAAAATTTACTACTCTGAACTGTACTGGTTCAAATGATCTCTACCCTTGTCCTTATCTTTCTCTGATTACTTTTCCCTCTCTTCCAAAATACATGTGCTAATGTGGCAACCTATGCTGAAAATCAGAAATCATGATTACTTTGCTCTGTAATCTGATTGCCTGTATAGTTAGACACCTGCCTTCCTGGCAAATTTCTTTATGGTAACATGGTATGAGCAGGTTGGCCTTTTAAATGCCAGATACAGTCAAAACAGCTTTGATCGAAGCTCAGTGAGAACACTACTTTTATCCAGCAGCTCATATTATCCTCTCTCTCCACCCCAAACACAGTGTAACTGTTTTTATGGAAAACTGATTTCAAAATATGGCAAAACATAATGCAAAATTTACAGGGCGATCCATCCAGTAAATGAAAAAATAGAAAAGCATCTCACAGAATTAATCTAGGCTCAATGCTTTGATTTTGGGGGATGAATGCAGGCTTGGTGAAACAAAAGGTTCTGCAAACTTGCTACATTTTCACTCATTTCCATAAAGGGAAAAAAACCCCAAAATATTTGAAAAGGACTGAAATTATTCACTTTTGGTAATTCTGAAAAACTATTTCTGAAAAAATTCAAAAGGAGCTTCTTCAGAAACATTTTTTCAAATAAGGAAAAAACATATTAAACATAGGTAAATCCCAAGCAAAGCATCAAATTTTAATTTAAGCAAAATATTTTACTTGACTGAAACTGAAGTTTTTTCAGTTTTCTCAATTCTGAAATATTTTACACAATAAAAGTAGCTTAGGAGCCTAGGAATGGATCGCTTAGATGTACTAGATGGAAACAAGTTTCATTGGCCAAAGCAATAGGATATTTCTGATACATGTCAACATACTGCAACTGATGAGCCAAGCTTTCTTTAAAAGCTGTGAAGGTTTCCTGGTGAGTGACTAAAGTGAGCTAATGGTTGAACTCAATGATCTTAAAGTTCTTTTCCAACCTAAATGATTCTATGATTCTAAGATCAGTGGACTTTAATTCAGTACAAGTGATCCTGGTTTATTTTGTAAGGTAGTCCAGTCCTATGCAGCTGCACATCACCACTGTAAAGCATCTCAGCTGCCATCACAACAGCAGACATGCTGCTCGTTCTTGCTTAACTATCTACAAAAAAAAACCAAACAAAAAAAAGAGGGCAGTAATTACCATTAGAGTGTATTAGGTTCTATCAAGACATGAAAAGACTGCCCTGGTGGTTCCCTGGAAAGTTGATCCTTCACCCACAAGTGCAGAGATACTTACTACAGGGAATTATCAACCTCAAGTTGAAGATGAGTCAGCAGTGCCCTGGCAGCCAGGAGGTCCAACTGTGTCCTGAGGGGCATCAGGCAAAGCATCATCAGCTGGTTGAGGGAGGGGATTGTCCTGCTCTGCTCTGCTCTGCACTGGGGCGGCCTCACCTTGAATACTGTGTGCAGTTTGAGGCACCAAAATGTAAGAAAAATATTATGATCTTAGAGAACATCCAAAGGAAGGCAATGAAGATAGTGAAGGGCCTTGAGGGGAAGCCGTATGAGGAACAGCTGAGGGCACTTGGTCTGTTTAGCCTGGAAGAGACTGAGGGGAGGCCTCATTTCAGTCTACAACTTCCTTGTGAGGGGAAGAGGAGGGGCAGGCACTGATCTCTTCTTTGTGGTGACCAGTGACAGGGTCAAGAGAATGACCTGAAATTGTGTTAGGGGAGGTATAGGTTGGATATTAAAAAAAGATTCTTCACCCAGGGGGTGGTTGGGCATTGGAACACGCTCCCCCAGGATGTGGTCACTGCACCAAGCCTGACAGAGTTCAAGACACATTTGGATGACTCTCCCAGGCATGTAACTTGTGCAGGGACAAGGGTTAGACTCAATGATCCTTGTGGGTCCCTTCCAACTCAGCATATTCTGTGAAAAGCAATGCTGTCTGGACCTCAGGAAATGGCCTTCAGCATATGGATGTCTGAGAACTGTAGAATGAACCCGTTGTATCCCCTATAAAGGAAACATTTGCTAGCTCAGAATGCAAGATGCTTGGCAATGTTTTGCTGACATGCGAGGTGTATTGTTTCTTCTTTTTAAAGCTATATCCCATGCTGGGCTCTAATTCTGTACACATGACTTTCTAAACCAAACTGGGGAGCTAAATTAGGAAGGGGTACTGTTTTTCTCTGCCTGCATAGTCAATGGATGAAGACACATGGGCTGAATTACTCTCTGGAGGTGCATATCACTTTCCAGCATCAGTAGGGAAGCCTTGGGTGATTAGGTACTAACTTAGGTGCCACAGTAATATGCTTGAAGTCAGGTGGCTCAAATCCAGGAGCAACTGTGCTTCTTCGCCTGTCCTAAATTGATGCATGCTGTTGCTACACATTGCAAAACAAATAGCAAATACTAGTAGTTTTCATAGAAGTGATAACAGCTAGTATAAAAGTTAGTACTTTGGATTTAAACCTAGGTTACTATTATTATTACAGGAATCCAGCCTTTTTCATATGTCCTTTAACTCCACTTCTTCAGCTATGCAGTGCTGCGTAACTAAACATACTGTGTTAGATTATTTCCACTTTTCATGGAAGCTTCACCCAGAACCAGCCACTACTGGAAGCAGGACAGCAAATTTGCAAGGCCAACTTGCTGTTCTGGTACAGTAAATCAGTTGTTCTTATGGCAAGTAGCATATAGGTGGGGTTTTTTTAATGCATAGTGCAAGGAAAGGATGACTCAAGCTGAGTTTCACAGGTGAAGTTCAGATGAGTTCAGATCTATTCAATCTCTCTCAAAGTTTCCATATGCTTGACTCAAGTCCAAACATTTAATCGTCATCTCCAAACAGAAACTTCCAATGAAGAGGCAGAGGAGGGAATTGTGAACTCTGCTTTCCAGCACTAAAGACTTGAGCACTTTTTTTTTTATAATCTGTCATTTGTACTTTTTTATACTAAAGGTGACAGTCTAATTCACATATGACCAACACCCATAAATCATGTTGGGGGGAGGAAATATTCATAAATCCATATCAAACAGCACCCAAATTATGACAAATGACATGGCAGTCATAAAATTGCACAAGCACAACTCACCAAGTCATTAATTTCATGGCCGTGGAAAATAAACAGACACATTTTTTTCGCAGCCCTAATAAATTTTAAAAAACTCAAAGAATGGTCCATCTGCTTCGAATAATTTTTAATTTCCTATTCTGTCTCGTTCCCATTAGCTATTCCACTGAGATATTTGCTAAATTCTTTCATTTGCCTCCTCCCATCTGTATTCAATTACTCTATTCCCAAATAGAGTTAGTTTTTCTTTCTCCTAAGTGCAGTACAAAATATCCCCACCTGTACCTTAAAGCAAATGTTATGTGTGTTTTATTATCTGTTAGACTCTATGAGTCATTCTAACTCGATTGCCTGTGCTGAAAGACTTGGAGGGCAATCTGATTTTGATGTTTTCTGGCTTTGGTGAAAAACACCTGCCTGATTCTCATAGCTAATCTATTAACTTGGTAAATGCCTCAACAGATGTTCTAGAATCAGCTAGGGATCAGGGTCTGTCCTCGTGACAGCGTCCGCTTGTAAGCTTGAAATATTTAAATGTTCGGAGATCAGAGGCCAATGATGTGTTTTGGGTACAAGCTTTCACTAAATCATATTTTTTCAGTCTGTCCCTGGAGTGCATTCCACATACAATAAGTGGTTGGAGCATTCTGACTGAGCAGGCCAACGATACAGGCCTCCTTGAACTTTGAAGGGACATGAATTTCAAGGCAGCATTGGCTTCTTTTATTGAAAAATGGAACAAATTTTAGACTGTGCCGAAGCTGTTCCCTTTTAAGCTACATGTCTTTTTTTCCAGTTCCTTTCCTCTCTTCCTATTGAAACCCATTAAGAAAGTATAAGTCCTGGCTTTGAAACCTGCCTTTCCAAGGATAACTTAATTTCTCCAAGGAACTTGTTCTAAGCTGTCATCTTCTGTTTGGGTCAGCACTGCTCTGCATGATTCACTTACTGTGTGCCTGATCCTCCACTGTGTTACATTGGTTTTAATCCAGGGTTGCTTCACTGACTCTAAGCCATTTCATTCCATAATAGCCCCCCAAGGCTGCACATAGAATGGCTGGAATCACCACAGCAGAGCAGTCCCTTGAGAAGGCTTTACTCCTCCCATAGGAAGGGTGGGTCAGATGCATGACATCAGTATCAAGCTCATGTGAACTCCCATTTTGCGGGTTAAGGCACTTTTCTATCCAGCTAGAATGACCAGAACAACACAAATGAGAAGAGAAAGGCTCACAGCACAGAAAACCCCATAGCCACTGCTGGCCTCACTCTGCTTTAAGAAATGGCCTCTTGACAATCAAAGCTGGACCTGAGAGGCTAAAAAGGTTTATTATTTTCATGAGCTTTTATATCAGCTTGGTCTTAGTAAGAAATGCTCAAACTTGTGATGACATGTCCCAGACATTTCCCATTGAAAAGGCTGCAAGCTTCACTGCAAAAATTTTCTCAATGAGATCAAATAAAAGGCAGAAAAAATAGAAAACAGGAGACCTTCCTCTGACTTTCAGTCATCATTTGACCCTGTCACTTCACTTACCCTTTGTTTACCTCCACTTCATCTGCTAAAGGGGTTTCATGAACGCAAACTTACTTCGTTGTTTTGAAGATTAATTAATGTTTGTAAAGTGTTTTGAGATCAATACAGTATTATTACCAATGTATTCAAAATCTCATCTCTGGTTCTATTTGCTCTTGGAGGCTTGACAAGAAGGCTTTCACTGTTCTACATCTTCAACAATCCTCAGAAGCAGCTCTGCTGTTAGAGCTCTCATATGAGTGATCAGCAGATGGAGTTGGAGGAGTGAGAAGGGAAATGACTGATTCATACTCTTATTGCTGTTACACATACTGCTTTCTAGAAAGCAGAAAATATGAAGAGAGGGTTGCTAAAAAATACTTAATCATTTAAAGGAAGACACTGAAAGTACAGACAACTGCTTATGTGTTGTCTGAAATTACTACATTTTTCAAAAGCACCCTTTTGGGAAAGCCATCAAGTTGGCCTTGAAGCCTGAGGAGGGATAGAGAAAAGTTATAAATGTGAAATGAAGAAGAAAAAAACAAAAAAGGTCACTAGAAACAGTGTTTCGACCTGAAGACCTATGTCAAGAAGGCTTCATTAAGGAGGAAAGAGATATTTTCTTTCTGTAAACAAAGGTGGAAAAATTTGCCATTCTTAACTTACCTTCTCGAAACACTTCATACCTTTAGTTTTCAGATTGTATTTCTGCTAAAATCAAATCTATTTCTCTGCTATCACTGAGAGATTAAAAAAAAAATTAATTGATTACTGGAAAGATACAAAATTAAGTTTGATTTTTAAAGTATAATCCCTGCAAAATTTTCTTTATAAATTAGGCAGATATTATAAAATCACAGAATATGCTGAGTTGGAAGGGACCCATTAAGTTCATGAAGTCCAACCCCTGGTCCTGCATAGGATACCCTGAGAATCACACCATGTGCCTGAGAACATTGTCCAAATGTTTCTTTAACTCAAACAGGCTTGGTGCTGTGACCACTTCCCTGGGGAGCCTGTTCCATTGCCCAGCCACTCTCTAGGTGAGAAATCTTTTCCTGATATCCAACCTAAACTTCCCCTGACTCAGCTCCAGGCCATTTCCTTGAGTCGTGTCACTTGTCACAGGAGTGGAGATAAGTGCCTACCCCTCCTCTTCTCCTCCCAAGTAAATTGTAGGCTACAATGAGGTCTCCTCTCAGTTTCCTCTTCTTCAGGCTGAACAGACCAAGTGCCCACAGCCACCCCTCATACGGCTTCCCCTCCAGACCCTTCACCATCCTTGTGGCCCTCCTTTGGATGCTCTCTAAGAGCTTAGTCTGTTTTTCATATTGCAGTGACCAAAACTCCACACAGAACTTGAGATGTGACCACACTATCTCAGAGTAGAGCGGGACAATCCCCTCCCTTGACTGGCTGATGATGCTGTGTTGAATGCATCCCAGATATGTATACTTGCTCTTCACTTCTTGTCTATTTTGACATTTTTATCACCAAAAGTAGATGTGGTATGATCAGTGCTTGTGGCAAATACAGCCTGTGCAGTCTGGAGGTGATCTGCAGACTCAAGCAAGGTTTCATGCTTGATTAAGATTTTGGTTTCGGATCCTCTATAATCTCGAACAATTTAAAACCTTTTTTCTGTATTCTACACATCTTTTCTTCAGTAAACATTTGAAAAGAAAGCTACCTTCCAGATTAACACAAGAATAAGAATTTATATTTTTCATTTCATATACATGCAGCTCCACCGAAATGAGTTGTGCTGCATTTGTAGATCCTTTGGTACAAAGAGACATACATAAGCTATAAACCAAGAATAATTCAATATGATGTTGTTATATCTGTTCACAGCAGAGGGTGCTAAGATTAAAGAGTTAACATCTGGGGCAATGGGAGCAGATTTGCAGCAAGCAGAGATGAAGGGTTGTTGATTAGTGGAGCAATAGAGGCATTGGTTGATTCTTCATGAATGATACCTCTACTGGTTGTTTTTTCTCCTGAAATTCAGGTTTTTCAGTAAGAAAGGAGGTACAATATCCAGCACAGAAAAATTATGTGTGGTTTCTTGTATCAATAATTTTACTCAGAAATTGAATTTAACATGCACACTAATAAAAAGAAATCAGATGAAACAAACAAGAAGACTTGAACATTTTCCTATACTCTGCCTCTTTTCCCCTCCAGAAGTCTTAAATCAGTCTCGGGAAAATACATTTATCTCATGCCAAAAACAGCCTTAAGTAAGTAGAAGTGGAAAATTCAGAAATACTTCTGCCAGTAAAACTGGCTGTTACTTCAGTGAAAATGAGGTATCTGACTGATAGCTTAGCTTCTATTGTGTTTCAGTGAAAACACATCCTTGAATTTAGAGCTGTGTAATGACATTATTACACTAAACTCGTTATTTGAAAATAGAACAAACAGCTCCAAAAATATCCTGCTACTAGACACATGTTTGGCTTCATCTCTTCAGTGATGACTGAACATGTCATTAAGTCCCCCCCTCCCTATAGCTACCTAGCCATCAGTTTTCACAGACTGCTAAGCTTGCTTGTGGGGCAGAGTGAACAAAAAGAAGGGAAGAAGCAAAAGATTTGAAGTATATGCCCACGGGCTTGGAAAGATCACAAGTGTGAAAAGGGATGACCAAGTCTTTGACTAGTGACTCACACTGAACTCAGGAGTAAGTGAAAATTTTTACCCTTTGATGTTGTATCTTCTATCAGGAGTTCTCAATCTTCCCCCACATGGGAAGCCTTCCTCAATTCTCTGTTCCTTCTCTCACATCTCCACAGAAAGCAGGCTTCTCTCCCACTGAGCCCAGGAGCAGCAATTGGGTTCTCTCTTTCAAACATTGTGGAAGCTGTCATCCTCAGCATCAGCTCTCTGACCTACAAGACCTGAACAGAAACTGGACAAAGGTTAGAGAAGGAACTTTGTAATAAGCAGTGAGCTTGACTAATTTTAAGATGGAGCTGGAGAAGTTGATCTATGACAGCAGACATGATACCTATTACAGATCCACATTCCTATATGAAATAACTAGAATGCTTTTTAACTTGTACCAGTGAAAGGCTAAGAACTAGGAGGCCAAAATACTTCTCCTTACTTACCATGGATGTGTCCCTCCAGGTCACAACCCCACCACACAGGACCAGCAGTGCAGGTAAAACTTTTACATGCAATCCCCAGGCTGAGACTTTTCACCAACTGTAAGTTCAAAGCAAGTATTGAACAAACAATTGATAATAGTAGTTCCTTTTATTAAATTAAAAAAAAAAGACCAAAAAACCAACACCAAAAACCATGACAAAAAAACCCCAAAACCAACCAAACAAAAAAAACCCCACAGCAGAAATCAAACCAAAACCTGTAAACCTCTTAGCTTTACAAAAATCAGCAATCCAGGGTCATTTTCTGCTTTCTAGTTTTGACATCAGAGGAACTCCTGATTTATACTAGAATGAGAAAGTCACACTTGGGGAGAGAACAGATGGTTCAACAGTTCTACTTAAAAGCACAGGATATTTGTGCTGCAGAAAGACAGGAGGGAGACAAGAATGCTAAAAGACAGCCTTGCAGAAGAAAGTTCACATACACTGTGGCTGGCAATTTGTTGGCTTTGACCATCAAAGCAACTGAGGCAGCTCCCCACAGACACCTACTTGTTTCAGTAGGAGGCTGAACAGGCATTGGGCTGATCAGCATTTTCAGGGATCTGGACTGCATCACTTCAGTGTAACCTAAGGCCTTTGTGGCTAAATCCCAATTTCCCTTCTTGTGGCAAGATGGGAGGAATCTGGTTACTGATGATAAGCCAAAAAGAAAAGCACAGTAACACTCAGTAAATACATGACAAGTCCTCAAGGCAGAATTCCTGTTATGATGGGCATCATAATAGCAAAATTCATTTAGCCACCTTTCAATTATATGTTCTTTTTCTTTTCTTTCCCCTCCAAGACACCACTCTCACCACTTGAGTGACTCTCAAGTCACTCACTAGGCATGAGTACTCACTGAAGAGTGAAGACAAGTAGTAAATAAAATGCAATGAAAGCTGCTTTACATCTCTTTGCATCCCCTCTACCCAGCTCTAAGCAACCTTAAAATTTAGGGGAATAAAGACCAGGTTTTCTATGCAGACCATGAAAAGTATATGCATTAAATGTCAGTTCTATAGGAAAGAAAAGAAGAGACTGAAAGAAACCCATAAAAGGAAATGTAACACAATCTTCTACTCTCTACCCCAACAAATCCAATTAAACTTGCCAAGACACACACACATGCCATCAATCATTCCAGATCCTATCCGCCCTATCGATATTTCAGCAGCATTTCACTCTCTTGCTTTCCAGGACTATGCACACTCCACACAGCATGCACTCATTGTTCTCCACGCTCCTTCCTTGCCCCTCTTAATCAGTCATAACAAGCCACATTCATTTCTTTCCTTCACCTTAAGCTACACCAAATCAGCTGGTTAGCTGGCACAGCAGAGCTTCTTTGTGTTCCACTGATGGTTTGGGGTTTGGTTGGTTGTTGGGTTTTTTTGTTGTTTGTTTGTTTGGGGGGTTGTTTGGGGTTTCTTCTAAAGGGTAAAAATGCAAAATATGGCTGTTTATATACAAAAGGACAATTTCTTCCAGTGTTCCCATGTCCTGAACTGCTCCAGTACTGACTGGATTCCAAGCTTGAAGGTGTGTTCCTGCTGTGATTTCCTATTCCATCCCTAGGACATTTTTCTTTCTTTTCTAAAAAAAGAGCCTAATGTCAGCCTAAAGAGCTGACATTGCAGACTCATGTCCATACAAGACAGCTGGAGTGCACAAATGAAATGGCACAAAAATACAGTGGTAAGCACTGTATGTGTTGGCCCACCAGACAATAGAGACCAGTTATGCAACTTGATATATCCAGATCTGAATAGATATTATTAGATCATAATGCTCAGCCTTTACTCTTCCTCGAGTCTAAACAGAAACAGGGAAAAGTTAAATATTTTCTTTCTTTTGCAAGGAAGATTCTTAGTTTTCTGAAATCATAGCCTTCCACCTGCTGAGCTCTAATTTCTGGGTCTAAAACCGCTCTTCACTTTGTATTTTCAAACAGTCTCCTAAAAAGCATCTCTCTATATGACCACTCTAAAGCCCAATGAAACTTGAATCTGTCACTGCACATAGTGTGAATTCTAAGATTATAAATCTTCTAATATTATCAGTTTAAAAAAATCAGAGATAAAGACTCATGGTTTAAATGCAACTATTACACAGAATGAATTTAAACATTGACTTTGCAGGTTCAGTCTCATTTAAATACAAGGGAATGCTGAGTTGCCAATAGCAGGAGAGAGTTCATCTGGACACCATGAGTTCATCTCCCATCAGGGTGAGAACTGGCAAGTACCTTAACTGAAGGATCTTGTTGTGCTTCCTCATGCTGACGCTTAGCACACAGCCCTCTGGGGTCCATGGGAAAACCTGTGTGATTGTGCCTTTAAAGTGCAGGCAAGGCCAACTACATGTGGAGCACTACAGCTTCCTCTGACAACAGACACCCTGCTAATCATTTGAGAGTGTACTGAGATTAAAGGATCTGCATAAATAGACAGGCTTGCTATTCAGATAGTTTGCTGCCTCTTTTCAGCAGTCATGCTGGAGATCTACACTTTGGAGAACCCTAAACTCTCATCTAAAAGAGAGTTTCTCCAGTTTAGAGCTCCTTTGAAATGCTTCCCAAAAGCAGGGAAGGGAGCTGTGTAAACTTGCATCCAGGGTAAAAAAGGAAAAACCTCATTCTCCAAAGTTACAGCCGTTATATAGTCCTCAAAGTTTTGAAAACAAGCATTCCTGAAGGTGCTGTCCAGACTCTCTTAGTGTTTCCCACTTTTTAATTCTTTGAGAAACCTTTTTTCACAAGGCAGAAATTCAGACTTTGAGGGGGTAGAGGAAGAAAAGGGGGGAAAGAGGAAATAATTGCTCCCCTGAGCAATTATCTATCATGTAAATAATTAGTGTTTGCTCACATTTGTAGAAAGGTTATCTGCCAAACACAAACACTGCTTGCTGCAATAGCAAGGAAGAACCAAAGACAAAAGGAACTTCTGAATGAGTCACAATCAGAATTGGCCACAGAGGACTTGAAAATATTGGCTGCAACGTGACCTTTTTCCTATATTTGGAGAGCAATGTGTGATTTCCACATAAATTGGAAAATTACTTTATGACTAAAAAGAAGTCACAGTTGTGCAGGAGTGCAGTCTGAGTGACAACTACTTTTCCCTGCTAGTGTGAACTCAGCTGACTTGGGGATTGCCTGGAGGCCTCCAGGACAGTGGCAAACATGACATTAAATTACTCCAGCACAGCCTTGCCAGAGAAAGAGGTTTGACACAGAATGATGCTGTGAGTCACACTGTAGATGGTTTTATGTGCAGTGTTTGTGGGCAGCCAGTGCAAAAAAAGATCTGAAGAACATTTTAAGAATGTAGCTGTCAAGGTGCTGACATGTGATCCTAATAACAAAATTAGAATTTTTTCTCAGCCATGGTTTTGGTAAGGGGTCACTTGCTGCAAAGTGTGGAATTTCTCTAGAGTGCTGCATCCTGTGCACTGTTTTTGGGAACACAGTGGGTAATTCTCCAAGGGTATGATTAATTAAGACAGCTACCACATGTTTATCTGCATAGTTATCTGATGGTAGGACCATGTGTACACACACAGCAATTCTGACCTTAATTTACAACCAGGCCACTTCCTTTCTACTGTAGTAGTGATGTTAAGAGTGAAAATCACAGCTGAAAGGAGTAACGCTCCCTCTGCTTATCCTGGAAGGAAAAGGGAGTACTGAAGTACTCAGCAGGACAGATTTGGCCTTGCAGGAATCTTGCATTATAATATTTGTTATAATGCCTCCTCATGAAATGTGGAGAGAGTAAGGCATCCAAAAACGGGTGCCTGAAGCCAGCACCCTGAACAGGGAGCCAACAGGGAGTTCAGAGGAGACTGAACTCTCCTAACTTCTCATTCCTCTTTGGAATTTACAAATACATTTTGATAGCTTGCCTTTAAAAAACTCACAGCCTTGAATATGAAGCTTGGAGTTACACTTGTACTTTTCAGAAATGAGGAAGAGCTGTGGTCTTTACTAATACACTCTGGAAGAGTATGTGCTCTGTTTAAATCCATCAGCCTAGGATTTAGGTCCTACACATTGACTTGTCTTCTGAGAGAGCCTAGTGATGTTAGCCCGGTGAATGGGCTCTCTGAGTCTGGGTAGGTTTGATGACGAAAGCAAGGCCTCGAATGGGTCAGCAATTTCAGTATCAAGCAGTTTTTTTTGTTATTTGACAACATTACCATCAATGGATTTTATGTGTCACTTCAGTGCTGGGTGACAGCCAAATGGGTTTTTGAGAGTCCAAACAGTTGGTCACTTAGACCACTTGGTGGAATTGCCTTGTCCTCCTGTCATTTCATCTTCCCCAATGAGCCTCAGAAGCTACCATCCTTTCTTTGGACTTACCTTTTAACTAGGTGGCCTCCACTGCAGGTGCCATTTTGAAGCTTTGATCTCAATTGGCAACACTACTAACTAGACACTTCATGTACTCCTTGGTCAAAAAAAGGGAAGAATCCTCCCACAGATTCATTCAGATTGTTTTGACTTCTCCATCACACCACTCACTACCAGAAAGCCCATCCTCATTTGTACAATTTGTATTAGTCACATTATGAGCAACAACTGCACGTCTTATGGGGAAGCACATAGCTGCCCCTTACTGCTAATAGCCTTCGTGTGAATGGGGCAATGTATCCTTCCCCAATTATTTAATCAATTTGAAAATTATTGCTAACACGGCACCTGGAAAAGCTGCCTTTTATCAAATGAACAAAACCCCACAATGAATGAACCATTCTCTCCCTTCCTTCCATTTTCTGAAACTGTTGTTACAAATTAGGAGCAGTTAGGAGAGTGTGCTTCCTGGTAAATCACGATCTAGGATTCATATTTGAAGAAGATAATCATTTCAGGCTTGAACTTAACTCTGTATTTTCCCTGCAGAAGCATATGTGGATATGAAACAGGACTGGAATGATTCATTCAAAAGATGGTATCAGATGGAGCCTGTGCCTGACCTTTGCATTAGGTAGGTATTCATATCAAATTCAGTTTCAGAGCTGTCTCTGATTGGCACCCTTTCCAAAGGCCAACTGATTTTTCAAGAAAGTGTTCTGGAAAAGATTAGTTAGTCTTTTAGAGCAATTTAAATTGAAGTGTGTTGCTACTATCATTTTAGGAAAGACATCTAGAGAAAAGGTCTCCAAATGAGGGACATATGCATCAGCCAAAAGGCTGATATGACTAGGTACCAGTCTCCAGCACAATGCTTTCTGTCAGATTCACAATTTAACAGTTTGGATTTCCTTAAAAAAAGACAACTCTCCCAGCCACTCCACACAAGTCCAAACACTGAATTATTTGAGAAGACCTAGGCTGGGATGACACCTGCATTCTGAATGTATCATCTATATGTAGCATATAAAAATATGTATTTCTTAGAGACACATTTAATGTTAGTTATATTTAAAAGCACTCATACAGAGTTTCCTGTGACAAAAGATAGTAAAGTTAAGGTCCAGTAAAGGAAGCAACACAAATCCGGAAATAGAAACAAACAAAGACTCACCAAGCAGCTCAATGCAACAGTAAAGCAGCCCACAGCACTGTAGTCACATCTTCATGCTGAATTCATGCCAAGCACTCAGGACATTTGTTCCAATATTTCTATGCAGATCTCCTGGATAGACAGCACTAATATTCTTCCATTAGCAAGACAAACAAATCCATATTACAGAAAAGTCTTTGCCTCTGAACTCCTTCCCAAAATGCCTACTGACAAGGGCAAGGCTGTGCTAGCAAGCCTCCTGTGGAGCTTTGAAAGGCTCCTTGCAAAATGCTATGGGATTGCCTTGATGAAAATGAGATGTTATGATTGCATTTATTCCTCCTAAGAACAAGCTCTCACAGACAAGATCTGAAGGCCAATGGCCATTGAACAACCAATTCACAATTAGGTGCAGTTCACATGCCATAGAGGCCAGGGGCTGAATCAGGAACAGCACAGCTGAGGGTTGGCACAGCCCCTGCATCCACACGATGGGTGCTATAAATGAGTGCTCTGCTCCACTAGATCAGCTCCATGAGCTGTTTCTGGCCTTCCCTTCTGGGGGGAAGGGATTTCTGCTGTGATGTGAAGGCACAAACCCTTTGGAGGATGCAGACACTTTTACAGGCAAGTAGAGAATAAGTTCAACTCTTTACTTGTTCAGGTTGCATCTAGGCAATCAACAGGGTCCTACCTATACTGATTTGAGCGAGGTTTTCTTCTTCCCCTAAATAATTCACCTTCTTGACCATAAAATATCAATTTAAAAAAAATTTAAATCATGCTAATAAGACGAAATCCTTGGGATCAATCTGCATTTTACATTTCAGATTACCTCAACTCCACAACCTCTAGATACCAAGCCAGCTTGGTAGCAGTCATTTGTTTCAGCAGTTAGGCAAAGCCGTTCAGACGATCATGTCCTGGGATTTATCAAAGAGGAAAAGGTTTAAGGCTCTCCTGAATTAAAAAAAAACCCTAAGTCTCAGTTTCTAAAACAGTATTGTGTTCCTAGGCTGTAAAAAAAAATGGTTTTTACTGCTGAGTGAATCAGCCTTCCAGATTTGTAATTTATGATAATAGCAGCAAGAAAAGTCAAGCTGTGTGTGAAGTTAAATTTAGGTCTGAAACAAAGGGTGCCCCAAAGAATAGAGGGCCAGCTAACATACATGGGATGCCTATGGAGAGGTAATGTTTTAATCAAGAAAAAGGAGCAAGACTTGGGGGAAATGGGTTCCAATTCCAGCACATTTTCTACAGGTTACTGAAAAAATGACCTCTCCTCTTTCTGTCTTTATTTCCTCAGCTGTGTCATAGGATGGCTGTGAAATGACCATTTGGGAAGACATTAAGGTCCTGAAATGATGACAACATATGAAGAGCAAGATACTGCTCTTTCAACAGCTGCAGATGAGCCCAACTCCAGATGCTTCTCACACACACACTCACATACACACTGCTTTTCATAAGCAAGATATTTTAAACATGATCATCATAGATCAGGAGTGTTAATTAAACCTACTGAAGACATTGACAATTTTATCTGAGTTAAAGCATGCTGGAGTCTGGCCCTGTCTCCTGGACACAGTGAGCAGGTCTCAGAGTTTTCATTTTCGCAGCTTGCTCACATATACACCAATGTGAGCTGCTAATTTAGTAAATGTTTCACACACTGTATGTAATCAGAAATATTTTAGCTGATAAAGTTACAAATTCCAAATGAAGCTACAAATTTCAGGTATAAAATGTGACTTTTATGACTTTCCATGATAGATAGATGTTTATATTTGGTTTACAATTTTGTTCTTCTGATTTAACTATGAATCCCTTTATGAAGCACAGTCTGAGTGAAACCTCACTTGATGCTGATTTCTTTACCTGTGTGAGATAAAGAAATTATTAGTTTACCATCTCATAACCACATCTGTGCAGTTTTGTGGGTGAGGGCAGTGCCCAGCTATGAAAACTGTGCTTAATAGTAAAATCCTACACAATTAAAATCTTTTCAACAGTTTCCTAGCAAAGAGGGCAAGGGGAGAGGAAAGATAAAAAAGAGTGTTCAAAATCCAGCAAATCTCTGCCACACACAATTTGGTTGTCTGTCCTGAAAGGACTGCTCCAGAGTTGCAAGTGAAATCAGTGCATGAGAAAGTCATAAATATCACACTTGAGCATCTCAATCTTGAGGTACACAGGCAGAATGCTACAAAAGAGAGGACATCAAAGAAGCCCACTGCACTTCCTAAGTATTTAGGTCAAGTATATTAAAAGAGATGAGGGACTCTGTAACATCACACTTTTCTTAGTTAGGGA
The DNA here is from genome assembly GCF_003031625.1 of Empidonax traillii. Taxonomy (NCBI): domain Eukaryota; kingdom Metazoa; phylum Chordata; class Aves; order Passeriformes; family Tyrannidae; genus Empidonax; species Empidonax traillii. The sequence continues at coordinate 1,138,261 of NW_020955264.1, forward strand.
TAAAATATTGATTTTTTTTTAATTGTATTTTTACTTCTCTGCCAAGACCAAGGAGAACACCTGAAGGCTTTGAAAGAACTAACACAAATTGGTGCTGATATGAAGTGTATTTCATATTATTTCTTTGTTCTCTTAAGAACAAACCACACATGTCTTCATCCTGGGACAAAAGTAGACTTAAACAGTGCTTAGGCAAATATTCTCTTGCAGAACTCACTGCAGACAAACACAATGTTTAGTTCTGGGATATGATTATATCCTTAAAGTAGCCTTCAACAAAGCACTGAAAAAATTCTCTGCAAACTCCTGTAGGACTCCTACATAATGTAAAGTAACATAATACATTCTTATCTAAAGTTGAAAAACTAACAGAAAAAAATGCATCATGTGAAAACACTTGTCACAAACATGCCTTTCTATTGCAAAGGTACAATCATTATGACATATGGTAACATGGGTAAGTCTGAACCACTAATTTGAAAAGGGACTTAAAACACAGTGGGTGGTATAAAAGGTAAAAGTTAAAATTTCTACAACAACACTGACACTTGACTGTGACATGTCCTGTATGTTTTTAGCCAGACAACAGAGAACACAAATTCCATCAGAACATATTTTTGTAGAAGAAGGAACTTTGATATTCTCCATGTTATGAAAAAGTTACATTTCTCATCCTTAACACTGTTTTATAAAGATAGGAATGGAGAAAGATAAAGGTGCTGCCAGAAGGCAGTGAAAGGGTTAATTGTTTTGAACATCGTGTGTGTTATGTGGTCAGACACTACTTATTCATCCCCAGCATGAATTATGTCACCAAGTTTGTGACCTAAACATGTGTAGTTGCCAAGCAATATCCAGTCACAAGGTCTCCTGTAATCCATACCATTTGCTATTTTACTAGAGATGTGCCATGGTCAGTTTGATAACATGATACTTATGTTCCTACACTGTGTAATAAAACTTGTATTTGTCAGTAGGGCTGGTGAGTTCAGATCTTGTAAAATAAATTGTTAGAATCTTTTTTTCTAAAAAACAAAGAAAAAAAAGAAAAGAAAGAAGTTAGTGTATTCTGTCACAACAGGTCTTAGTATCTTTTCTTCTCCTCAGCTTAAATCCACTCAGCATTGATGGCATCCACCTGGCCCTTCGTAACAGATGACAGCTTTTCATGCTGTAATGAACACTATTTTTGAAGGAGGAGGGAATGAGAAAAATCTGATCTTCCTTCTTGCAAAGAAAGGTTTGAAAACTTAATCAAAATGCTAGGGCTGAGCAGACCACGTAGAGAGGCTCCTTGCGTATGTATAAATTCTTGGATTTATTCTTGGCTTTAAGCAACTAGTCCTGTTTGACATATATCTCAGCAGCCAAAATTCTACATTCTGGTGCAGAATGGAGTGATCATCCTAAACAGAAATGGGTCATGTCTGGGGAAAAGAGCAGCAAAAGTATGGTTTCCTGAGAGACTCAAGAACACCCAGACCATCTCTGCAAGTTTGCATGCTGACAGGACACTTGAGCAAGTAAAAAAATGTAGCAAAATATCTATTAAAACACCAGGTCTTGACGGGTTTTGTCATGGAACTTGATCCTTTTTCTTCCTTGTTCCTTGTCTCAGGAATATTTGAAGCATGGTCTGCCCACAGTCCATTTCTGTAACGCATAGGGATAGAAGTACAGCTGTGCTGAGTTCAGACAAAGGCCTGTCTTAGCTCCTTAGGCAGTTCTTTGACAAGAGACAATAGCACATGCTTTGAGAAGAGCATAATCACAACACCAATACAGGTACACACATGCATATAAAAAAACTATAAGCGTGTTTTCTCAGCCTCCCTCATACTGTGTTCAAAGGATTTACAAGGCAGAAGGGTGCTTTGTCTTACACAGCCTTGCAGACAGTTCTTCTGAGTCTCTCTTTTGGCCTTGTAGGGGCAGCCAATCCAGAGACATAACATCCCACAGCAGCAAGACCCACAGTGTGACTACATCCATGAGAAGGGAGGAGGAAAGGAAGGCAAGCTGTTGCCTTAAATGAGGAATGAGAAATCATCAAAACCCATCTGTCTCTGTCACTGCCTGATTGCTGCTAGAATATGAAGGACTACATTCCTGCAGGGAGTTCAGGTCGATGTACACAGCAGGAAGAAACTCCCTCCCAGTCTCCCTTGCAAGAAGCAGCAGGGGTGGGGATAAATAAAAAATCCCTCCAGCAACCTATTATGGTCTGGCCACCTCAAAAACAAAAGCAGGTTTCCTTTACATCCATCATGAAAAGAGGTATTGAGAGGTGCAGGTTAACTTGAAGATAGCACTTAGTAAAGGTTGAAATCAACTACTCCCTAGGTATCTCACTGAGGAGGTGCACGAGGGTAGTTCCAAATGGTGCAAAGAGACATGAAGGACAGAAAGGAAAATGTGGGCACAAAAGCTTGTGGAAGGCAGATATAGCACTAGACAGAGTGTATGGATGCTGCTGTCCTGCTCAAGTGGCATCAAAGGACTATGCTAAAGCACAAGCTTGTCTTTCAAAGGCATGTAGTTCATTCAGTGCAAATGTTAAAAATCTCAAACAGAAACCATACAAAGGCTAAGATTTCCACCACGTCCCCTTCTTAATTATCCTTAATTGCTGTTGCCATAGCAAAATTCAAGTAGGAATGCTGGCTACTTGTGCCCTGAGCAGCTTTCAGGAACCAAGTGGGGTTTTTTAATCTGTGATTTGATGACAAATGTCCCAATGATGAAGCAACACATGGCATAGGAAACAACCATTTGAAGCATCAGTTGAAAATATTTCTCTCTTAGATCTTAGTTCTGCAACTCTAACATTGAATCTCATTATCAGTAAGAGTCTATTCACAGAAGAGTCACCCACTGAGATTAATGCCTGTGCAGGAACCTGAGCTGGCTGAATGCCATTTTCTAGGACTTTAGAAATTGTTTGTGATGCACTGCAAAAGCTAACACTTAAAGACAATCTTACTGTCATTTTCATTTCTTTGGGACATAGTCTGACAAGAGCAGTGGATTTGATAAACACCTTCAGAACACGTTATGGAGTCACTCCTCTTGACCTAAAATGTGAAAACCAAGCATCAGTCAACATAAAATAAATGTGATATAGCATAGAAAAGAATAATAGATCTAGCACATATGGTATTGTGAGAAATGACAGCCAAGCATGACAATGAACAGAAGACAAATGAATTTCCTGTGCTGCATCCATACGGGTTGCTGGTCCTGTAAAGACTTATATAGAACAAACTACCAAAATCACCTGGAATTACCTAATCTGACTGGCATTATATGTGACAGATAAAACATCTGTGTAAAGAAAATGAAATGAAGTTATTCATGACTCACATACTGACCCAAACCAGATCAAATAGTGGGAAACATTCCTCAAAACAAGTAAGTCTTGCAAAGAGGTCTCAATTTATGATAATGTGGAGGCACCTCAGCACACTTTCTGTTCTACTGACCAGTATGCCACAGTTAATTTAAATGTTCTAGTTGTGTGATCTGTAGAAAAAAGATTGGTGGATGATTCTGAAATAAAACTCTGAAAGAAAAATTGGGGAAATAGGAATAATTCAGAATAGTACCTGTCAAGAGAAAAAATACATTGTTGATCTATCAGGAGAAAAGGTACTTTAAACATCATTGTAATGTTCTCTTTGTCAGAGAACAAGGTTTCTATCAACGGATTTTAAAATTCTGCTTTAAATACGGAAACAAATTGTCCTCTAGAAAACCCAATGTTATTGATTTCAATACTTGGTGGTTATAAACAGCAGAAAAATAGCAGGTATACACACAGGAGAAAATCTGAATTTCGAGTGAGATGAGATGCTCAATGAGATTCCACTGACACATTAATTATTGTCAGTAAAACTTCCCAGACTAACACAGAACTCATGAATTTTCTCATGAAAAAGTATACAAATTATCCCCTTCTCTTTAAGAATTTGTTGCCTGTATCTTAAAATGGTACACAAGGCTGCTTCAATTTTGGTGACAAGAGAAATTTTTAAGCTATGCATACAGACAGGAGATTTAGAGGAAGAGAGAATGGACTGGTTGGAAAGCCTAGAGAGTCTAGATGGAGGATTGCTTTGGTAATACAGGTGACATAGTAGATGATGGGAAGGTGCTCCAATTAGGGTGTAGGTGTGACAGCATCAGGGTGATGAGAGGAAAATGACTTTAACAGAAAGCTTGAAATGAACTGGAAGGGAGAAGTCAGACAGTCAGAACAATGCTCATTATACAGGTTTTACAGGCACATGGACTATGTTTCAAGCTGGATACAGCATCCAGCAGCTGAAACACAACTTCCATAGGAGGCTGCATGGGAAAGTGGGGTCCACATAGCCACAGGTTGCCTGAACTGCCTCCAACTGCAAGCCCAAGAGTCTGCTGAGGTAACCACAAACCACAATTCTGCCTACTGTGGAATCATAGTTTGGGAGATAGCATGATTGCAGTGACAGTCAGACATCTGCTGCAGTTGCATCAAAAATCAGCTCTTAGTTCCATGTTAGCAGAATCTGGTAACATGGAACTGACAGCACCCTTCTTGTTAAACATATCTCTTACTTTTCCCTCCTCTTACATCAGGACACATCCTGAAGCTTTTACTTTTGATGAGCTAGCACCTTCAGCAGGACTAAAAGCCACAACCTTTAACCAGGACCTGCTTCAGGCAGCAGGCCTCCTTTCATCCACAAGCATGGAACAGCCCCATAGAAGTACAGACCAAACGCCTCTAACTTTGGATCACTGACTTCTCATGAGATGTAGCAGTTCCAGGGGTCCCTCACTGTGATAGGCCACGGGGACCTTTTTAAAGATTTACCACCTAATGAGAGATTTCCAACGGGCAACCCCATCTGACAGAACTCCCTGCGGTTTCTTTGGACTACTTACACTCATTCCCAGAAATAGCCACAGCTAAAGCTGGCAAGATGCAGCTAAATCAGCTTATAAGAGAGTAAACCTAAAACTGCAGTGGCTATGCAAAAATTTCCCAGGGATATGGCATTGCTTTTTTCCACACAAGTTTTACATGCCACCTATAATAAATGAAGGTCTCTAGAGAGGGCAGTTTAAAAGAGGAGTATCATAAACAATTATAAAGATGCTTTGATCTTTCCCTATGGAAAAATTTTTCTCTCTCTACTGACTGTATGAGGAGCTTGTGTAGGCCAGGCAACAAAAGCACATCAGCAGACTCTCTCCTCAGAGAGAGGTATCTGAAAAGTCATCATGAGAATTTTCCCAAAGAGGGCAGTCTCAGGAGGAAGATCAAAATCTGAACAATAATTATGCTTAACTTTCTCCAATCATTTCTCTGAAACTTTCTTACAGCAAAAGAAGGCAGACAAATGAGTTTGTACATTGAACTACTTCTGTAAATAATATGCAGAGAGAGAAGGGAACCTGGATTAAATTATTAGGAACAATGAAAATTCTTTTTGGGTAAATCTGAAAGGAAAATGTATGCTGCGTTCCACTCGGGAGGATCTGTTTCATGTCACGTATGGCATGAGTTTGCCAGGGCACTGCTTTACTTTTGTAACAAAATAGCTTTGTGAATATCCTGGTCTCCAAAGGCAGACGTGAGGAGGAACTAGGAATCCTTCACTTCAGAGCTTAACCATCTGATCAAACCCATACACTTCTCTTCAGCAGGAGAAAAGTGTTGTCACTGCGTTGTCTCAGACTCTGTACATCCACCCTAATCTTCCTTCTGTTTCATCTTTCTCTGTATTTTTAGTCCAGACAGATCATTCTGTTGTACTTGAAGATTCACACACTCTCATGGAACTGTTTTATTTCACCCCTCGCTCAGCAAGCCGTGCAACAAAAGCCAGAGAAGAAGAGCGAGCTCTGTGTACTGTCAGTGCTACATACTTCTGACTATTATTTCCGCTTGATGGCTTTGGTTTTATCCAAGGATTATTCAGTTTGGGAATAATAGGAGATTTACTTGCTTGCACACAGGTCAAATTACAGTCAGAATGCACATGTGTTGCAATTTCTTCACCTGCAGATTATTCCTGGTGACTGTATTTTAAAACTTCTCTAACTGGCAATGGCAGAAATTACTGTTTGAATCCTTCTGTTCACAGATGGATACTGATGTCCTCCTGGTGTTCCAGCAGGATATTGCTTTGATATTGAATGATAAATTGTTTCAAATAATATCAGATTAGCTTTTCTGAAGAGCAATTCTTCAATTGGTTGAACAGATCACTCACACTTGAACTTACTGGAATTTTTTTCCAAGTAGCTATTTCTTAAACCAAGAGTGTTACCATGTTATTTTAAGTTTTATATCATCTCAAGCAAATTAACATCAACTATAATGCCTTCTCTCTGACCACAGGAATGAATGCAAACATTCTATCCTTATTCCTGGTATTCCTAAAGGTTTCAGGAATCTTTTTGAGATATTAAAAAATAAATAAACAGAGAGCTATGCTGATTTTTGCTCCACTAAAAAAAAAAAAAAAAAAAAAAAAGGCAAAATAAAACCAATGTGAACTTCACCACCTGTCCTGTAACAAAGCAGGGAAAGAAGTGACAGTTTTACAGCTTCTGAGGAGTTACTGTGACTGACTGAAACACAGATGTGAATTCTGGATGTAAATAATGAGAAGACAGTGTAGGAAAAAAACATTGCCTTATTGATTGAGTTATTAATTTTTAATGATGATGTACATACCGTGTACTTCCTCAGACGACAGGCTGAGGAAGCTTACTGGCACCTAATTTAATTTTCAAGTTTGTCCAAGTTTCCTAGAAGCACATAGTACTACCCAGACAATCATGAAAGCAGGCAAATAATCACTTTCTGAGTCTTTGGATTAAGTATCTCCTTAAAAATATTCATAGTTGTGTTCAAGCTTAGTGCCCACAACACCACCAAAACTCTCTATCTTGGGTTACACAGGTTAAAAATTATTTATTAAAAAATAAATGAGTAGAATGGTCTTTTCCACTTCCCTAACATGTAGCACTAGGTGTCTGGGTGGAAGAGAGAAAATTGGTGATAATCCCAAAACGGGATTCCTAGATGCACTTACCAGAAACATCAGGATACTGGGCACTCCAGCTCCATCAGTTGTACACCAGCAGGGAGTAATCCCTCAGCTCACTTGGGATTTTGCCACTTTTTCCTTCCTGAGAAAAGTATTTTGGTCACAGCACAAAGGTAGGTCTAACCTCTGGAACCCTTCCCTCAGCTATTAACCCCTTATCATGCTTCCTAGGGATGCAGGATGCATACCAAGGAATGTCTTTGGAACAGGAGCTTTAATGCAGAGTCCTATTCAGTGACCATAATAGATCAGATGGCTTTTTTGTTTGCTTGATTTTAACAAAGGAGAGCTCCATCATAAATCTTCACTTCAAATTTGATTGCTTTATAATATATCATACTGTGATGTAACTGGCATCTGCACTTGGCTCTTATTAGGTGACACCATATGGCACAATTAGAAGAGGAGACAGAGAGTGCCATTTGAATAAGTTAAACTTCATTCATCTATGATTAAACCATCCTCATTCATCTGTATGCATTCCAGATCCTAGTTTAACTTCTAAAGAGATTCCCATTCAATGTTGGATATATATTTTGTATTTCTGAAACTCCAAATCCCTATGCTGAATGTCTATTATAATATCTGTAAGTTGTTTATTTGCTTTCTTACTAAGATGGTTTTGCAGTCTGTCTCAGGGTTACCCAGTTTGGGAAGTTGTGTGCAGTTTCCAATACATCACATTCTCAAAGCAAGCAAGCTTTGAGACACATTGCTTGCCTCCCACAGTCTACACAACTGAAATTACCTTTGTCTTGTGGCACCCATGTTCTAGCTACGGCACAAAATAAATCTGCAGGTTATCAATAAAGGATTTTAATTGGCAAGACTGTTTTATTTATTCATGGGAAGATAAGTGAGCCCTAGAATGCCTTCTTTCCTAGAAGGTTAGGGGGTTATACACAATTCACAAATCTTTCTTGATAATCCTTTAGCTGAAACAGAAATTATATATGCTTTTGTTCTTTCATGCCTAACTGACCGAGAGGGCAGTGATTTATTAAGCTAGAGTCTTGAGTCTCCTGCCACACAACCCACTTAGTCACAGTAATGGCTATGAAACAGATTATGCATTCTAAGATAGGTTATAATTTGTGTTAAAGAAACTTGTCTGTTTTAATCACCAAATTTAATTGCAAAGCCCTATAAAAGGTTATGAAGTAAAAAGGAACAAAGCAGCTAAACTTTAGGCTGTAATGTTATGTGTTAGATATACACACAGAGTAGGAGATAAAACAAAGAGTTTGGAATACTTCCAAAAGATAAAAATCAAATGGTTTCACATAATTAAATGTATGATTCTTCCATTCTAGAGTTTTGAGTCACTGTTTACAAACAATGAGAGGTAAAGGCAATCATATGCTTTTATACACTTCCTCGGTGAAAGACTGAAAGTGAAGGTGCTTTTCTTCAGTCTGGGTTTCACACAAAGTACCATGCATTTTTAGATGCTGATTAAGCACATCTTGCATTTCAATTTTAGTATCACTGATTTCAACATATATTCAAGGCTATATGCATTACAAATTAATTTAAGTTGATGTTTAAAAACTGTGGTTTGTTGTTTTGGTTTTTTTTGGTTTTTTTTTTTCCAGAGAATGCACAAGAAAAGAAATAAAAAGAAAAGCCTTAACCATTTTCAAATAAATGTAGTTTCTACAGCTACTCCAAATTTGGAATGTACCAATTCATTAAAACTCACTAAAGTGATATACCTAGAAAAGATTGAGGCAACACTAATGTTACTTTTCATAGGCTAAAAATCCAATCTTTTGCTTTGAAACAATGAATACAATAGAAATACATGAAAACAATGAAAACAATAGAAGATATTATCTATTGTGACCATTGCAGTAAACTGTACCAGCTACTTATTACAGAGATGAAAAAAGAGACAGGAAGAGGCACTTGTGGAAGTTTCTCCAACATCAAGTGTACATTGACCTCAAATATCACACTAGATTTATGGTCTTCTTTTCCTGTGTGAATGTGCAGTTAGGAGGAGGGAACATTAATGGGGAGGAAACAAATGGGAAGGCAGAAAGACAGAGAGTGCAAGAACCAACTGGATCAAAGTGGAAGATGCAAGGGACAAGCACAACTGAGACACAGATGGTGAGGAGAAAGGTCAGTGAGATCAGAGCTAGCAGAGGCTGGCACTGAACAGGAACAGGCTCCGAGGTACAGCCCCAGCCAGAAGCTACATCCTTGTGTCCAGAGGATGCTTGCCAGGCTGATTTGGGTCATTTTAAGTGTGAAGAGCACACTTACTTCCTGCCACTGAAATTAAGTTTCATCAAATAATTTCAATAGCCAAAATAAAGACATTCCATCCAAGTTTAATCTTGCATAACATTTGCTTGTTCAAGAGAATGAGTGAACCAGGTTTAAGTCTCATTCATACATGTATCAGGCCAGCAGGTCAGCTGGGAATTTCTTTAATTTACAACTCTGCACTTACAATATGTGCCTAAGAAAAGGGAGAGATGGTAAATTTCTGCCCATGACTGCAAGCTCCTTTTGTGATAACCCCAAGCAAACTGCTTCAATTACCTCTATTTCAGCTTGTTCTGTAAAGCAATTACAGCAATATTTGCTCTGTCTGAAGGTATTTTGAAGGTATGCTGGAGTTCACAACACAAATTTTGATCACTGGACTGCAGCTGTTACTTCTTGAAATTATTATGATGCAGCAATTGATTCGGACCTAGAAAGCTCCTGCAAGGAAACTGAGAGACTGGTGAGCCATTTTAGTCACCTTTGAAGCATTTGTGAGGGATAGATGCAGATCTATTCTAAAGATCTATTCTAGTACCTATTCTAGATGCAGACCTATTCCATCTGGAGAGAAATGAAGGAAAGGAGGAGTTAAGAGATGAGGCAGCTGTGGTCGCAGCCCCACACAAAGCACCGTCTGATGTTATTTGTGGGTGACAAAGCTGCACAGGACAATACACACAAAAAGTTAGGCTTGAGCACAGGCAGATGAATCTGCACCTTCTTAACAGCCACACACCTAAAATACTGACATTATTCTCTTATTTCATCTCCACTAGTCATTCAGCACCCTCAAACAGTATATCATTTCAATATATTTTATAGTAGCTACTTTTTAGAAATTGCCCTGCATTCTTCCCCATACATTACTTCAAAGCCAGCACTCTAAAATGCAGAGATTGCCAGATAGGATTAAATGTTTTTGACAAGACCTGCTCTGAATTTTATACCCAGTAATCTTGTTTCTCTTAATGATTGATGAAAAATCACTATTGAAACCTTCAAGTGAGTCAGCAGTGCATGGAGCACACATGAAGTATTGCAAGTACAGGAAAACATAGACCAGAAAAACGGTCTTGAGTCTTCCTATTAAAATATAGCCCCTTGCACCTGGAGTGGAGAGGCACAAAGCAACCACCTGAGGCTCTTCATAAAGTACTTCTACACGAGAATTATAACAATGAAAAGATGCTGTTATTAAAACATATCAACAAAGAGGTAAGTTATCATGTCTAGTGAAACTAATGCACTAAGTCTCTAAGGCGTCTACTACTTAAAGAAGTCTCCATTGCAATAGGACTAATATTAGCAACCATCTTCAGCTGCCCACATTGTGAGGGAAATTCCTGTAATGAAATAGCACCAGTGCCAAAAAGTTTCAGATAATGTTGTATTATCCAGGGGCTCAATGCTGACTCAAGTCTGACCCATGTATGCAACTGGCAGGTCTACTCAGGGGGTGTTTGTGTCAGAAACTCCAAGACATGGTACTGTATTTGTAAATAACAGGGGTTTTTTCCAGCACTTACAGGCTTGCAAATATGATGTCAACATGACTACATAAAAAACAGCTGCTCTTCACAGGAACAATGAAACCTATAAGCAAAAAAAGGTAAGTGCCTTTACTAGCCATTAGCTTTTACTTTTCACTTTGTTTATGTCTATTTTCTTGTAGAAACCATATCGAATACGGGGCAAAAACATCCCATGAATAGACAACATGAATGTCAGTGAACAAACAGCTCTTCAAGTTATTTAGACAATATTTAAGATAATAAAATATTGCAGAAATGAGAATCCATTTTTAATCATAAAAATCTAGGCTTTTTTTTGCCTTTTTTTTTTTTTTTTTACAGGGAATTATTCTTCCATTTTTATGAAGAACACTTTCAGTTGGTCAAAACATTTTTTTGATGCTGAAAAGTACATAATTTGTACCATACAAGTTTTTCCCTGACAACTTATTGCATGGCAGGTCAACCAAAGACAAACTGTTTATTTCAAGCTCTACCCATACCCGACTGCTGAATGCTGGTCTCATAGGATCTTCTGGAGGAAAAATGCTCATTTCCCTAAACAGATAAGGCACCCACACAAGTTAGTGTAAGGCCAACTTGCCAAAGAAATAGCTCCATGGAAGTTGATGCTATTTAAAGGGACTACTGAAGTGAGAAAATGGACATGCTTTTTGACTGGTTGTTAGGAATCACTCTAGACATTTTACAGAAGTGTGCTTGCAAACGATTTCACCCTTAAAATCTATTTACTGTTGTCTTAAGACAGTACCAAAACACGTTTTAAAAGAAAGATGAAGGTCCTGACAGAATGGTTAGAGAATCCCAGGCAAATACATGATAGGAACTGATGCCTGAATACTGACTGGGATGAATGGGCATGCATGAGCAGAGACAGCAAATTTTGGTGCTCAAGCAATCCTAAGCACCAGTAAGGTCTGGAGCCCAAAGTCTGCATCTGCTTGGTCCTGTCATTTGCCAGGTGTCTGTCAGAGCTGGAAAGATTACATTCATTTACACCCTTGCTACTGTTTGGGTAACACAGGTTTCGAAAGGGGTTGAATGCATAAGGAAAGAGAACCACACCAACATAACCTGTCAGATATTGGGAAATGGGCTTCGTAGTTCTGCCGTGGCAAAAAATGAGGTTTCACCTTGCTATAATGCTCCCAGATTGCAAAGGCAAAATCAAATTTTCAACCACTTGGAACTTGTGCTTTCAGTGATCGAAAAAATCTTTCTCAGATGCTTTCAGTAGAAGCAACTAAGAGGGCACATAAGAGACATTATTTGGGGGCACTTGGCTAATTGCCCAAGACAGAATACAGTCGCTGGAGAGCCCTTCGGTCTCTGATACCCAGCACAAATGAACAGCAGAAACAACCTGAATGGTGCTTACCAATTCTGATGCACGAAGAGTTCCCAGAGTCAAAGGTAACTTTTTTCCCTAATCGTTAACTGTTTGGACAATGCTGGTGTATTCAAAGGAATGGGAGGAGCAGGGAAAACCCAGACTACAAAAGATAAGAAAACTGAGTTGCGAAAAACAAACCAAAAAACCCCCAATGCCCACCTCAAAAAAACCCCAAGAAAACACAACAAACCAAAAAACTCAACCAAACAAAAAAAACAAACACCAAAAACCCCCAACTAACCAACAAAAACAACCCCATCCAAAACAAATCCCAAAGCACATGATGGTATTACAGCGAAATGTAAGCCCATTGACACTGCTGGTTATGAATTTAAGAGTTCCCTAAGCTAGAGCTGCCTTGGCTCTGGAAGCACATGTTATGCAGCACTCCCCCAGCTAGCGGGGAAATAGCACAAAGCATCATCTTTGCACTCACAACTGTTCACCTACAGCCTAGATAGCCTGGATGTGGCTTAGAGTTATTTGCATGTATAAATTACCCAAAAAATATTTATGGTAGGGAAATTTATAGTGAAGCTTAGACAAGGTCACCTGTGCTATCCCTGACTCCGGGGTATTTTTTTTGCAACCAACACACAAGTTGTCTTTTTAAATCTCCACAGCGGCCAGGAAGCCTTTCACATACCTGGCTTCCCACTCTAATGTGCATAATAGGGTAGGTTATCTGCTTTGGTTGTGAACCTGCTCTAGCATACCTTAGCAGAGCGTTAAGTATCTGGGAAGCCTAAAATCTTCCACTAAAGTGCTTAAAGGACATATAGCCTTAAGTTCATATATGGCTTTTCGAGGTGTGCAGCCCCAGGCATACAATTTTTTGCCTTCCTTTATCTCTACAAAACCCTGGCCAGACCCTGCCACAGGAGGAGTGCAACTGATAGAAATAAGAGTCATCTTAGCTGATACACACTCAGTGCACTCTGGCATTCTTCAGAGAGGGTGCAAATGGCACGTTTTCACCTCAGGTCTACTTATCCAGGTGCCCAAAGCATACGATAAAACAGCATTAGATGTCATAGCACCTTTAAGACTTAGGCAAAAAGGTGTAAGGCGACAACCATTGATAACGTGCAAGAGTATTTCACACAGTTTCAGGGCAGGGAAGGATACCTCTGTAGGTATCACATTTGTGCTCAGACTTCAGATCATTTCACTCTTTTGCCCTTGTTCATTAAGATCCAACCAAAGTGACAAACTAAAAAGATAAGCTCAGAGGATAACAGCAAACTGATAAAACAGGCTCAATGTTTTAACAGCCAGTTATTCTTGGGATACCCCAAACAATTCAATATCATTTTAAGAAACCTTTATTTGGGTATGCTATTCCACAGAAAATACAGAGAAAGGGAAGGAGGTAAATATTATTTTGTTTTGAGTAGCATTTTTCAATTTCATTTCATTTAAATACTTTTTAGCACTAAATAATAAAAAAATGCAGTAAAAATGTCATTTATCAGAAATTAAATAAACCTAAATCTAGATCATACAGTTTCTCTTGTGGGTCTTTTCAGCTAGGGAAGGGCTTATTAGGTTTTTTTCATTTTGTTTTGTTTGTGATTTCATTTTTTTGGGGGGGTGAAGAGTGCTACAACAGCAAATGGAAAGATAAAGCAAAGTGAGAAAAAAGAAAAATGCTGGGAATTTAGCTTCAGTACAGATGGAACAGAAAGAACAAGTCTCTTTGCACCTCAGGTAACAGTTTAGTATCAGCCCTTTTCACACAAACCTGTTTTACTCTGGTGTACTTTTTAGGAAAGAATTCTTCTAAAGGCAAAACATGCCAGACCCGTCTCACAGGTCTTCAGAGGTGACTGTATAGCCAGGTGGGTCCACTGATCTGGGAAAGGAGCTTGAGGATTGCCTGAGATTGAAAGGATATTGCCCTGCCCACCAGTGGTCAGCAGACTTTGCTTCCCCTCTTCTTTTCCTTCCTTTTATTTTACTGTTACATTGCCATTTTTTATTGCACTTGGAGAAGAACAAGGAAGACAGAACACTGCAGATATTCTAATTTTTACCTAGCTACGATTATCCCTGGATGACTCATGCTGTCTTCTCCTCCCAGGACAGATATTGGAATTAATATGAAAAGTTTTCAAAATTAAAGTTTCTTTGTATTAACTACCTTCAAAAGGCAAGAACTCTTTACTCTAAATCAAGCTTTGATGTGCTATAGATTGCTACATTTGAATTATGCATTCCCCAGTAATACTGTGCTATTGTTTAGGTGAACAATTATGTGCAGATTCATCCCAGTGCAGACTCAGTCGTGTACAGACAGCTAACCCTGAATAGGTCTCTGCAAGCATAATTATCTACTCTGATTAGGATATGGATTTTATACTACCATTTTTTAAGTTCTGAAAAAGCAAACTGAAGATTTTAAAGATAAAGGTAATTGAGTAAGAGAAAAATTATCACTATACCTTTCAACACCCTCTATATAAAAGAGGCATCATCCCAATGTACAAAAGGAGTTTAATTGTACAGTTATTAGACATCACTAAATTTTCTGCCAAATGCTTTTAAGTGCAACAATGTAAGAAGGTTTTATTACGAAGGAAATGCCCTACAAAAATCTGTGAAAGGACCTGGAGGTTACAGAACATACCCAGACCTACAGATAAAAGTATTGATAACATTACTGCACTGTTTGCTATTACTGGTACTATTTGGTACCCTGCTACCAGTTTATTGTCTTTTGGGCCTGATAATACAGTACAATTCCTTAACAGTTACCCAGTGATCTAACTGATGTTAAATGATCTGGCTAAACTTTACAAGCATGAGGTGTAATTTGGGGTGACAGAAAGTGGTGTCAGACAGAAACTCCACTGCAAAGACTGAAGTGGAATTTCTATGGGAGAAAACACATCAAGAATGTAAAGGGGTCAGTTCTGCAGAATGACTTTATCATCTCCAATTTATATCAGGAGGCTTAAGTTTATTAGTGTGTGTAAAGACTTCTGGATGATTTAAAATTAAAGATTATTAAGAAGCAAATGGATCAGAGCTAGCACGTCTCTGGTATGAATTCTTAGAGTTGTTCAAGATGATCCACCTTGCAAAATGGCAGTCTTTCCTACAGGTAGAAATAAAGCAAGAGTTGCTAGGGTAACACTAACCCCAGAAACTACAAATCAGCAACACAAAAAAAATACCAATTTATTATATTTTTAAGTGCAACAATAACAGTAACAATATAAATATTATAATTATAATAACAGATAAATAACATATAATGTAAAAATAACATAGAACAATATAAACCAATGTAACAATAATAGAACATATATTTATTAGTTTGTTTTCTAGTGTTGCAGAAGTTGCATCCAAGCTGACATCCCAGCAGAGAATAAGAGAAACAAAATGAAAAATACCATCCAAACACAGTAAAATAAATGTTATATATCTGTTTCCCATAACAATTACTTCCATGTTAGCTGTTTTAAAATTGTATTTGGATTCAATATTGCTTAACAGTTGGGCATGGGAAGCAACCCCAAAGCAGAAATTTTATACAATTCAACAAGAGATAATCATCTTCAGGAAAAGTGAATACCAAAGGTGTTTAGTTTTACAATATCTGTAAGTGCAGTTCTACTGTCCAAACTCAGTGCTGGGAATGGAGGATACCAAAGATGTAGAAAACGGCTGCTGCTTCTACTTTTTCCTTTTTTAAAATGCAGAATAAATGTAAGAGAGAAATGAGACTGGGGCATTAAAGGGGAGCTTGTAAATGAGACATTTACCACCTGAAATCTCTATCGCTTTCACATTTTCCAACACCATAGGGGAATGCAAGCCCTGAAGAAGTGAGATGCTGAGTGGCTTCTGCAAATACTAGAAGGAATGAAGGATGCTCACTCTTCAGTAAGAGGAGTTCAAAACCTAATGGGATCCAACCCCCACTGTGCATGTGGTATTCCTGAGCTGGGACTGGCTGAACACGTGCCCTGAACAGTGTTCTCATCCCAGCATTAACAAATGTCAGATGTGAGGTTGCATTATAAAGCTTCAAAATACAGCATGTTGCGTTGCCCTCCAGAATGTTAGCCACGTCTTTGGGTTTTATTCACATGACTGCACAAGTCACAGTTTTCTACTTGTATGTAGTCTGTGAAGTCCATGAGTCCATGAAGTATTTTTTATTAGAAGGCCTGCATACATGCTGGATCGCTGCTTAAAGTCCATACTAACTGTTTCTGACATGGAGTCACTGCAAGTTGTTGTAGAAAGTCAAGGAGCTGACTCTGTTTCCAATTAGAAACATCCAAACCCCACTGTCTCTAGAGCATCACTTCATTCTAAGCTTTATTTATGAGAGCACATGTTGACTAGGTGAGCAAAGTGTTTAATTTTGTATGGTAGGCAGATCAGATTATAAAAGTACAAAGCATGACAAACTTGCTGAGTGTAAGCCTTCTTTATTCAATCTCACTCCTCCAGAAGAATTTCCTCCCCAGCAAAACAAAGACCAACAACAGTATATAACAGGGAGGGCTGAGGGAGAAGTTTTCCTAGCTGAAGGAGGTATGCCACCTCAAGCAGAGCAAGTGCAATAATCAGCTGAAATTATTTCACAATCCAGTTACTTACAGAGAACTTTTTCAGAAGCTGACACAGTATTTCCAAAGAATCCTTACAAGAGTATTTAGGAAGAGTGTTCAAATTGCACATGCTTGGAGTTTGTGTCCACAGACGTAATTTATTACGGAATTAGAGCTACTTGGCATAAAATAACACCCAACACTATCATTTGTTTTAATATTTACCTTTTCACAAGTACTGAAGGAATGAAATTAAATGGTTCCAGTTTTCTGATGTTTACAATACACTTAAAAGAGCTGAAGTGCTCTTCACTTTCAAAACAAGTGATGCCCGCCACTCCTGAGGAATGTGAGTATGCTGTCACGTGACTGTGCTAGCATAGTCTGAAATGAAAATAAAGTCCAGAATAACCAGAGGCAGAATATTGGGAAATTCTTTCACCTGCTGTAGTTTTGGCACTTAAAAGAAATTGTATGGTTACCAAAGGCTTTGGCAGTGCCATCTCACTGACAAAAGTCAAATTATCTTATCCAATATTTGACTGGGTAATCAATAACCCGTGCCAGAAAAGGTCTGGATTACTACCCCCACTTTGTGTTTGCTTTTATCTTTACTTCTAAAATTGAAATCCAGGAGCTCTTCAGAGAAGAGGATTTGATTCTGACAGATAAAAGGAATGTGACGTTTCCCTGTCAGGGTTGTTGGATTAAAGACAGGATAACATTAGGAAGCATCTCTGCACATAGAGTAACCCACCAAGACAGAAATCTGCATCCTTACATAATTGTCAAGGAAAGTTATGGTGACACATCACTGTGAAAAATCAAATATTGATGGAAAATCCATCTCTTGTCTTCAAAATAAACGTCATCTAAAATCATAGAGGGGAGATGCTTTATCTCAAGGCCCATATACTCACACTCACATACAGGTAAGGCATAGCTCTGGTGCATTTAGCCCCAATCTGTCATGTAACAAATTTCACCATACAAATACACATATGTTGGAAAAACAAACAAATAAATATTTAAAACATACCTAACAGGTAAGCAGTTCCCTGCAAGTCAGCATCAGGTGAAAGACATTATCTTCCATCACAGGAATGTTACATTTTTGTGTAATGACTTACAAGGGATTTCAAAGGTTGACATATTTTATATTCCAGATTAGGACTTGCTAAAACTTGTAATGCAAAATGGGACTCTGATCTCAGAATTACCAATTTGTTTCTTAATACACAGTTGTTCTGAATTCTCCACTGGCACAGCAGGCAACCAGAAATCAAGGGCGGTTTACATTAGTGATCTTACTCCGTTCTTCTACTAGGGGGCATTTAACCTTACCGAGAAGAGATGCAAACTACTGTAATTATTGATGAGTGAAGGGGCAGGGTAGCAACTGTGATCTCCAAAAGCCCCAGATTCTTTTAATATACTACACTTGGGACTTCTTTCCTCTTCTTTTTCCTACATTACTTTCTGAAACACCACTTCAAAGGCTGTTGTTTAGCTTATATCATAAACATAATTTTCTCCTGCCCTCAGGACACCATCAATCCAAAGAAAGATACACCAGTGTGCTGTTGTCAGAGACACAGATGGTTGGAATCTGCACATTGATTTCACTGAATAGTTTTAACGTGAGATAAAGTAACCTACCCCAGAATGAACTACACCTAAATGAGAAAACAAAGAGCAATCCTTTCTATGCAGGTACAAATAGCACCTGATATTCAAGAGTAATAATACTAAATCTCAGGAAGCATTTTTTGTTAGGGGATCCATCTGGAATGGGTGGACTCGTAAAAAGCATCAATTCAATGTCAGAGCTGCAGAAATCTTATGGAGATGCTGGGTATGAAAAGCTAAGCAGGGTTTTAGAAGGATCACAGCACTGATAACTGCTGTTTGGTCTAGGAAATTTGTTCTGGCAATGACAATAACACACTTATAAAGAAAAGGTGCACAGCTGGGCTTAAGTACAAGCTAAAGTCTACAGCATCACAGAGTATTGAACAGACATACAACACACATCTTCTTATACCATCTGCCTTTCCTACAGGAGGGCAGCTTTAAACCCCTCCCTCCTCGTACACAACCAGGGTCTTAGTCCTTTTTATAACATTATTAGCCTCACTAAACAGTTATTTCTCCCAGTTTTGGTAACTCTGGAATACAAATGAAAGACAGAGGAAGAGACAAGGAGAGCCAGGAGAGAGATGTAAGTAAGAGCCAGGAGAGATATGTAGAATGAAATGAAGAAGAAGTAGAGAAGAGAGCAGTGGAAGCCAAACAATGCACATCCAGTACCCACCTACAGCAATTGCACATGATCATAGTTAAACTTGAAAGAAAGAATGCTTGAGAGAGACACTGGCAGGAGAGCTAAATGCTGCCAATGTAGAATATATCTTCAGCACCAGGAAGAATTTAACAGAAAGGTAAAGTCAATGTTACAAGGACACACAAGCATGACCACTATCCCTTTTCCTCAGAGGAGACAAATTAGCACGGAAGATGGATTTCCCTGGTAAAGCAAATGCTGCAGCTGTGTTAACTAACTATAGAAAGCATAAAAAGGCAAGTTGCTGAAGGAGAGTGCATGCAAGCACACACCAAGAAGCAGAATCACATTACATCTGTAGGGCACGGGAGATGCTAACAGAAGGGACTCTGGAAGGAAACATGAAAGACTTTGATAGCTAATCCTTAATTTAGCTCATTGACTTAATGAGAGGATGAGAAATGACAGAGAAGGGAAAAAACAATAGGACAAAAACGAATGGCTCAAGTCCCTTACAAAGACAGACTATTAACTTAGCAGGAAGCTAAATATCATCTGTGCTGGAGACACAACTTCACGTCTGTTGCTTCTACTTCCAATTATTGTACAAAGTATCTCTTTACATTAGCAGTCCCACAAAAAGCACCAGCTGACTTGTCATAGATGTGGTCCATTCATCTGTTCCATATGAAGTTATACAGTGAACAAAACATCTTTGGCCAAGTGGCATCACAAAGAACAGTAGACCACAAACAGTGGAGCTGAATAGGAAACAGAAATATTTATACTGAAAACACAATCTATGGATAAATAATGCACTCTGTAAAACATACAGTTGTTGTGACTATGTGACAGATGTGACACGTGCACAAAGAAGGACCAGATCTTCTACTGTGAAAGTAGTATATTTCATACTCTAAGGATAATACTTTCATATTTTTACCATCATGTTTAGTGAACTCAAATCACAGCCAGCTAGAGGGGCTCTAGCACACCACCATACCAGCAGGACATGGTTGGCCAGCTGAGGTCAATAGATGAATGCACAATGCTGTAGCCACACCAACAGAGCCACGAGCTGAATTGTAAGCACACCTCTAGTCACAGGATGTTTAAGTGCAAATTTCCTTTTCAGGAAAGCCAAACTGATTTATGGATGGCAAGGACCACAATACAACCCTATCCTCCCAGAACCAGGATGGAATCTTTGATACTTCACACAATTTTAGACCACATACACATTCCAAGTATCACTACTTTGGTTTGATGCAATTCTTGCTTTTTGAGTGTTTACTATGGTCACTCACTATCTTAAATAGTCTAGACATAGGTTTCCAACACCTTAAAGGCACTTTTTGAATAGATGAACAACAATCTTTGGATCTAGGCTTATCTGGCCACACAAACGCACATCTCAGACCAAGTCTGAGCCCTGCCTCCCTGATTATCTACAAAGGCATCCCTAAAAAAGTGCTTGAAACTCTCTGCTTGAGCAAAACCACAATCAAAGCAGATCTTTAGAGAGAAAAATAGTAAAAGACAAATACTCCATTTAGACACACAATAATAACAGGTTTGTCTGGAATATCTACTAATTAAAAGCCCATTAATAATCATGGTCCACTAAACTTTCTTGACATTACATTGCCTTATGCTCCAAGTCACTCATTTAGATCCACATTGTTTATCTGCTGGTAGGTCTGAAACATCAATTTGAAATCATCAGATACAGAATATCTGCACCACCATTACAAATTATTTTTCCTAGTTTGCATAGCATCTTTGCAGTAGAATGCTTTCTAGAAAAGAGACATTTTGGGATGGAATGAGAACTGGTATACTGTTTTTATAAGGAGTAAAAACTAATACAAATTAACCCCTCCAAACAAATAAACCCAAAAACCAACCACAAAATAAGACAAAATCAAAACCAAGTGTTTCTATGACTTCAGAAAGAATATAATTCAGAAGGAGTTTACAGCAAATAAAGAAATGAGTGAGTAAGATAAGCATACTTCAGCTTTTTCACATTTTAAGTCAGAGCCACTGGACATCTGTGGACAATGTTTCATGTCACATTTTGTGATGCTTTACACGGAAAAGTCAAAGGTCAAACATCAAATATATGGCAGGGTTGCTTCTCCATCTCTCATTTTAGCCTTAAATCTGTTAAACCAAACCTTGAAATCCTAAAATATTACAGACAAAATTCAGAATAAGCTCAATATAATTTCAGAAAGATTTGGATCACAAATCAATAAGACAGAATCTTAAAAGCAGCAGAGAGAATAATTATAATTATAAATATATATAATTATAAAGCTTTCTGCATGTTTGCATCCTTACCCTGAAACACTCACATTCAATTTCTGTATAAACTGCATGTTAATGTAGAGATAACTATATAGCAAATTATTTGGTAGTGACAAGAATAATTTCTCCCATGTATACACTGATTTTGGTACACAAACTCCAAATTAGTTGTATATGTGTATATACTAATTGTATACAACAAAATCAGTGATGGAAGTCAGTAACTGAGTTGCAGGGCATAGAAACTGCTTATCACACTTGTCAAAATTTGCTGGGAGGTGACAATGTTCTATTTACTTTCCAGTTTGCCCTGGGAACCAGTTATCTCTAAATCAGTAGAGCACTTTTGGCTTCCATAGTTCTTGCTGATTTATAGCTAACACCTTTACACTACATGAAAAAGATTCCAAAACCCAGAGCAAGGCACATGAGACCATTATTTAGGTTTCTATATCAGCACTTGGAGACAGGATGCACGAGTTTTACAGCTACTTCTACAAATTGAATTATACCATATTGTGTGCTCACCCCTACACACTACATAAAAGTGGGGCCTTACAGTGGAAAAATGACACGTTATAATTGTAAACAGATTGTAATGCCATAATAACGGCACACGAAGGAAAGGATTAAGATAAAGGAGGATCTTTCTTCACCCAGCTCATCTACTTTGTAGTACAGACTCCAGAAGGCAGGACAACATCCCAGCCCTGCAAGAGAAGTTACACATAAAGTGTAGGGATCAGTGCAGTCTGCAGTTATTGCTGCTGGTCCTAGTGCTGCGTGGGGTCAGAATGGGACCAGGGGTGCAGAAGGCCCAAGTGCTAATGTTGCTTTAACTACACCACAGTGTTGTTTGGAGGTCCACAGCTGAGAGAAGGGGAATGGCAATTTTCAAATATCCTCTTTACTTCATAAACGGGACAGAATAAATAAAAGAGAACTTTGCCAGCTAATGTATTTTCTTCCCAATAGATTTCGACTGCTTGATGCAAAGATTCACACATTAGTGCAAACATAAAAAAGTGCCAACAAATAAAAACAACCTTCTCCATCAATGCAAGCTTGCAGTAAGGCCATTATACAAATAAGCTGCAGATGTACTTATTCTAGAGCAGTATTCAAAAACTGAAAAATATCAATACAATATTTCACACTGAAGCCCTTGCACATCCAAATACCTTTTATATTTCTCTGTTCTCCATAAGCCCACAAAGTCTCTTAAAGCTTTCCCCTTCTCACAATAAAATTAATTTGCAAAAATATGTTACAATGCAAATTGCACTATGCAAGCAGCACTAATTCTTGGGGACGTTAGGCAAACTGTATCAAGAAACTGGAGATGAAATCTTGAAAGCTTTAAGTTTTACAACTAACTCAAAACCTGCAGCAGATGAAGTATTAGTCAAGAGGGCTTTTTGTTTCATTTATGACAGAGGGAAATTTATTCTTTTGATTTGGAGGTGTTTAAAGGAGAAAATAAGATTCCTTTTTCCTCGAAGCATCTTTCCCACTCCACTATTTGACAGCGATCTACTGGACCCTAGGAAATGTTTAATCTGCTTTTCTGGAAGATGGGCAGAAGTGGCTGCAGATAACATACCAAACAAATCCTCACCTACTGTAAAATATACAGTTCCACTGATTTTGTTAGAATTAGATGGACAGAGTAACTCATCCAATAGAGTTGTTCAGTATAGTCCAGATTACATACTCTGCTGGAAGTGGTCCACACTAAACACTGACCTCACTAAAAGGCATCGATATTGTTCCTAAGAGCTAAAATGGAAACAAGCAATCACCACTTAACATGCTTCTCATATTTTCACAGCTAAAATGTCAATTGTGCCCTTTAAATCAGTAAAAGGTAAACTTGTTACCCAACCTGAGCTGAAATAAATACTGAAATGATTTACATGAAAGCTGTTCCAGGCACAAATTTGTGAATAAATGGGGGTTGTTTAAAAAAAAAAAAAAAAAGTTTCTGTTTTCTTCACTCCTGACCACATGCTATCAAGATGTGATCAAGGTGCATTGTAACTGGCTGTCTCCAAGCAAATTACAGTAGGTGCTTTAGGGTCTTACTTACAGCTGACATGTAACTCCATCAATCACATTTGTTTTCATCATAAATTACTGAAATCCCAAGATGATTTATGGTTCACCATACTTCCCACATCTCTGCTTCCCCTTTCTAAAATTTCTTCAGTAATAGAATATACATGAGGAAGAAAAAAGTTTAATCTATATTGGTTTAAATGCATAGCTTGTCAAAATAAGTTCTCACAACAGCTGACATTGAACTTGATAATTATTCCTGAATGTTGTTTTAGAGGCTGTCCCTGAGACAATTCTACAGAGACTGTTTTCTACGGCTTGACCACATGCATGCCTCTCTCTGAATAAACAGGAATATCATGTCCTTCTAAAAGACACATCTTTTCCTCCCTTAACCTTCCTTACCTTTCAGATATTTGATCCCTCAGTTTTGTGGAGACAAACTGTATTTGACTTGGAGGAGCAAAACCTCAAGACCAAGGACAAAAGTTCAGGGTGAAACACGTGCACATCTGGAGTCTGACAACCATGTCTGCAACTGCACTCTATGTGTACGTATGATGTGTGTTTTAAGTGAAGAAGGGGTTCAGGGAGAAGAGAAATCATCCCATCTCTAAAGCTTTAGGGCATCACATTCCTTCCACCCTGAGCACAAACACCTAAAAGAGCTACTTATACAACAGCCCTGTGGTTAAGGCCCTCACTAGGGATGTTAGAGCCCAGGGTTCCAACCCATACCTTACTCCCAGGAGACTGTTCTGTCTACCAGGCTGTTAAAGTATCTTAATTGGGGTCATGCCTCTCCCAAAACTGTTTTACTGTGCAGCCAAACACAATAGCTGACAAGAAAACAAAGCATGTTGTAGGATACTCTCCACAGCACACACCCTAAATGGGAAAGTAGAGGGTAAAACCACTGTAAATTGAAAGAAAAACTTATTAAAATTACAAAGATTTGAATCCTGTAAATAAAAGACCGAAATCACAATGCAGACTTTATTACAGAGCATGTACCAAATCTGCTTAAATTCACTACACACCAAACTATGTCCAGACCCCCCCCAAAAAAAATCCCAAAACCAAACCAAAACAAAAAACAAACCAAAAACCACCAAACAAATAAAAACCCCCAGAATTAATATACCTTTATTAGAAAAAGAATGGACCCAAGACGTATAATCCCCATCAGAAGCTATCATCCATGTGCTACAGGGCCACACTGCAACTTTTGTGATATCTATGTTAGTCAAGCAGGCAAAAGATCATCAGTAAGAATGAGCCTAGTACAATATTCAGATTTAATATTGCAAAATTAACATTCTTAGAGACTAAGCAAGATAAGCTGATTACAGAAATGGCATTCCCTCTTTCACATCTATAGAAAGAATGAGAAGGAGTCTCACCAGAAAAAGGAAGAAGTGATTTAGAGAAGCAAACGCTGGCTGGATAGAAAGAAGATCAGAAATACATGTGAACTATTTTCTGCAATGGCACAGTCTACTTTCGATTTAAAGCTCCCTTTTGTGTCAAGCTGGGAAGAAAGGGTCCACAAGGTATCAATACATCAGCATTTCGTTCTCTTCATGACCTTTCAGAGGTGAGCCCATCTACCCAACTAGGCAATTTCCCCTCTCCCCTCACATTTCCCAAGAGGCAGCTGTTGGGATAATCACCTCCTTCAAGATCCTGGAGACTCAGAAAACACAAATAATGCACTAGGCCAGCAGTTCAGCACTCTCCTTCAATTACCAATATACGTAAGTCAGGAGAAGCAGGTAATAAAATATCCACTTTAAGGTAGACTTTAAGAGGCAGAAAAAACAAACCCACGCATACACCCTCCTCTCCCCCACCACATAAAAGTACAAATTTGTTCTCCCCCCACCTTCTTCAAAACATCATCTAGCAAGGAAAACTTTTTAAGAGGAACAAAACATGTATTCTTCCTTAGACTCTCCTGTATCAGAAGGGAAATTTATCATTCTGTGTGCCTCAGCAATATTTTCTGCTTCAGCCTATATGCTTTCAAATTCCCGTCCAAACATAAAAGCAAAGCATCGATGAAAAGAAAATTGATGTCCCAACAAGCAAGAGCTCTTGCAGTGATTACAACCAAACAGCAATTGGCATGAACAGAGCCAACATTTAATACCATTTTAAGATATAATTAAAAAGGAGAGCTGCTCAGAAAGAGCTCTTTACTATAAAATATGGCAGACACACGCTACAAATACTCCACCAGCTTCTTGCCATACAGTGGAAGCCTAAAAACCTTCAGATGAAAATGTATGGTGGGTCTGCAGAAGCCCTTTACAATAACACTTAGGGGCCTTTCAGCACATAATAGACTTTGGCACCCTGCTCTCCCTGTCATTAAGGGTGGCACCAGGAAGATTTAAAGCTGGAGTTTGCCTCCTCCCTATCTCACAGAGGAAGTGCTATAAAAGGTTGGGGTACTTCCACTTCATGTCTGGTCACAGTCTGATTTAGGGGAATTTGATAGGAGAACAAATAAAAACAAATTTTTTTTTTGTTAGATGCCTTGTCTCCTGTTCTAGAGCTTGAGTAATACTGCAGTTTAAAAGGAGCTGTGGAGGGGAAAACCAGACTAGTTCAGCAGCAGAGCACGGTAACTGCAGAGATACAAGCTATTTTCACTAAATGAAATAGGAACTTCATCACCAGGAATTTACCAGTGCAAAGCAGGGAGGTATTCACTTGTCTGGGGTCTGGTACAGTTCTTTACTTACACAAGAGCCAGCTGCAGCTGGAACTGGATTCAATTTTCCCTGCAAAGCCTAGGATTTAAGTATAATCTCAGTGCATTCAAGTACCTGCTTGCACAGCTAGTGCAAACACAGGCATCACAGCCAACTGGAGAGAGCAAAGGTACGTAATAAGGTATCGGAGAGGAGACTCAGTAAGATATGCCCACACATCTGATGGCTGTGTCTTAACACTGAACTGAGAACCTCCTCAGGCACACTGAGTCCTCTTTTCTTCTTTCCGAACAAACATATTAATTTCAAGGTGTGGAAGCCAGGAACGGCTTTTGCAGTGTAGAAAAGCCCTTTCAGCTTTGGCGCTGCGCTTTCCCAGTCATCATCACAGGTGGCATCCAGAAGATTTCAAATTGTTTCCATCTTTCACTGCAGAAAATCTGCAGTTGTAGCTTTATTCTCTCAAAACCATTTGCTGCAACTAGTCTGCAAGAGACAAAAATTTTCCAACTCATCTCTAACCCTTCAAATACAAATAACACGGTCTTCTATGCTAGAAGTTCAAGGAAAAACTTGCAACCGGCAATTGTGGTATACAGTGAGGCACAAAACAGGACAGTTGCATCACACAATTGCTGGAGAACAACTGTAAGGTAGAATTTCAACACCTAAGATAAAACTAACTTTCTGTGAATCAGCAACTTAAAACACTACATATTAAACCCCTAAATTTCTTTTGGCTAGGGATTGTTCTGCAACACTGTATAGTGTTTTTGAAATAAAATTATTTTTTTCTGAAATACAATCACATCCTTTCTGCCCCATTTCACTGAACACCTCCAGGAAGAGATCCTTTTAAAATCCCTCTTCACTCTGTTCAGGTTAGGTAACTCCCTTCCCAAGGAACTGACATCTTTAGTGGCCTCTTAATTTAGAAATGTGTCACAAACTCTTTTTTTTTTTTTTTTTTTTTTTTTTTTTTTTTTTTTTTTTTTTTTTTTTTTTTTTTTTTTTTTTTTTTTTTTTTTTTTTTTTTTTTTTTTTTTTTTTTTTTTTTTTTTTTTTTTTTTGTAAAGCTCAGAAAGAAGTCTATATAAAGCCTGCAGGAGCAGAGATGGCATAATCTCATAGTGGTTTTACTCCCACCAGATGTTTAAGAGCCATACGATGCAGCCACCCTTGCACAGCAGTGCAATCTACCAAACTCTTGACACTTTTAAAACTGAGCACTTTCCTCCTCACAAAGCACACCCAAAAGTACCCAGTTTATTCGTTCTACTTACTAGCTGGCATTTTGGGTCAGTGGAAAGAAGTGGGTCAAGGGAATATTCTAAAAGTAAATACAGTTGATTTTGGAAAAACAGCAACACATAATTCAATATTTTATGTTTTAGAGAATGTCAAAATCTAGGCAGTAAACAAGAAAATGGGCACTACCATGACAGTTTGGTGAACACATCAATTGAAAACATGAGAAAAATATCTACAACAAACAACTAGTTATACAAACGAACACTTCAATAATCTCAGCTGAAGAATAAAACCAGCCATTTCAAAGTATAAGGCCTAGAAAATTACTTAACCACAAGGGGGAGACAAAGCCACAAATGGACAGTATTTCACACTACATGGAGCTTTCATTAAGAGAAAGTTTTATGGAAAACACTGGTGTCGTCAAGAGGCACAAATTTAACTTTCATCTTGTAAATTAATTTCTCATGCATTAGACTTAAAGGATCCCTGGATCTAGTCAAAATCAAATAAAAGTCAGGATAGCTGCATTGATGCTTGCAGTAACAACATAGCATTTCTTTGCATGTGCCAATTCCAGAATATCAAGCCTAGAGAGAAAATTTAATTTTCATTTTAAGCATATTTTCTAGGAGAAAGAAAGATCTTGTTGCAGTGATGAAACACTTTGGCCATAAAAATCAAACTTTTCTGAAACATCAGGGTTAAACAGAGTTCACAGCATTCTCAAGATACAGTTTTATGACATCTATAAGCCTATCATATGTTATAAATTAATGGCAGATACAGCACATTCTAATTATACCACCCATGTCTATATCATTTAAGTAATAGCTCTAAAGGGTGGATTAAAATTATGAAAACCTAAGGAATGGCTGCAGATAATTGTGTGAGGTGCTGCACCTCACAGATTTACAACCTACTGTACAACATCCCCCTCTGCTGGGTGTCAGTGAGGAGAATTTGCATGGCAGCATCATAAGAGATTCCCACAATGCACCAGGGGCAGAACAAGAATGGTGGTGCCTTATTTGACTGAAGCCCATCATCTGATGCACAATTTAAAGCACTTAGTCTGTAAGATTCCATTACAGCTTAGCCTAAACCAATTAACTGATGTGATAGAACAAAACAACAAAGGTACATTCTATGTGTCATAAATAAAGTAATTTAGACACCTGGTCTTACAAGGGTCTGCTTCCTCCTCACCTTCTATGACTGACTTTGAAAGCTCAGAGAACCCTATACAGACAGGATTAGGCACAAACCACCTTTTAAAATTATTTTAGAGAGAAGAACTGCTTGCAAAAGAGCCATTTAACAAACCAATGAAAACAACAAAGAACTTAATCCTTACTTCATGTAATTCATATAAGTTGGTATTTGCAATATCAGGCTACTCAGGCACAACAGTTTGGAATTGCACATCTGGCATTTGGTCTGTAATACCACTGCAGCAATATTGCAAAACCTGTAAGAAAGTCCAATAATGCAAGAGGGAGGGAATTAAAACTATTACCTTACCCATGTTTCACAGGTGGACCAATATTTAGATCTAATATTACAGAACGTCACTCCACGGATTAATTCATTTCACATTAAAAGGAACATGCGCTCATGGCACAGAGTGCAAGAAGCTGAGGAAGGGCAGGCTGGCTGCAAATCCCAAGCTGGTGGGACAAGTCTGACATAGCTGTGACAGCAGGAGGGGAGGAGGCAGCTGCCACCTGCCCAGGGCCTCACCTGACTGAAGCTTCCCTAAGGCAAGATAGAGGTCCCCAGACAATGCCAGTCTAGCCAGTTGCAGAGGCCTCCTATGAGACCATTTAGCACTCTAGAATAGCTAGAAGGCAGCATGACTCACTCACAGCTCGTTCTTCCCATGTCTCTTGTGTGGGCTTTACCCACCGGGGAAATCACCTTTACACCAGGCACTGTTCCCTACCTCTCCAGCCCAACATCTCCCTGGAGGCAGGCCTTGATTGGAGTCCTTATCTTCATCAGTTCTTCATTATATTTTACATTTTGCACTCTGACACAGGACCAATAATGCCAGAAGCGGCTGTATTTAACTCATTTTACAAAAAACCATCCCATTATACATTTCTGTTCTGAGCAAATCCATGCAGGCTGCAATTCTCTCTGACTCCAGTGCATGCTGGAGACAGCATATGAGGAGGTGCTACAGACTTGTCAGCCTCTCCAGAACTAGAAACTGCTGTGGATTTAAGGTGCACTGCAATGTGGAAACCCAATCCAGTATTATCCCCAAACTCTTCCATGTGCAAAAGAAAAAGTAACTGAAGTTCTTTTTTCTTTCATCTATATTAACAGTAAGTTGTTACATTATTTTTATTTCATTAAAAGATTAATTAACTATATACCATAGAGACACTTGGGAAAAAAAGAAATTATGAATGACACTACAAGGAAGCACAAATACTTTCAAGACAAGTCTAGATTTCAAATTTTTTTTAAGTTCAGGCAATCAAGACTTTTGTGGACTTTTTTTTAATCCACTGTGAATGGGAGACATGCAGGTCAAATTTTTTATGAACGTGCTTTCAAATGAACACTCAATTTACTGATTCAGATTAAATGAGCATAGGTCAATCTTCAATTAAAATTATTATCGCAGTTGAAATCAGGAGTCTAAAAATACATCTATAAAAAAAAAAAAAAAGACTAAACACACACTTCCAAACACGTGTATTAATTGATCCAAAGTGTGAGAAAAAATAAACAAGCTGTCTTTAAACCTCTTGCAAGCAGCCAGATAGGACAGAACACAAACAATCCATCCCCCCAAAAAGATGTACAAGCACAGTTTTAAGCTAATACTAGTTTTCTTTATTCTCAATAAGTCTGTTTAATGTTGGTGAAAAGTGATTCTTTATCACTGTCATATGGATCAGGGTCTAAGAAACATTGTTTGTCTAGTAACAGACTGAAAATAAAATAACCATCACCCTTATATGACCCCTAATTGTGCCACAAACATCACTAGTGCTAGAGTGGTAGCTCACATGCACAAGGGCGGCAAAATCAGGACCACACAATCTGCTGGTAAGAGAAAAATTATCTCCAGTCTATGGATCTTCTTTCTAGACTGCAGAGAAGTCAATAACTTGTGTAGTATCAACTGCAGAGTAAACCTGTGCATCA
The DNA here is from genome assembly GCF_003031625.1 of Empidonax traillii. Lineage (NCBI taxonomy): Eukaryota > Metazoa > Chordata > Aves > Passeriformes > Tyrannidae > Empidonax > Empidonax traillii. Next base: position 1,168,931 of record NW_020955264.1, read on the forward strand.
TCAAAGTCTTGTAAGTAAACCCAATTTGCCTGTGTTTGAATTCCCAGTGAAAAGCACAAACCATCTCTGCCTAGAAGAAACTAAGCCAATAGCAGCACCAATCTCAATTTTATTCAAAACCACAAGTCATGCCTTGAGGATATAAATTTATCCCCTCCCTTTCCCATCAACACACACATTTTGCCACTCGCCTTGGGAAGCATGTTATTAAAAAAAATTCATTTCCCCCTTGGATACATTTTTATATTGTATACTAAATTATGCATTTAAAATCAAATAAAAAGAATTTACTGCCTTAAGATTACTGCACACATCAGAAAGCTCTCTGTTTCTAAATTTTGGAAAAATTTTCCACCTTCCCACCCAAGCCAAGCAAACATCCAGTGTTGTTACAGCTGAAGCAGTGGGGAAAAAAAAGACAAAAATATTTTTCACATTAGAAAGCTGTACTTCAAGCAGTAGGGAGGAAAAGTGCACATCTCAGGAAAGGTACTGCTCAATGCCTCCAAGAGGGAAAGGGAATTTTTAATTTTGAGGGTATATCTGAAAAGTTCAATGATTATCAATCACAGATAATAATCCCCTCAGCCCCTCCTAAACTATGTGAAACTTAGACACTGATTAATTGGCAGCCTAGTGCAGAAGTTGATCCTGCAGCATTTCACTCCTTTCAGTCATGGTTCTCCTTGTTGGCAGGAAAAAAAGAAGTTAAACAATACACAAAGAAGGTTCAGACATGGCAAACACTATTCTATAGTTTTGTTCTGAGGAGGGCAGAGGATGGGGGTGAGAGGTGACTTTTTTTTCCTGGTATTACCACAGACTGAAACCTACACACAGCAGGAAACATTTGCAAAACCTGAAAACGTAAAATATAAGAACACAAGTTCTTATTTAGAAACTTAAATAAGAGCTCCCTGATTTCCTGAGATGATTTCTTAACCCATCTCCTGCACTGATGTTGTAGCTGTTCATATCTTCCAAAAAATCAGGAAACTTACATGTTTAAGTTACATAAACTGCAGGTAGTCATGTTTGAACAAGTTTAACTGGGGTTTCTATAAGGAGCAACTGAGGTCTGTGTCAGTCTTTGACTACCACAGGATTCATTCTTCCACTTACAGGGATGGCAACCCACTGTGCAAACACTGTTGAAATTCTCCTATGGAAATCCACCAACTCAAATGAGACATGCTTCCCTGTTATTCATGATGCCCCCCAGTTTGTCAGTGGATGGTAGCTACAAATGAAGAGAAGCTGTGAGTGAGAAGAGCAAAGAAAGGGGAGTCAGGCTCAGGAGCATTATTGGCTAGAGAAGTCAAGAGACAAAGGCAAAGCAGAGCAGACAGTACACTGAAGAAAGGAGAGAGGATTAGGACACAGAGGTACATGCATGTAGATTATGATAACCAGCACAACACCTCTGAGGAAGAGGCAATATAATGTAAAGAATCCAGCATTACCAAGACCCAAAGATGGTCTATGAGCAGTGAGATGAATAGGTCAAGAGGAAGATAAACAAGCCTGTCAGGCAAAAGAAGGAAGTTTGGCACTAGTACCACAAAAAAGAGAGACTCCCAGCTGAGAAAGCCAAGGACAGAGCACAGCAAACACCTCAGCCTAATCAGGAACCAATTTTAGTTGGTGGGGTTTTTTATATATTTTTTAACAAGCAGGGTAGTATTATAGAAAAGAGAACTGAATGCAATAGCATCCAGCTTTTCCTCTTTATGCAGTGGTAGTGCCTGTCTTCCCTTCTGCAAATTCTGCAAGGAGATAGATTCAGCTGGCTGGGAAGATGATATTTGGAACAGCAGGAACCCAGTGGCAGGCTACAGCATATTTATTGGAAAGGTTTGGTCATACCTGAACCATCAGGAAGGGTTTATCCAAAACCTTCACATAACTCCATTGCATCCTTACCCTTATGCTTCAACCTGATAAAACATATGTTGGATACTGTCACTGAAATGGGTTTAACATTCCTGCAGTCTTCCCCAGTTTTAAACTCCAGGCCTCTGAGTTGCACGTAAAGAATACCATCATAATTTAACTCTGTTCATGGACACTGAAACAGGTCAAACATTTGTCAACTCCCTTTAAATGTCTTTTAAAATATTTCCAGAACCACTAAATAAGCCCCCAGAGAAGCATGAACAAATAGTCAGAGCCTGCTAAAGAGAAGCGGAAGGATTGCTCTCTCCCAAAAGGGGATAGTCAGGACATCTGTTGAACACTCCAGGTTTTTTTCTTTCCTAAGGTAATGGTTGACACAGTCCCATGGTCCCACTTATGCTTTCAACTGGAAAACTAGAATTTGGATACCATCATAATTCATTGTTGGATCTTTCTACCCCTGAATTAGATGAGTAATTAACACAGCTCCTGGGACTGCAGTTGGACTCCTTGGCACTGCGCATTCGGTTGAACTGAAAGTCTGTGTAAGTCCATAGCAAGGAAAGCAATTCCCTTACCAGGCTCAATGTACCATGGTTACCAGATTCAAAGAAGAGAATGGGTTTATACAATTGGTGGTGGTGAGTGGGAAGATCACCAGTTCAACAGACTGCCCAGGGTCCTCCTGAGAAAAAAATTCATTTTGCCATGGCCACATCTGCTGCAGCTCCAGGTTCAGTGTTCTGAGTGTGATGAGGACGTGACAGACAGGGGGTCTACACAACAGTGGCGATGTACCATGACAGGTGACAGAAATCTCAGAACGAACAAAGCTGATGAGGAAAAGCATGTCTTTTCCTGTGCCCCACTTGTGCTGAAAACAACAAATTAGCATTTCTACCTCAGAGAAACTGCCTTCTGTGAAGACAGCAGCTGCTGTTCTGCGCCCAAGAATAAAACTGTGTGTGTTCCCCTCCTGTCAGAAAATTTAATGACAGTAACCATTGCCACATCAACGCAACAGGAGATGTAAGTTTTCTGCTCTGGCAGAAAAACTTTGCACAACCTTCTCTGTGTACCTGGTGAAAGAGTAGTTCTCTCCCTGACCCTGCACTCAGTCACACTATGGGATTGCACAGAAAAACCACAGAACACAGAAATAATGGTGGAGGTTGGACTCGAGATCTCTTATGAGCTGATCTGAGCAAACAAATTCCTTTCAGGCAGGCCATGGTATAGGTGCCTCAGGAGTCATACATGAATGTCCCTGCTTCTCATGTTACCCATGTAAAAAAAAGCGCTCTGCCAACCCAAAGAGCTTTGCTAATAAATGAGGACTTAGCTGACGCAACCTTTGAATTTCAAATAAACTCACAAATCTCATTCAGTGGAGCCCATATTCTTGCACAGTTCCTCTCTCTGAAGTCCTGTGATCAGTTTCAGCTTGGCTGGGATTTGACAGTAGTTGAGAGACACAGTCCCTTATTTAGTGGAGTTTTATGTAAAACCCGGTGCTGAGCATGCAAGCAAAACATCAAACTGCTCAAATATTTGTGAGTGTTGGTGACAACATGTCAGTTTGTCTTCTAGAGATTCTGTCAAGTGAAAATTGCTGCTGCACTGTAGATGGGTGAAAATCTAGCCTCATACCAGCAGGCAATCACCAAACCTGATTACTTTTAAAGGAAACAAGGAACCAGACCAAAATCTTCCTGGTACATGCATGATCAATAAAATAGTTGAAATTGTGTTGTGTGGTGTGTAAATTCAAATCTTGTGAATTGTGATGTGTAAATTCACATCTTGTGCATTCACATGAGAAGTCAGGATTTGGTGGCTACCTGCATCCCACAGCAGATCCTGGAGCAGAAAAACATGCTCTCCATCTGACCAACATAGGTACTAGAGTGAGGACTGCATTAAAAATATTCTGCTGCTTGGTGGGCTGTCAAATCCAGTTCCAGTCAGCAAAATACAACTTGCATGACTTCTGCTATGTGAAAGCACTTGAGTACATTGTGGGAGACTATCTCTAAAGGCTGTCCAGTTTTGAACTGCATGACAAAAACCACAGTGTTAATTCAAGAAGAGTGGATTGTAAGTACGAAATGATCAACATTTCATACTAAATGTTTCATATACACAACAAATATTGATACTTCTGTATTTGTTTCTGTCGTGGTTCCCTCAACTGCTCCCTAATGACATGTAGTCAAGTGTTATATTTTGATTTGGATGTTTCACATGAATTATTAATGCAACAATACAGAACATAATCTTGTTCTCAAAGCCACATTATGTTCCTGGAGATGGAGTATGCCCACATAATGCTTATAACAAGGAAAATCACATTACAATAGGCATGTGTGCATAGTTGCTTGGCTTTCACAAGCTGCTGTGAGAAAAGGCCCTTCATTCTTCTTTACATTTACCTATTTTCATTTGTTTCTTTGTAGTATTTTTTCCCAACAGTTTTTCTACGGTTGCATTTGTTTTGGTGTTTTTTTTAAATAGTTTTGAGATGTTAAATGGACTGTCTTGAACTAAGTTAAACTGGTAAGTGTTAGGCAATCCCTACAAGATTGTTGCCATGTGGATCACAGACTGTAGGTTTTTGTCTCAAAGGATGTTGACGCCTGCTGGCACAGCTGAGCTAACACTTCACAACATATCCCCAAGCAGCAGCTGGTCCTAGCTTTTAAGACAAACCTGCACATATTCTCTACATATCTCATTTCCAAGGCTCACTGCTAATGCTACAAATAAGACAATTCCACCAGTCAGGAAGGCCAACCAACTGGTCAAGAAGATAATTTACAGTTAATGTAAACCTACTCAGCAGGATTACCAGCACATTTATACACTTACAAGCATTCATGAGTGGCATATGATGCTAATGGACATTAAAAGGAAGGCTGCATGATGAATGACGGTAATTAATGATTAAAGTATTACACAACACGTTTCTCTGGGAGTGCCATGTTAGTGTCACTAAGTTAAGATCCATCAGCCTTCAGCTTAAGAGGTCTCAGGGTTGCAAATCACCATTAAAAAAACAAAGGTATTTTCACCCTTATATTTTTACTCTTGTAACCACATCCAGGAATATTAATACAAAAGTGAGGACAACTCCAGTTTGACAACTATATGTTACATAGGCGCATGGGGGCATGCATGAAACCCCTTCTCTGAAAGCTTTAGCATTTCCTAGCTAACAAATCCTGCCTTCACCTCTATCTGAAATGCTTTCTTAAAAAGCACCTTACATTAAGGCATTGTTTGCCTCAGTAACTTTTCTTATATTTATAAGAAAACAATATTTTCTTTTCTAGACTAAATGTACAAACAGTGTGCACGACCTTTCCCTGAAAGGATGACAGCAACAGGCAACATGGTAGCCTGGTCATTGTTAAGCTGGAGAGAGGTCTGAATTCAGAATCCATCAGGTCACAACAAGAAGGAGCGTGACCCTAATGTCAGACAGCAAAGTAGCTGAGGATGACAGCTTATCCTCTGAGCAGGTCTGGGGACTGGACACAGCACCAAGGAGCTGGGCTGCTGCCTCGTAATCCTACAGTGTCCAACGCCAGGACAAGCTGTGGTCCCACACAGTTCCAGCTGCTGCTCACCTGGACGCCGGTTCCTGCAGGTTAACATACTGCTGCCCACCCAGCCTGTTACCAGCCCTGGAGAACTGTCAGCAGAGGGAAGCAGATGCCCATATTTCAGCCAACTCCTTTGAGAATTTGCTATCTTAGCCTAAAAACACATGACCAGTGCTTGAATTTCCTTGTACCAATTGTCAAAAAGAACAGTTAGCATGAAGGTACACATCACAGGCTGCTGTGAGAGCAGGAACCTTCAAAAAGGGGAATGGGGTAGACAGATGGACATGGTAACACCTTAAACTGCACCGAAAAAGATGAGCTAGAAACTGGTCTGTCAGACTCCCTTGCTTGATATACGATTTCCAGGTGGTGACTAACAGCCAACTTAAGGAAAACGAGATGTTGGCTTTTTGTTGCTGTGGGGTTTCTTGTTTTAGTTTGTTTGGAGGTTTTTATTAGAATTTCTTATGCAGGTTCAGTCTCGTCACGGCTGCAGGCCTTAACAGACCTATCTCCCATGATTTTTAAATCACATATATCCACAACCAGTTTCTGGGAGGATTTGGTAGCACAGTGCTGAAGAGGTAAGCACATGCAAGATTACAGGTCAGCATTAGAGCTTTCTAGCACAGTAAAGATATAAGCTGGTCTCGCAGGAATCAGCTCTTAGCCCAAGAAATCAATTTTCCCAGCCTCCTGCGCTAAACTAGACAGACTTGCTACTTTAACTTAGTATCTACTGAAATGATGCTGACTCCGCTAATCTGAGTAAAGCTAGCTGTTACAGCAAGCTGTTATAGATGCAGGTACTGGAAGAGTTGCCTTGGCTTTGAAATCAAAGCTATTCCCTGTATTAAACTATCTTTAAAAATAACAAACTAATTTAAAACTCTTATAAACTTAGAACACCATTGTATGCAGCTGGAAAGGATAAGAGACACATATACATTTCCCCAGCTATATGGTCAATCAGGTTCATTTCATCAGCCATCTATAGCCTGAATATATTTTTCCATTCTCAGTACAAACACAGCACATGTGAGCATGAGAAGCAGTCAGTTAGAAAAGAATGAGAAACTTGAAGGGATCACTTGATCCTCATAAATGCCGCCAAAGCTGATTTCAGAAGTGGGCCTTTGTCTTCCTAATCCCAGTAATTCCTTTAATTGAAACTGCAGAACTTGTCTTTTTCAGCTAGGAAATGCTAGTTTTTCACTCTTAAAGTGACTGAAAGGTTTATTCCCAGCCTGGAAGGCAGTTAGGACTTGCACGGAGCACACTAGCTGAAAGACCAAGAAGGAGCAACAATCAAACAAAAATTGATATGAAATTGTCAGACACTTCATATCTTCACATGTTGAAAAGCAGACATAATGCTATCAAGTCTATAAAAATAAAAAAACCCAAACAATCAAAAAACACAAAACCAACCAAACAAACACAAAACAAAAACAAAAAACCAGCCAAACAGGCATTTCTCCTTCTACATTATTTTCCAGGGACTTAAACTGGAAAACTAGAGGTGATGAGTTCTTACGAAGAAGAGGAATTACGCCTAGCAGTGGTGTTCCAGTTAAAAGAGAAGTACAGAATAATTAGGAGTCACAGGTTCTGAGATCTGTTTATGTTCAGCTAGTGACTTTAAATAAAACACTTGTGGCCTGATTGAAGAGAATATGCAGCCACTGAAGGACATCCTTAATGTCAGTGGGACTTGAATGATTCTAGGGTCAGATTTAACAATCCAAGAATCATCATAAATCTGATGGTTTACAAACAGCATACGGAGGTTAAAGAAAATAAAATTTAAAAAAAATTGACCCCTTCCAGATAAAACCTAATCAAGTCCAACAGTAGGAATCCTTATTTCTGATTTCCAAAGAAATCTAGCCCAAGGTGTTATACTATTTCCCAGCAAAGACCATCACTTTGTCCAGGAGCAGGAGAACAACAAAGGGAGCACTGTCTGTGTGCCAGGACACCAGCCAAAGGGCAACTGTGAGATGGAAATTTTTTAAAAAATATTTGTAATGGTATCTTTAAGAGTTGGTTCTCTGAAAAGGAAAAAGTTCTCTAAAGAGTGTTTTACAGTTATTTCTGCATCCCCAAAATAGCTGGAAAGAGACCTGAAAAATGAAAGCTGGCAGACTTCCACTTCTAAGGACCCAGGACACAATCCACCTGCTTTAGGATATTTGATCATGATCTAATTGCAGCCTGGTGCTTGTAGGGCCCAGCTGATGATACCCAACAGACTGTATTTGTTTTACATGAAGAAATTAATTAAGCCGTCAAAGACAGAGAAGTCAATGGGTGTCCATAGTAATGAGTGTACCAATGCCACTTTGGAAAAGACTTTTGAAAGAGAAGTCAAAAAAAGAATGAGCTGGTTGAAAAAGAAAATACTTGTTTCTATCCACAAACAGAAGGAGAGACAGATTGCAGATGCTTAAGAAATTACAACATATATAATTATGATAAATACAAATACATTACACCAAAAGTACCCAGTTATCAGCTGTATAACTAAAAATGAAGCACACCTTCACAAGTTTCAGTAACTCTTCTCTAGATTTCAGCTGTTGTAACTGAAATTGAAATATGGCCTGCTGCAATTAAACTGCACAAAGCAATAATTGTCTTTTTTGCAAGCAGAAATACAGAACCAATACAATGTTTTCCATGTACATCACTGTAAAGTGAAGCATTTTTCATGAAGAAAACTTTAGAAAGTTCAGCAAGTAATGTGAGCCCAACTTTAAGAACAGAAAAGTTAAGGCATCAAAGTAAGGATGAGAAAAAGGAAATGTGTAATGAATACTCTATCTCCAACTACGAAATTAACAGAGATCACAGGACTGGAGCTCAAAGTCCTTGTGCAAAGATCTTCCACTATTTAGTGATCAGGCTCTTTCACTGGGGTCTCTTCTTGTTCAGTTTTCCATCAACTAGAGTAGACACAGATGGTCATGGTAGTTGGGTGAATACAAGTGATTGCACCTTTCCACCCTTGCAGGCACCAACACTCAAAAGTAAACAGTTCAGTTCAAATTATTAACACTGCTTTTCCATTCCTATGTACTGTGATAAGCACTTAAGTACGCTACACAGTTGTTATTAAAAGCAACTCTTATTTCACTTGGTATACAAACATATTAAACTAAGACTGTCCTCCCCTCATAGCTACTGCATGAGACTACATGCTAATTCCAGCAGGCATGACACATCAGGGACAATCAGGTCACTCCTCAGGCTTCCCTTATAACTTAGTAGTTTTTAAAAAGTCATCAGTAGTTAAAAAAAAAAGGAAGGTAAAATGTCTGCTACTTAAAACAAGGTCATTTCATGAATGGACAGTCCTACAAATACAAATCTAGTGTCATTGAGACTTGTCAAAACTGGCTTTATGCAACAAGAGACTCCCAGTACATGCGTAACTTCAAGCAGAAAGAGACACTTTTGTCTGCACCTAGACATGTGAAGTTATCCACACAGGAATTGACTGAGCATGACTAACTACTCTGCTGACTAGCACCAAAGATATTGTTGAACTTTTTCCCCCGAAGATATTTATCTTATTTCATGGGATCACTTCAGCAGTTTTCACTATGTAACCAGAGACCTACTCACTTGTACTTGTGCACAACCTCCTCTTGCATGACAAAACTTTGAATATTTGCTCAATAATCTCACTTCTAAAGAGCAAAGAGTATGTCTCCCATCACCAGTGCCCTGAAAGATCCAGAACCAGGATCAACATAAGAATTACCAATGGACAGAATTCAACAAGGAGAGCTGAAAGTTTCTATAACAAATTTACAGACTTCTACAGCCTTTACTTCTATCCAAGAAAGTGTAAATGCTCCATCTAATTCAGTAGCGTTTCCAACCCTATATGAAACTAGGAAAACAATAAAGAAGCCACAGCACAGCACAACATACATTCTCCTCCTCTGTCTTTGACCCAGAACACATGTCCAATTCTTCTGGTTTTGGCTGGCAAGATAATTTGATGAGTGCTTGAGACTTGAAAATAATTTGGTGACACTCCTTGAAGAGGAATGATTTGGGCACAAGAAACCTGTGCTACCCACAGAGAATTACTGGTAATACACCTTAAACATAATTTTTTTTCTTCAGATGCAAGTGGTTTAATCTAGGCCCAATTATAGCAAAAAACCCCTAAAGAACAGCATCAAAAACAGTTCAGGTACTCTTTTTTTTTTTTTAATAACAGAAAAAAAATAAAAATAAAAATAATAATTATACACACTAAAAAGGTATTAGATATTAATGTCTACCCTATTAGCTGCCTCTGGGTTTTTGTTTTATTTTAGATACATTAGTATTACTCATTTCCTGCAGAACAAGGAGGACTGTGAAGTTACAAGACTTGATTTGAACATCTTGAATGAGTGAACTTACACTGCATCAATAAGGTCATGATATAGGTCACTAGCAACATCATTTTCACTAGTCTGGCAATAAGTTCTCAGATTTGACATATGACTTCTCTGTCACAAGATGTTAATTATCCCCACTGAGGTAATATGCAGTCCAACATAGAGAAGTGCATGCTCTCTTTTGATTTATTAGAAACTGTATTAATTTACAAGAATAAACAGAGAACTCATTAATTTCAAATAACGCAATTTAACTACACGGAATTACACATGTTCCTTAGCTCTACCACAGAGCAAAAAGACATCAGGTATAATAAAAACCTGAAAAGGATTAAAATACTGAGTCAGGCTGGGGACTATTGCCTTTTTTATTTAATGCAGGCATTGTCTATTACGAGCAATTTTCTGAAGGCTATTGCTCTTGCATAATATGCTGTATGAACATGTAGAGGGTGGGGTCCCAACAGCCCAATTCTTTTAATTCACTGAAGTGGAAACAGTCAAGAACAAATGGAAACCGGAGATCAATTGCTCCCACTGGTGATGCCACCAATTATGAATTCTGTGGAATTAAAATGAATTTACCATCTTGGCTGTGTTATTATGGTTACATTGTGTAACATTATGAAAAGCACATTCATCTCATATATAAAATTAGCTGAAATAAATGTAAAATTTTTCTCCTTTTGAAATATTGTACACGGTAATGATACTTGATCTGTTCTAGCAAGATGTCTCAGGCTCACTTTTTAACTAGTCACAAAGCAGCTGCCAGCAATATCAGGAAGCAAATTCAGGAAAAAAAGAGTAAAATTCATTTAGCCACGCATCAGCAACATCTGGTGCGATCTCTGATAGCCACGGAGGAACCTGACAGCCCCATTCTCCCACACTATTCTACCTCCAAAGGTGAACTGCCCTGCCTTCAGAGGGGTTGATTCCAATATATAGTGACAGAAGAAGGAACATAAAAATTTCGTCTTCAAAAGCAAGTTACATAACTCAGAGTTGTAAGTATCAAGTAAGCAGCACCACCCTAAGGAGAGTAAGTGTCCAAATAGAAAAAGCAAACATGTCGTAATTTTTTATCGAACCAAATTCATCACCTAACCTTGTGTAGTAACAACCAGACCATGAATGACTGCAGCTGAGGGCTAGACACATGGCAATCTCCATTGTGTAACAAAGGCTTACAGACTTGGGGTAAGGAGTCATCTTTTTAACCACTCCAAGAAAATTCAGCAATACTTCTTCACCACAGCCTCTAGACAGCTCCAAAGTAATTTTGTCTTTTGAGTTTGTGGAAAGAAAAAGGCTTCTTATAGACAACTAACACTCCAATTTGCCAAGTTGGTGTTTGGAAATGAAACAAAGTAAATATTGAATTGGTTTTAATAAAATTTGGAAATGGAAGTTAGAAAACATGTATGACTATTTTGCAAGGTAGCATGAAAAAAAGACTTACCTTCATCACTAGCTCCTAGCAGGTAAATTATTGATACAGCACAAGGCAAGCAGTTTAAGTCACTAGGGCCTCACTCACATTATGTTGATACCAGGCACATACTAAACTTATTAAGGAACAGCATTGCATAGGGAATAGAAACTGGGAGAGACAAAAGGAGGAAATAAAAGCTTTGCAAAACTTTAGATTCAAATAGAAACTGAAACTGCTAATAGCATGGGAAAAGGGAGGCAATGTCAACAAATCAGAAGAAAGAGGCTTTTACAGAGTGGAAAGAAGTTACAGGATGCAAAACATTGGAGACGGAACCTATACGACCAGGACAACACTGCACAGCCTGAACTGCAAAGAAAAGCACATTGGATTTGGTTAGAAACATCTTTTTTACAGTCTACTAAGACAGCGCTGATTCATAGCACTTAAACGGAAATGACTGTATGTCTGCTAAAGCACCAGAGTTCAGAAGATAATTTCAGATATACTAAGTTCATTGATGGGCATGTAGCACATTGAAAACCTGCTTCCCGTAATGGTATTTCATTCTAACAGGCAAAGGACAGACAGTGTTCCACAAATACAAATATAGCTAGTATTTCAGAACAAGTAGCACAAATAGCAGGTGAGCCACAAAAAGGAATGTTTCAGGCACTTTCAGTAATTTACCAGCAGTCCTGGCTAACCAAGTTGACTGGATGTTAGCACATGTCCATCTATAAAAAGGATGGGAAGGAGGATCCAGGCAACTACAGGTCTGTCAGACTGAGCTCAGTGCCAGGGAAGGTCACAGAGCAGATGATCTTGATCTTGCATCACACTGCACATGCAGAACAGCAGGGGATCAGGTCCAGCCAGCTTGGATTTAGGAAAGGCAGGTCCTGCCTGACTAACCTGATCTCCTTCTTTGACAGGGTGGCCTGGTTAGTGGATGAGGGAAAAGCTGTGGATGTTGTCTTTAGTAAACCCATTGACATTGTCTCCCACAGCATTCTCCTGGAGAAGCGGCAGCCCATGGCTTGGACAGGTGCACTGTTTCCTGGGTAAAAAAAACCTCAATGGATGGCCAGGCCCAGAGAGTGGTGCTGAGTGGTGCCACACCAGCTGGTGGTCAGTCACCAGTGGTGTTCCCCAGAGTTCAGTTTTGGGGCCAGTCATCTTTAACCTCTTTATTGATGACCCGAATGAGATTGAGAGCACTCTCAGTCAGCTTGCAGACAACACAAAGTTTGACAGCAGTGTTTATCTGCAGGAGGACAAAGGGATTTGGACAAGCTGGATATATGGGCCAAGGCCAATTGTATGAGGGTCAATCAGGTAAAGGGCTGGGTCCTGCACTTGGGTCACAACAAGTGCTACAGGCTGAGACAGAGTAGCTGTAAAGCAGCTTAATGGAAAAGGACCTGGGAGTGCTGGTTGACAGGAGCTGAACATAAGCCAGCAGTATGTCCAGGTGGCCTAGAAGAGTACCAGTGACATCCTGGCCTGTATCAGAAATAGTGTGGCCAGCAGGACCAGGGAAGCAATCATCCTCCTGTACTCAGCACTGGTGAGGTCAGACTTCGAGCACTGCGTTCAGTTCTGGGCTCCTCAGTACAAGACCCTGAGGTGCTGGAGCAAGTCCAGAGAAGGGCAACAGAACTGGGGAAGGAATTAGAGCACAAAGCTTATGAGGAGCAGCTGAGGGAGCTGGAGTTGTTTAGCCTGGAGAAAAGGAGGCTCAAGAGTAACCTTATCATTTCTACAACTACCTGAAAGGAAGGGGAGGTTGCCCGCTTCTCCCAGGTAACAAGTGACAGGTCAAGAGAAAATGGCCTCAAGTTGCACCAGGAGTGGTTTAGGTTGGATATTAGGAAAAAATTCCCCACTGAAAGGGTGCTCAAACATTAGAACAGGCTGCTCAGGGAAGTGTAAATGTGGCATTCAGGAACACAGTTCAGTGGTAGACTGGGCAGTGTTAGGGTTGGACTTGGTCTTAGAGGTCTTTTCCAGTCTTCATGATTCTATGACCACATCTACCTCAAAGTCTGTAAGTCTGTTTAGGTTCTTTCACTCCATAGTTTAAGGGTCAGTCTCCTGTTAAAAGGCTTTTTTGCATGACTAAGGTTCTCCTTTCAACTTTTACTCTTATTGTTTATATTACAAGAATAAGACTGGATCAAGCTGAACACATTATGGGACAGCATTCTGGCCAAGAGATTAAAATCTTAATACAGCAATTAAACAAAGAGTGGAAAGAAAATGGTGATGACATTTATGTCAAGAGACAAAATAACTTGTTCAGAGCCCAGATCAAAAGAGCAACCAGGAAAATAATTGTACAGTCTACAACTCATATGTCTCTGCTACCTTCTGTTCCCAATCTGAAGTCAGGAAAATCTGAAGAAACACAGAACTGTGCAAAGAAATTATGTGCACTCTTTCTAATCTGGATCAACCAGTCATACTGGTAGTAATAACATGCTTAACAAACTTGTCTGTCGAGGACAAATATGAACTGCCCTCTCCTGGACAGAACTGGAACACTCCGATATCTCATTAACATGATTTCACACCTATACATACCAGAAAATACAGCAGTACTTTTAGCCCCCGAAAATTCACTGGATAGCATCCAAAATTACAGGTGTCCCCGTGAAACCCAATGTCAGGGTTCATGCTCTCTTGTCTTATCCAACAAACTGTCAACCAAAAGCCATCAGTTCATGGTAATACACAGTAATGGCTTTTGAGTTATAAACTTCAAGTAGGTGATGGACTATCACAGATGCAAGACTGACTGAAGCTTGAAACAGCAACAACACAGCCCCCCAGTACAAACACCAACCAAATACACTCACTGCTGCCACTTCCATCAAAACGGGGAGAACAAAAGTTTTGGAAAAACCCTGCTACAGAATACCTAGCTTCCCTTTGTCTTCCCTATAGCAGTGTTGTGTAAAACAAATAAGGTGACTATGCAAAGGATGTTCAGAAACATCCTTCAACAAGGCCAAATCGAGCAAGCTGCTGAGTAAGTACCTCCCACAAGGTGCCCAGTGTCCCTGGCTCCTGCTTCAAGTTATATTGCAAAAGCCTTGACACATTCGGACTCGTGGAGGACACCCATTATTTTAGCCACTTGAAAGGAAGCATGATTGATATAAGACACCCACAGGGGCAATAGAAGATGGCTGTAGCCTGCACAGTGACATAGGAAGGTCAGAGGGAGGTAGAGGGACTACACTATGTCAGATTTAAAAAATAAATACCCCCACCCACTATCAGAGCTTTGGAAATGACCTACATATCATTCTGTCAAATAGTTTTTGTGGTAATACAGACCAACACAATAGTTGTGACGGCAGCCCTGAGTGGGACAAGGCAGTGGGAGCATGCAAATGTGCAGCAGGGGTACCTTCCTTCTCCCCATATACATATCTGGAACTCACAGTAGCATAGTGTTGTATTTGGGACCACAATAACAGCTTTCTTTTTGCTAAATTTACAAAATATTAAGCAGCTTTCATCAATTAAGAAGTTTTTAAACACACAAATACCCTATTAGGCCCTATCAGTACTGTATAGTTTACTAGATATAAAAAGTGAAAGAAGCATTGCATTCCACTAGTTAGTAAACATACCTAAAGCTAAATTTTTCACTTTGGTTTAAGAGGGTGAGGACGGGTAAATTACAGAAACAATCCTATAATATACATTTTCTGCCTAGAAAACCTAGTTTCAGAGTCAGTATTTCTAGAAATGTAAGTACTGAAACTGCACTTTAGTTGTCAGTAAATTCATTATCACATTAACTAGGTCTAAATTATTAAACCTTAATGATGTAGGTTCTCAAAATGCGTTGGGCTTTATTTTCCCACACAGAATCAATGTTAAACATTAGCAGTATAAATTAAGTAATACTTTACTGTGGCATGCTGCTGCTTTGAATTGAGTTACCCCAGGAAGATGTATATTCATGGCTACAGGCTCTCTTTGGCCTCCTAGCGAGGATGATATAGTTTATTGTAACGAATGAGCAGTCAACCTGTAATGACTTAAATGATGTATACATTTTTGCCAGGGAAAATGTACCAGTGAGGACCTTTCTGCTTAAGGGAATGAGAAGAAAACAGGAGCGTGTACTATAAACATAATTTCCATGAAAGCCTGGGGGAGCATCTCCCTTTACACAGTTTAGAAGCATGGCGCATATCACAAAACATTTTAGGATAGTTAAATTAATAGAATATAGACTCAGGCAAATCTGAGAAGGATATTTTTTAAAAAACAGTATTTTGGTCTTAACCCTGTGCTGCCTTTTTTTTTTTTTTTTTTTTTGCCTTCAATCTCAACTGTGCAAAGACAAGTTAGGAGACTATACAGTTATTATCTTGATACAATTTATGGGTCCTCAAACGAAGAAAGTATTTATATTGCAAAGTCATCGTAACTACTGTCACATATTATTGCTGGGCTTCAATTTCTTCTGTTGTTATTTCTTTTACTCACCCAAAGGGCTTAAAAATTGCAGCGAGTAGTTTATCTGATAGTCTAAATGTTATAGCAGCACACACTTTGCAATGATATTTGAAATCGAGAAAAGCAAGGTAAATATACATCTTGTGTTGCTTTTCCAGGATGCCTAAAATCAGACTGAATAGCCATGGATGGCAGCTTGTCAAAGTCATCAGCGCCTATCACCAATACACACTAACAGGTTGAGAAGAACAAATTAAAGACTGTGATAATCCAGGCCATTTGCTACAGATCCCTTGACTAAACTGCAATACCCAAAGACTATCTCACCTCATTCAGAAGTGTAAAACGAATGTTGCATCTGCCCAGATACAGAATCACAGACTACTGAACTGAAAAAAGGTATGTGATAAACCTGGAGGTGACAGACTGCAGTCAGTGTGTCAGAAAGCTGCTTTCTCCTCCACTGTTTGAAACACCAGAAGGTAAAAGAAAAATTACCTCTAACTATGATGAATTATAAAAGACAAGTTACCAGAGATAGATGACAAAAACTTAGTCCTGACCCAGTAAATAAAGAGAGAGAAGAAAGGAGGAGACAAACATACTAATGTTAGCAGTGTGATACAGCCCCATAAGTGGCACGTGCAGACTCAGATGTCTCCTACCTCTGACAGTATCCAAATGATCCAAGTTTCTCTCATATTTTGGTAATAATTGCGCAATGACTTTTAACAAAATCTTGCTAAGCAAGGTCTTTCAGCACTGAAAAGGCAGTTTATCTCCTACGAACCTGTCAGGGTGAAGAATAAATAGATACACAGGCCAAGTTCTATCCCCATTCTATTCAAGGACAAGACCACCACTGCCAGTCTGCCAGTCAGGGTATAAAGACAATCACACCACTACTGTACAGGCTGGCATACAGTGCTCTTTTTTCCTGCTAGGATTGCATGCATGATGGACCTTTGTATATAACACTGGTATTCCAAAATGTATTCAAGTAGGTCAATGGAAAAGTTGCACCCCAGCCTTCCCGGGAGAGCAAAACACTGTCAATGTAATTCAGCAAGTTAGGCATTCAAAAGAACTTTGAGTACAAAAAAAACCCCACACACCACAAAAAGAAAACCCCAGAAATAAACCCAAAAACAAACAAAAAACCCAACCAAAACCCAAGCAAGCTCTGTGAAGGCAAAAGGAAGATAAACTGCATTTTGAGTTAGTACCTGAATAATTTTTAATTCCAATGCAAAAACTTGTATTTGCATTTACATATTCTGAAATTATTTACACGTAGCCAATATTTCACACATGAGAATCAATAACTTTAGTAATTTTACACCTGGCTTCCTTTTTTCAAACCACGGTCAAATTCACAAATGACAGATACTTAGAAGTAGAAATATGAGACTTAACCTTAGCTATCATCAAAATTAGTAGTAGATAACACATTAAAAAAAAAAAAATTAATCACCAACACAACTTATTATGTTACTGGAGAATTCTGCAAAACTTCAGATTCACCCTTTGTTTTCAAAACAAAAGGTTCATTTTAACTACAGATCCATTTTCATACATTTTACTGGTCTAAAGGCAAGTAGTTCCTAGAAAGTCAACAGTGAAACATAGACTAGTTTCAACAGTCTGACCCTGCCTACAATAAAAGATTATATGCAAGGGTATCACCAGCTGGTTTCTATTTTGAAAAGTTAGATTGGGGAGGGATGTTGGCTTATGAGAAGAAGGGCATTAACTCTCAACACAAAGGTATCCACAAATATCTCAGCATGGTACAGTACAAAGCATTGCTGGTATGTATCCAGTACGTCCAGAAATGCTCCTACAGTACTGTCTGCTTATAACTGCACCTTGGCTACAGTATCTCCTAAAAATTACCATGTAATAATTTCAGCTTGAGCTGAGTACTTTCTCATTCACATATCGTCAGAAACCTTTTGAGTCTAAGGCTGCCTTCAGTAACATTTGAAGTTGGCTTAAAGAAATTATGAATCAATCTACTTGTACATTAAAATGCTTATTCAAAAAGAAAAGAAAATTGTGTAGTGCATTAAGATCCTTCTACTAACAACTAATGCATGTTGCACTAAAAACATACTGTTTGAACTGCAGAAACTATCATAGTAGTAATGGTGGTCAGTACGACACAAAGTAAAACTAAACCTGAATTTCCATTTAAATAGTATGCTTACAGCTGGAATTATTTGTACTTATGTATTTCCTCTTGGGTTTCATTCCTGACACAGGGGATCTTTAGCTCCTGTATACCTTATTGCAGCATTTTTATACAACAGCAATTCAGGTACATGCTATAGTTTAGAGAACATTTCTTCCCCATGGGAATGAGTTTTCCACTGATGTAACTTAAAGGACATAGAGTGCTATTGCCTAAAAAGTAGTAATAAAGCCCTTCCTTGACTCATTTGGTTCAACTTCTCATTGGTTAAACCACAGCTCTCAAGTCTATCTGTTCCACTTGTTTAGTAAGCCTACAAAATGCTGCAAATTGCTTCCCTGCTCTTTCTATCTGAGTACTGCTTAGAGGACTACAGAAACAGGTTTGCTTCCAGTTTCATATTAAAACTGCTCCATCAGTGCCAGCACAAAGACTAGTAACAGCAGAATTAGGCTGGGCATCTCCTGAGTGTTTTTAGGCACCGTGGCAACATAACAACAGTGGGCCTGAGTTTGAAGGTGTAATGTTGCTATCTATTTACACAACCTCTAATAAACAACAGCTCTGAGCTTCCTGTAGAAAGAAAGTTAACCTAAAAAATGAAAAAGTGGTTTAATCTATTTGTAAAGAACTCCAAAGCCTCCAAAGGTCATCATGATGACATCAGCATCCGGACAGAGAATGCACATGTGCACCACAGAAAGGGATAAATTCAGAGCAGCAAAAACTAAACACACCAGATGTTAGGCCATCAAGCTCTGACACTGTCATCATCCCCATACCACATATTCCAGAGAAGTTAAACAATTCACACATAAGAATACTCTTTACTTCTGTAATGGCCATCTTTCAGGATCTCCAGCGTACAGCCAAGGTCCTGTTACATACAAACCAAACCAGAGGGTGTATTGACACCAACCAATTGAGAGGGAACCTTATCAAGTTATAACAGCTGAAGGGAGAATGCCAAGAGGACGGAGCCAGGCTCTGCTTGGTGGTGACAAGAAGCAACAGGCAGAAACTGATGCACAAGAAGTTCCATCTGAACATGAGGAAGTTCTTCACTGCTGTGGAGTCTCCCCCCCTGTAGATATTCAAGAACTACCTGGATACAATCCTGTGAAATGTGTTCAAGGATGTCCCTGCTTGAATGGGGAGGTTGGACCAGATGACCCACTGTGTTCGTTCCAACTTTGTTCCAACTTTAACCATTCTGTGATTTACTGAGCACATTAAAGTCAACACACACTTCAGAAAACAGGAGGTTCAGAAAGAGATACTCCAGAAACATGAGGGCAACTACAGTAAGAGGCTACAGTCACTGCACACTGACCAGCCTGCCACTGGGCATCCCAGAGAACTAGATACTAAGAAGACAATGAAATGTCCGAGACACTGCAAAGTGTTGCATTTGGTTGTCTCAGGTCTAACACTGCTCACACTCTGAATGAATTCTTTGTACACATGGAAGCTGAAATACTGCAGTGCAGTTGTGAGAGCAGTATAACACCCAAGCATACAAAAGGTCTCAGAGCCAAACATGGGGAGATGTAGATAGCTGAGCATTTCAGACTGGGAAACATAGATGACATTATGTGCCAGATGAACAGACATGGGAATGCAAAACCCCCTAACCTGTTTGTCATTGCATCATTATATTACACTGTATTTCATTGTCCCAACTTTCAAGTGTCCAAGACCAGCCAGTCACAGAAATTATGTTATGAAATTAACATTTCATCCTTATTTAAAATGAGAAAGTTTAATGTTTGGTGCAACTTCATCTGTCTGCCTTTTTTTTAACAGACATTTCATTATGTGCCTAGAGGATAAATTCCAGATCTTCACCTAAGATAAAGTATAAACCTATTAACATAGTCGTAATCAGGTCCTACTTTGAACCACACCATTACACGCAAGGTGCAGTGCTAAACTGTAGCAGGTTTTTTTAGGTTACTCCCAGCCAAGCAGAATTTCTTTAGGGACCTCTTCAAAGATCAGCTATTCTGAACGCAAAATGAAATTATCTTGTATGTTTTGGCTACTCACAGCAGCCCCTTTACATTATGTATGGTTGTTGATTGCTCTTAGTGTGAGCAAATTGCAGAGCCCACTATTAGGGATTTTCACTTAATGTGAAGGATGGGAATTTATTGCTGGTTTTATGCTAACACATTGGTGATCTGAGTATTTATAACATATTGTTGCATTTGTTATTAATGGAGTAGTGTACTGGGGAGAGATTAAGAATCAATAAACATCTGCATTTATAGTATTCAAAATCAAGATAGAACATACACAGTCTACAGGGTTTACTTGGGGAGATGTGTTTCCTGAGCAATTTCTTTGTTCTGACTTGGGCAGGAAGCAAAGCATGTGTATGGATAACTGGTATCACTGGTGATGGTGAAAATAAAAGAAATTTAGAACCAGTATATTCTACAGGTTAAAATATGCTAAAACTGCAAGTTCTGCCTCACATCATTTATATGCTATGGGGCAATTTTTAAGAGCATTTGACTGCCTAAAGATGGTACATCGTAGGATTCCCAAGAGTCTCAATCTCAACCACCCTCAACTTCTCTCTGCTCACAAAATAAAAGTAGCTACACCACAGACTGAAGCCACAAATAGTTTTTGACAAGCTCTGAGAGGTAACAACATTTCAAGCAGGTCTAACATCATGAGGTGAGTGAGCAATTGGATCACAGGTCGAGCATGGAGGGTAACAGTGAATGGGGTAACATCAGGCAGAGTGGTTGGGCACTGGAACAGGGATCTTCTTATATCTGTATTCCACCTATTCTGATAAGCCCAGATCTGGCCTCTCTTGAGGTCTGTGTGTGCCAGCAACTCCACACCACCAACACTTCAGAGACCCCTGCTTGCACTTCCTGTTGAGCTGTCCATCTTCAAGTTTCCTACCAAACTGCCACACGTTCCTCCTGCATGCAAGGCAAAGCAGCCACAAGACAGCAAGATTTACTCCATGCTTTTTGCAGGTTTCCAACTCCTACTGGGAGAGCAGCTCAACAAACCTGAGCAACATACAAGTGGCAGAATCTGCCAAAGGACTGTTCACAAATTCACACACCAGCAGCCACCAGGGAGAATGAAGGATTTTCACATATTCTGCCTAAAGGCATTTTGATGCGTGAAAGGTGGGTAGGTAGGGGAGAGAGTTAAGGAGAAGGTGTATCAGTCTGTCTCTACCCAAGTCATAAAGTAGGTTGCTGCAATGCCCTTGCAGTGATGTCTGACTCCATCATGCTCCACCTTCTTACTCTTCACAAAAGCTTATTTCCAGATTCAGCCCCTGCATTTCTCTAATCCCTTGCAAAACACACTTTCAAAATCCCCTACCCCTATTCACTCTCTACCCATCCTGCAGTACTTCAGTCTTCTTAGCTCCATTTCTAAAAGAGGTATATTCACATATTTTATTTCAGACACAGAGGTCATTTTTAACCTCATACACTGATAGAATAAACCTTGCCTAAGGACTTCAGTTAGTCTGCGGGAACTGGTGATGCAAATAGTAAAATTATTTACTGAGAACTAGCAAAAGGAGAAGCAAATAATACCAAGAAAGCACACGTGTTCCTAACTGGCTATACAGATCCTAACTACTGTAGCTTTAGCTGCTAACGTGTTGGTAGAAGTCAACACTTCTGGACCTGAAAATCTGGAACATGGCTATATCACAATAATCAGAGAAGCAACATTTCAGTCCCTTTGGTTAGAGAAATTTGTATTTGTGGGTGTGGCAGCAAGACAACTTGAGTGACATTTCCCTTACTGCCATTTTTTTGGCACAGAGGTGTACCACTTCCTGAAGGTGCCAGATTGGTCTCAAGCATTTGTGGATGGAAATGCTACACTATGAAGATAAATTTCCAAAGATTAATGATAATCTGCACTTCAATAATTTATATGCAATAATACATGCTATTTATATACTCTGAAGGCTCTGTGAGCCAAAACATCACCATTTTGTCTATTTTCCGAATGTATAAATAAGATATAGGATTGTAGAGAAATTATATTGGAGAGTAAAGGCTCATTTATATTTTTAATTTACTTCCATATCCTTTACAATAGGAAAAATAAAATCATCCACAATTTACACAGAAATAAAATAAGTCAAATCAAAGGCTCTATATAAAGTGTT
This sequence comes from Empidonax traillii, assembly GCF_003031625.1. Lineage (NCBI taxonomy): Eukaryota > Metazoa > Chordata > Aves > Passeriformes > Tyrannidae > Empidonax > Empidonax traillii. Next base: position 1,191,123 of record NW_020955264.1, read on the forward strand.
ACAGTAACATGTTCAAATAAGGTACATTCAGCCTTTTTCGGATTCATTAATCCCCACTATAAACTAAACCCAGTTTTAACTATCCTATTTAGAAAACATGATGCAAAGGCAGGACAACTGAGCTGAAAAGTAAGAACAATTCTTGCAAGGAAGGCCAAATATTTCTTTGACTTACACCAAGATAACAGTCATGAGTAGAAAGTTATTGTTCTAGCTTTGCACAGATCAAAGTGACAGTAAAATCTGCTCTAAGGAAAGAAACACTTGCTCAAGCTTTAACAATCTCTAATGACTTTAGCCAATATAAACTGAAATACCATTCCTAACTCCGTAGGTCATCTCCACTATGTGTAATTAACTCCTGCTCAAAAAGGAACCTATATTTGTAATTACAAATTCAGTCTTTGTAAGACAACGAATTAGAATTTACATCTTTTAGTTATAGCATTTGGAAGAAAATATTCTGAAAACACTTTCAGAGTCTTTTTAGAATCAACCTAAATTTTTCTTTAAAATAATAAATCCAGTGGTGGAAAGTCAGATTCCTCTGTCCTCCTCATAAACACTGTTACTTTTTACACAACCTACTCTTTTAACGCATCACCCAACTATGGTTTCTGTTTCACGTCCTGGGCAAATCCACAGTTTTAATGACTCAGGAAGGGTTACAGCTCTCATAACTAAAAAGCCATATCCAAACCTATCCTACAGCTATTCCTCCTTCTTCTTTTGGGCCATCTCTTGTGGATGAAACAGACACTGCTCTCAAATTCATACTGAAACTTCTGAAGGTTTTCACATGTCTCTTTTTCAGTATAAAAAAAGTAGTTAGCATATCTTGTAGGAGAGTTCAAACTCCCTGACAAAACCACTGTAATGCCCATGCTGTCAGAAAACCTAATCCAAAGCCACTAAGCTAAAGAAGAAATTTTGGTTCAGATATAACTTTTGACTTAGTTGTTGATGCTTCATTCTCCCCTAATTGCTCTCTTATCGAATGCTTTTTAACCTCTGATTAACCTTCGATAACACTTTTTAGCCTTTTTAACCTCTGAACTTACTACACTTTTAATGCAGAAACAGCACTGGGATTTCTTACTTTCATAAGAGATGTGCCAAGGTATTTCAAATTGAAAAAATAGGCAAAATCCCACATGAAAATAATGAAGTTTAGATGATTTTTCTCTTTACAAGTTAGAAAATGAGAAATCACTCTCGTCAAAGAACTAAATTAAGGAACACTGCAATCCTTCCCAACCAGGATTCTCTTGGTTATTTTCACTATACAGACATACTGAACTTCTTCACAAAGCAAAGAATCAGAGAAGGATAAATCAAAACAACTCAAAATTTCCTTAGACAGTCTGGAAAATCCCTGTTTTAACAGATCCAATTTTGAAGGAATCAAAACTAGAATCTAGGTTTCCTGTTTCTCCAGTCACAAATACAATTGTTGGTTATACTTTCTTCCTTCCATATGATGCAATCCTTTAGATACCAGTTTTGGCCTGGTTAAAACCAGTACGGGGTGCTAAAACTTCTGCTGCAAACTGCACAAATAAATACATCATGTTTAAGTGCACTGTGGGATGAATGCTTTATAGATCCAGAAACATTTTTCATCTGCTCAGTTTTGCAGCACATGCCTGCTTAAGGCCTTCTGGCAACATCACACGTAGCCACAGTCAGGGAGTTCCCAATCCACCAGCCTACTCCTGTATCTGTTTTCTTGCAGATGCTATAATCTTTCTTTTCTCTATGTGCATTCCTACTACCAAACAGGAGAGCTAAAGCTTGATAAAATGTCAGCAGAAGATAAAACATTTCTTAACATCTAAACAACCAGAAACAAATGAAATCACAATATTTCTATACTTCTGGTTGGAAGGCAGTACATAAACACAGAAATACCTCATTTAAACTACTGGATTGAGCTTGATATCCGGGTCTGGGTAAGCCATCTTCTGAGGGTGATTGTTTTTTTAACACAGTAAAAGAACATCTATATGTTCACAGCTAGTATTTTAGATGTTTTTTTTGCACTAAAAAAATGAGAAAAAAAAGTAAAAATAATGCATCTGAAGCAGCTTAAAAGTGGTGACCTGTGTCACATGGCACTGTTTCTCCTCTTGGACTGGTTGTTTCCTAACCCAGCCGTGTCAGAACCAGCTCTGTAAATCACTGCAGCAGCAAATGCACAGTCCCATGCACACACAGCCACTAGCCATTTCCTCTCTCAGCTGACTGGCCATAGGAAACCACACAAGAAGTTTTAAAACCCAGAAAACAAACATGGAGATAGCCATTCAATGGCAGGGAACTATGGAACTTGGTTCTTTAAAGATTGATAAAATGAGACACAAGCTTAGAGGCTTATGGGGAAACATCTTAATGCCATAAAGAAATGAGCTGCTGTCTCCAGTAGCTACTATGAGGTCACACCGCACTATCAGGTTCTGCTGGGAATATTCAAGCACTAAAACCTCCTATCAGTCCTAATGAGTCATAAGGAGAAGAGGACAAAATAGGTCACACAGGAAAATCAGCTTTACAGATATCACCAGAGAAGATTTTGACTCAAATATGTGAGCTAGGAAAAGAAAAAAAAAAAAAATAGGCCCAACTTCCATTCAAGAGTGCTGTCCTTTCAATGGTGAAAGAGGGCAGGTAACTGCCAGTAGACAGTAAGGAGATTCTCCTTGGTACTAATGTGTTAAACAGTTTCCCAGCTAGAGCCCATTCAAGCTATGTACCATGAAAATAGCTTCTCTCTCCCACCCTGAACAAGAAAGCACTGATTTGCACCTGGTATTAACCTAAGTTAAGTAATGAAATTTAAAAAGAAACTGCTTCTCTGGGTGCTCACAGAGACAGATCAAGCAACCTCTTGAACGTATCTTTCTAATACATGTCAAGACCACAGCACATTGTCTTGACACTCCAAACAGGAATCTGTGGAATGAGACAGCCGTGGGTCCTGCCACCACTCAGATGTCCAAACAAACTGGACAGGACACTCCAGGTCAAGGATTACAGGACAGATAGGATTGGTTAGCAACAGAGATGGAAGGAATGGAAGTCCTTTTTTAGCAAGATGAACATGTAGGATAGCTTTTACACAGATACTTCAGGAAAAATGAGCACACCAGAGAGGTAAAGGTCATACTTACAATGGCTGTTTTGTCCTAACTATTCTTTTTTTACGTTTGGGAAGAGCATGGTGGTAGCGATTTTCTTGTCTGTTTAATCTTACACATACCCATGAGAGAGATGATGTAGTTCCTCTTAGAAATACATGATTGGCAGCCCTGTCACAAATTCTCTCTATAGTTTTGCGATAGACATGAAAAGATTACTGCCTGCATTTCAGTTAGGGAGCTGAAAGCAGCAGAAAGCAAGACTTCAATCCAGCAAAACCATCACTTTTTTATTGTAGGGACTTCTAGTGTGGGAACAGTAGGAGTTTACAGTCAGTATTGACTATTCCTTTAACTGCTAACATTTAGATAACTTCGTACTTAAAGGATAATACATGCTGAATTGAATCAGTTACTTCTTGTCACTCTATTTCAGTCACCCACTGGTGCCTTTGCCTCTAGTTTCCAAGCCTGGGAAGAAGGTTACAAGCCTTGCATGGAGACAGGAGCCCTTTCTCTGGAACTGAGCATGCACAGCTGAGCACTCACCATGGTCACTGCACTGTCACGATCTCTGGATGCAGTTACAAGACAGGTATGTGTGTGAAAAGCTAGACTTGAACTAATCTAAGAACAGACTTGTTTCAGCAGCATGGAGGCTGATTCACTCTGCTTTGCAAGCAGGTTTCACGTCCAGTGCCAAGCTTAGCACTGCTGTGGTCAGATTACAAACATTTCAGCTGGCTGCTTTGAAACGAGTTAATGCAAGCTCTTCATCAGCAGCTCTCAGACAGCCCTCCTACTCCAGCAACCACCTCACACCCCGTCACTTTGACAAGTACTTCACCACAGAGAGGGGACATTGCCCAGGAGCTCCTGGGAGCACACTGAAAGAATGTGCTAATGAAATTACAGCTCAGTCCATAGGGTGTAAGATGAAGATCCACTGAGCCAGCTTTGCCCAGCGAAGGTGCAGACAGAGCAGACAGCAGAGATGATGCTTCCAGCAGCCTGTGACACCTCTGCAGGGTACATTCTGGCAATCCCAGGTTCTCATCATCCCTGCTCCCCATGCAGTCAGCTCTTTCTCAGGCTACAGTTTCCCCAGAACCACAACATTCTTGCCTGCCATTCTCCAAAACACTGGCATTGTCAATCCCCACCACTTCTTCCTCCCTTCCAAAATACAACCCACCTCCAGCCCTCCCTTTGAGGATGCTTTCATTTGATTATAAACTCTTTCGGGCAAAGATCATCTTTTATTATGTGTTGGGGGAGTGCCCAGAAAAATGGGGCTCTCATCTCAAGGCACTACCATAACATAAATAACAATAATTCACTACCACTAGCCTTCTGTAACTCCAGGAGTTTTCACTGGGAGATGGCAAGTCATGCTAACATGCCTTTCTACAGCACAGAAATAAATCATTTTTGCACATTCTAGTATTTTGGAGAGAAGGAGGAAACAGAGAGAGAAAATGCAAAATGAATCTAAACCACATTTGATTCTTTAAATTTATAATAAATCTAAATGATTTACCAGAACATAAAATTCTCACATGCAGAGTCAAGGACAATATTCTATTCATGTGCAAGAGTCATTTATTCATTTATAATTAGATAAAATGAACTGCAATTTTTAAAGAAAAAATTTGCATGTGGCAACAGTAATGTATTACAGAAGGGTGGCACTTTGTTACATCCATTTGTTAGTCAGGACACTGGAGCTGCAATTTAATAGACAAGAAATAAGTACAGTAGAGGAAGGGAAAAAATTAAATTCCGCGTGATCAGCAAGGTTTCGAACAATCGCTAGCCAACTGAAGTGGGTGCCATATCTATAAGTCATTTTGTTTTATAGGCCATTAGGATCTCCTGAGAGAGGCTGCATGGAGACCGCTGCTTTTTGTTGAAATTAAAATGTCAGAGAAAAAGAAATAGAACAAAACAGGGAATCTGCAATTAATTACAAGGCCATAAAAATTCAATAATCAGGAGGCAGTGCTGCTGTAGGCACAGCGGTATCTGATTCAGGCTAACAGGAATGGAATACATTAATCTTTTCAAATTAGTTTTTTAATCTGACGGGGATATATAGTGACGTGTTCTTTTACTGTTTGAGCAGAGCTGCTGTCTAATATATAATGCTGAGTGTCTGGAATTAGGACATCTATAGCCATTTTGTGACTACAACATTTTCACGGCATTTATTCAACCCTATCTGTACACCTGTCCTACAGTAATCAGGTAAAACATGTCCAGAGTTCACATCCTAGATACTGCTTATGAAAGAGAATTAAAATACTGGGATTAAGACAGAATAGCATGTCCCCAAACAAGCTTGGCATAAGGCTGCTTAAAATGACAGTCTGCTCTTCAGGACATAGCACTGGGCTTTGAAACTGGTTTCCCAGTCCTTGTCTACAGTGAGTTCTCCACTTTTTTTTTTTCCTCCAAAGGTGAAAAGGCAACCTGCAAAAAGACTGTCTTTGTGCTTCCATGTTTTGCATTCTTCAGTCCCATAGAGCAAAGCCCGAAAAATTTTAGAGATTAGACAGCTTTCTTACTCTTCCCCTTATATATCCATGACATCTCTCAGATCTATTCTTCTCCTGGTGAATGCATCACCACTCTTCCTGGTGTCCCTTTTAAGGAGCTGAAAAAGCACACTACAGAGTCTCACATGTTACTTAAACACTCAGGAGATGGATGACTGTTTACTTGACACCAATTATCAAAAGCATGTGTTCAGTCTCAGAGTTAGAGGGATATACAAAGATTATTTGACACTGTTCTTTTTACAAACAAATCTTTTCCTATCCTTGGCTAGGCTTTACCCACTAATCCTACTTAAATTACATTTTGGAGACTAAGACTTTGCTATTGAACAAAAATCCAAAAGTCAGGCCCCTCTTTCTCCACCTGCCCAAATATCTCTTTTTTAAATTATGTAAAAGACCATGAAAGACTACTTCTACACCGTATCTCATATGATACACTGGAAAAAAGGCACACAAATTCTATTTAATGCTGCCCAATTGAAACAACAAAATGATTATCAAACACTACTGACTCAAAACTTTCCTGTACGTGGCTAAAATCATTCCCATCCTGTTTTTCCTGGGTGCACTGGTCACACTCAGTTTTCTGCATTGAGGTTTCAGTCCCTGTAAGCACACATCCCAAGAAAAAATAAGTTCCCTAGGTGAACATTAAATGTCTAAGTTCATGTTGAATTAAGACTTTACACCTTTGGCTAATTCCATTTTTAGTTTACAGATATTATTTTTTTCCAATCAAATTCCAGTGCACTCACTTGAAAAGCCATTTTTCAATTCTTTACAGTTCCTTGATGTAAAGTAACATCATTTATGCATTCATTGCTTTTTCCTTCAAGGCAGAATAAATGGGCATGGATGCATTCTTCTTGTGGATCCTTCAAAAGGATAAATAATATGTTCATGTGGGGGTAGATGAAAGAAAGGAAGAGGAAGTGAGAGAGCAAGTAAGCAAGACCATAGGCTTTGCAGGTCTAAAAAAAAATAGTAGCTCCATTTAGAAAACATATTCCAAGCATGGGAATAGGTACAAAAAGCTTCCTGTAACAGGCATTCATCATTTTTTATACATCACTTTTCTTTTAAATCATGATGACTACAGAACTTTACCTTCTGTGGTTAGTTTATCTAACACACTTTTCCTACAAGTGTATCCCTCATATGTATGCCCATGAGCATATCCACACTCAATGACAACGGAGGGTACAAACTTACCTTTGCTGAGGTCATCAACTATAATCATAACTGTGACAAGAATCTCCCCCTAGATCTCCATAACTAATTCATCTGTCCTGTCTACTATCCCTCGGTATTTGGAAACTAAACACACTTTAGCAGTTTTGACCCAAGATAACTACATTCTTTCATCATATCAAGTTCCTCTCATCAGAATGGGTCCCCAGATGTAGTTTTCTGACTACACAAGCCATGTGCAGTGAGAACATACCCTTGACAATGTTTGAACATAGCACCCATTCCATGTAACATAATATTAGTCCACAACAACTTGGATGGAGAGCACTGTTCATGACAGAAATTTCACAGGGAATTCAGGTAGACGTATTTCCTGAGTTGTACCACAGCCCACACTGTGGTGCTCATCTCTACTACCCTTATGTTGCCTTACAGGATGCACTGCGTAATGAACAGGTCAGGAAGAACGAACTCTCATGCTCACATTGTAAATGTGGTCTCACCAAGTAAGAGGTTGAAAGCAGAGTTAGAAAAATTGGCTTAAACCCAATACATTAAAACATTTCCCTGCTTGTAAGGTGTAATGACTGTATTGAACAGAATATTGCTTCCATAAACATTAATGGTTCAAAATTATTTGTAGTATCGTTGTTGCAAGTTGCCCACCACAAGTGTTGAATACTCAGGACAAGCTAAGTCTCCCCACTTATTCATTTTAATTTTCAGTCCTAAATAGACAAGCATAAGTCATTTGAGTGACACCAAAAAAAGTAATTTTGTCAAATATAAAATGCTTCCAAATATAATATTACTTCTTTTTCAGTAAAAAACAAAGCATGCTCAGAGTTATCATGGAAGGGACCTCATCAGGCCCTATTGAAGAAATCTCACCTATTGCATAATTGTCCAGCTCTGCTTGACACAGCATGACTTTGTCTACACTACACACTGACAGTTTTGAACACTGTTTCACAGCTGTGCAGCATTATTTAGAGTCCAATATTAGCAGCACTGAAAGTCAGGCTAGTGGCATTTAAACAGCAGAGATACCTAATCCTAAAGTGAATAAAGCCTGGGAGAAAGTTGCTGTAAGCTGTGCCAGTATCCTTACACCTCTGCTGCTACTGAAGTTGTACAAGTGATAGCAACTAGGTGAATGTTTTAAAAGAACCTCTAGCTTATACACAGCACCCATAAGGAAGTGTAGAATGATTTCCTTTGCATTTTTTTTTTCTGCTTTTCAGACTCTGAGGATAAACAGATGTCCCTTGAAACACATCCTATTGGCAAGAGACAGCAGACTTAAATTCTTTTAGGACAATGACACATTCCAGTGTAAATATTCATTGTGACTTAGGGGGAAATCAACCAAGCAGCTCTGATTAGCAACAACAGACACGAACAGCCAATATCTACAAATCACAGTGGATATTAAACATACACCACTGTTTCTCACAGTCCCTTTAACAGAAAAGTAACACATCCTAAAATCTGCTGAAAAGGGAGAAAATACTTTGCAGTTACCTCGCATTCTGTTAAGCTGAGTTAAAAAACCCCTTCTATGTCCATAAGACTTACTATACCTATATACAGATGGTAACCTGAGCCATCTGTTTACATCAGAAGAAAAACCTATGAGTTTGTAAGTCGACAGAGTCTTTCACTTGTAAGACACATTCCTGGTGTTATTGAGATTATTTTTTTATTTACATAAGAGTCTTCAAATTGATGTATACGTTCATAATAAGATTACAAAATAAGATATAAAAATAGAATATTATAACAGGTTGATAAGATATAAGATACTGAAATTATACTTAACCAACCTGGAGGCCTTCTACAAGATGACTATATCAGTAGATGCAGGAAGAGCAGCGGATTTTGTTTCTTCACTTTTGTAAGGGTTCTGACACAGTGTGCCAGAATGTCCTCACAGACAAACTGAAGAGGGGCTAGATAAACTGACAATGAGGTAGACTGAAATCTGGCTGAACAGTCAGGCTCAAAGGGTTGTGACAAGTACACGAAATCCAGATGGAGACCAGTCACCAATGGTGTAACCTCAGAGGTCAGCACTGGCATCAGTACTTGATGACAGGACAGAATGTACCCTCAGCAGCTTTGCAGATGATAAACTGCTAGTAGAGGTTGACATGTGAGATCATCACACTGCCACTGAGAGGTACCTTGACAAGCTGAAGAAATTGGTCAGCAAGAACCGTATCAAGTTCAACGGAGGGACATGGAAAGACCTGCACTTGGAGAAGCATGATCCCATGCACTGTCATGACCTGGGGGTCAACTGGCTACAAAGCAGCTTAATCAAAATGGCTATCTAGGTTGCCCAGTTGTCAAACAATATATTGACCATGAACCAGCAACAGGTCCTTGTGGCGAAGAAGGTTAGCAGCATCCTGGTGCTGTGTGAGGAAGGCAGTTATCAGCAAGGCAAGGGAGATGATTATTCCCCTATGCTCAACACTGGTGAAACTGCTGGAGTGCTGTTGAGCTCCTCAGTAGGAGTGGGGCAAGGTGGAAGGAACAGACATTAAAAGACTAGACCAGCAAATGGTCACATAGACGATCACAGAACTGGAGCACTTGTCATACAACGGCAAGTGCTGGGGCTGTTCAGCCTTGAGAAGGAGGAGGCTCACAGGGATCTTATCAGCATATATAAACACATGATAGAAGGAAGTAAAGATGACAGCCAAGCTCTGCAGCATTCAGTGAAAGGACAAGAGATAGCAGGCACAAACTCAAGTACTGCATGTTCCATTTAACCATCTAAGGGAAAAAAAAAAAAACACCTCTTTTCCCTGTAAGGTTGATTAACCACTGGGAAAGGCTGAGTAAAGAGGTTTTGAACTCTTCATCCTTGGAGTTACACTAAACCTGACTGGACTGCTCATGACTGAGCAGCCTGCAGTGGCTGACCACGGTTTGAAAAGGGTCCTTTCCAACCTCAACTACTTTGGGTTTCTGTGAATAATTCAGTATGTATCATAAGGATGACTATTTGCACCATGATATCCAACACAGGGCCCAGACATAAATGTTAGATGAACATTAATATGTATAGTTGCGGGCTGGGGAGCGGAAAAAAGGGGAAAAAATAAGAGTCTCAAGACATCGCTCAACTTCTCTTCAAAAAATTATACATTTAATAAATCACTCTTCTGCTCTGATAGTCTCACAGGAGCATGAACAGGCAACAAATTATCTTTCCTCAGCATCCTTTAGGGTATGAAGACATATACTTTAGCCTCCAGTCTATTAACAATATGGATTCAATTTCAGCATTCCCCAGACAATCAGAAACCTAGAAATTGCATTGCATATTCTAGACAGGTATTGTGCTGCAGCAAAAAGCAGCCCATTTTCACCATATGCCTACCTCTGTGTAATGCCTCCTACATAAGTACTCACTTTTATATAATAGTACCAAAAACATGTATGCTTTTAATATACACAGTCCCACTCATTTAAAGTGCCATCATTTAATTCTTTCAGTAGGCAAACAGCAGAACAAAGAGTGGCTGAGAATGAAAACTAAGCAGGCCCCGGAAGTTGTGTTTTGCATATCAGTGAAAACAGAATCCAGACCTGCTGGGATAAAAGAAAATAGTCAGAAAAAGAGAAAAACTGAAAGAAATCCATCTCACATGAATAACACAGAAAGGCAAACTATACACACTACATGAAAACACACTCTATAACCCTGGATCTCCCAAAGTGCTGATGTTCTGGCCATTCAAATTCAGTTTGCAGAACTGAGAAACCTCAAAATCCCTTGACTGGAGAGTAGGGCAGGGGAGAAAATGCAAACCAGAAAAACCAACAGGACAAAAGTTGGGCAAAAAATAACCAACTAAAGGCACTGAATGAGAAACAGAAATAGGGAAGCTCAGGCCCACAAGAAATGCTGGATTGACAGGACGATGGAAGGAAAAGGAACTAAAAGCAAGTGTTCAAATAGTTGAATGGCTCTTAGAAGTCAGCTCGACCAAAAAGTCAACCATTAGGTGTCATTTTGACACTGTTCAAATCCAGAAACCTTGTAAAAAACTTCAGCTTCAACCTACTGAAAATTAATTTAAAATCCAACCCATGTTTTGGCATGTCATATTGACACAGCATGCCCTGTCTATCTGTTTTACTCTCACTTGAGCAATTGAAACACCAACCTTTCAACAATACACCAAAATAACAGATGGCATGAGAAAAGGAAGCCAAAAATACAGCATGGGACCTTACTCTGTCTAGCTTACAGTGTCAAGAGATGGAGTAGTATAAGTACATCATTTATGAAAAAAATATTCAATTGTGTGAGCCAGGAGACTCGATGATTTAGTAGGAAGTGTGCAAATAATCCACTGTCCTTTGAGCCTTTTCTAGGCTACCACTAAGTCTTTAGATTCTTAAGACACCATGGCTGTCATTCTCCACTCCCACCACTTCTTAATCTTGATGTGCAACACTCTCCAGAAAGCTGCCAAGATTTGCACCAATCTCTGCAATAGTATTGTTTGCCCAGAACTGCCATTGATGAAATATTCCCAAATGCAAAGAAATGACAATTCTGTGGGCAGAGTGGAAGCTCTGATTCCTAGTCTTCTGCTTAGATGCATCTGTGGTTTGGCTGGTAGAGCTTGCAAAAGAATGTGAATTAAAAGATAGAAATGCTTTAAATTAAAATTTTATGCTAGAAACTGAACAAGTCCCCTGAACACATCATTATTTAGCCATTTATGCCACATCTAACAAACAAACAAACAAACAAATAAACAAATATCATAGCCTCTCTCTTTTGGCTCCAGGAGTAGTACAGAGAAGATGCTTCAACTCAGCAGCTGTAGATCAAAAACCCACCATTCCTGTGCAGCATGGCTTGATGCTATAGCTACTAGAACTGCAGAAAAAAATCTCATTGGATTTCACATGACACAGAATAATGACTCGACACTCCAACCACAACATACATATTTCCTAAAGGGCAACACAACGTTCAAAAAGACAAATTTGAATTATTTAGAATACAAAGAGGTAGAAAGGATGAGGGCAGAGTTTCTCGGTCTTCTCAGATTGGTGAACCTGCCCTGTCAAGTAGACTAAAACATGAAGATAGCTTTACTACTGGAGTTAAGACAGAAACACTATTGGAGTTACAGCCCTAAAAAACACTGCTACATATGCAAAATTTATCTGTACATTTCAAGAAGCTGACAGAATATTTGACCTTTAGAAGTAATGAAGTTTTCTTTGTACTAAGCTGAAAACAAATTTTCAATGCTTTGTGAACTTCAAACATCTTTTGAAATCTATTACTTCTCACTAACAATAGCAAACTGCCAACTGAGAGACAGCATGCTTTGATATAACACCTCTGAGAATCAAGGAAACTGAGTTCAATTCTCAGCGTAGCCACACATTGTAGCCTTGGATCCAGGAAAGTCACTTAGCATACCTGCACTTCAATTCTTCATCCTGAAAAGGAATACAATATTTTACTTTGCTGCCTGTGGCAAACGGTGGGACATCCATTGACAGCATTGCAATTTTTAGACCAACATGAGTCTTGTATGTATTTAGATACAAAAGTGAAAACCATTGACAAAATGGATATTTCTGTAGGATATTCACACTGGGATTCAATTTATGCCTAGATTTTGCATTTATTAATTGTCAATATTTATGCCATTGAATTCCACTGGCAGAAATGGTCAGAGAAAGTTTCCCACATAATTCACTGCTGAAGTTCTTTCAGTACCCATAGGATTTCACAAGTTGTATGCTTCTCTAGTCTAACTCCTTTTCCATTTCTGATCCAGGAGCCAAATATGCATTATTAAAGCAAATGTTTGATTAAAAAATAAACTATGAGGAAATGGCAAAGATCTCATATACAGATTACAAATACACTGAGACGAATCCACATCAAGTCAGCCATTACGATTAATTTTCACTGTTTCCCACTCCATCTGTATGATGCTCACCACTGAGATAATTTGATGCCTCTGGTATAAATACAGCTCACCTGCACCCCTATGTTAGCATCAGAGTGCCTCATTAACGGAATACTGATAAATTGGAGGGAGATCAAGTATGAGCTACAGAAATAATTAATAGACTAGAGAGACTGATTTATAGGGAATATTAAGACTCCAAAAAAAAAAAGTAACTTGGTTTACTGAAGATTAAGGGGACAGACTCATATGCACATGAACATGATTAGAGTCTACAAGCATCTGATGGATATAAGCATTAGTAAGGCAGAGGAATTACTTCAGTAAAATGCAGTGTAACAGAGATGAAACTAACAGCAACCATTTAGCACAAGCATCAGGGAGAAGCTTTCAGAGTGACAACTGACTGGCTGCTGGAAAGCCATGGGAGATGCAACTCTTGGTAACTCAGAGCAAAGAGAAGGCTGGGCTCAGAAAAGGCTCCATGCCTCAGCAGGATATACAGCACTCTGCTTAGTCTGTTTTGGCCTACACTAGACAAGCTCAAAACCTCAACATGAGCACTTAAAGCCACTGTTATAAGAATGCTACAGGGCTTTATTTTTTGCCCAGTCACTCCTACATTATTCCTCTGTAAGCTACCCATGGAGAAGCAAGCCTTATCATGTGAGGTGTTTAGAAACAGATTGGACAAGCATTAGAAGCTGTACTGCAGGGGACTGGCCCCTGGGGACAGATTAGATGACCTCATAATTTTTTTTTCTTCTGTCTGATGAATACTCATCTCTTATTGAAGGTTCATCAAGGGTGCAATGATTGCAATAATCATGATTTGATACAACAGTTTCCTTCCAAATTAGATGGCTAATACAGTCTTTGTCTCGTTCCTGCCTTCCCTCCCCCCAACTCTAATTAACTTCTCTGTGCAGTGGCTCAGGAATGAATGCAATCCCTCCTGGAGGGGTTTCTTCCTAATCTTCCATGACAGGACTCACAGCATGCTGATATGGATTCCAAAGACAGATGAGCAAGTGCAACTAGAGAAGCATGCAGCAGATTTAATGCAAAACCCTACCACATTCTGCTCTGTAGTGACAACGAGTTTGAGGAACACCATTTTTTGTTGGTGTTTTTTTTTCTTTGTTTTTTGTGTGTGGTTTTGTTTTGGTTTGGGTTTTTTTATTAATTTTATTTTGGTGTGTGTGTGTGTCTGGTTCTTGGGGGGTTTTGTTTTGGTTTTTTTTTAGCATCCAATTGACTTCTGAGTTCACTAAAGAAACAGGTCAAGAACTGTCCAGTTGTGCAGGATTAACAGCAGGCAGGCGGAGAACATTAAAGGCACTAACTACTGTATGGTTTGGGGTCATAAACTGCCACTCTCTCTACACTGAACATCTGAGCCTCATGAGGAATCCTACTGACTCCAGCCACAGCAATGAGACTTTCAGAAAACTTATAGCAATAGCATGAAACAGCATAGAAACTAATCTAAACTCCAGTCTGGTTGCTAACAGCTAAATTCACTCATAATTATTTCCTTCAACGATTTTTAGTGAAAAGAAACTAATGTAAATTAAAAACAATCTGAAATATTCATACTATAATACCACAAAAGGCTGATAAAAAAATTCGAGTCTGACTAAAAGGAAACTATCTTCAGACTAAAAGGGAACATCACAGATAGGTGAATCACAGGAAAAAAAAAAATCTTAAGCAATTGAAAGTGACCTCGAAGGTGATCAAGAGCCATTTATCAACACAATAAAGTGGTTGGAAGAGAGACTTGAAGATGACTGTTAACAATGTAAATATCTAAAAAGTTGCATTTTAAATGTTAACTGAAAACCAACCCCAGCGGAACAATTTTTCATGAAAAGCAAATAAAACCAAAAAGTTAACAAATAAACATGGAGTGATCAGCAAGATGGAGCCTGATGAACCTTTAGCACTAAAATGGGTATCAAAGTATGCCAGTAAAACATCAGGACTGTAGGTAAAAAAATAAAAATTCCACTATACAGTAAGTTTCAGGAATCCAAAAAACAATCATCACAAGCAACAAAGGAAATGAAACAACATACCAAAACAAGAGACACTGAAAAAACAAAGTTTAAAAAAAAGAGAGCAAATTTCCATACTTTATTCAAATAATTGACTAAACAGTGAGAATCACTAGTTCTAGATTTAACATTGTGCTGTACCTGGAATAAGAGTGGGTTGGGGTTTGGGTGTTTTGGACGCTGGCCTGGAAATGGGTGAGTTGTCACACTTTGGACAGTTCTCCAACTGTTCCCCTATGGGATACCTCAAAACCATTGTGTCACTATTTAAATAAGAGGCGTATAAAATTTAATCTGAAGTATTGAGTATTCAAATTTTGTCATATTTAACACTGCTGTCAACCTTATCTGTAACTTGTTAGAAACACCACTCATAGGAGTTGTTATAGCGAAGAGGAGTGTGCAGCAACATGCTTTCTAATTGACAGGACTCTAAATGAATGATCTCAGCAAAGTCATTTGACTTTCCTTTTTCCCCAAGAAAGAATTGGATGAAAAGCAAGACAGCTAAATATACACACCACACCAAATCAAATTTTCTGACATCAGATGATGACTGATCTCATTCATCAAAGGATTTGGATTTCATTCACAGTGACTCTCACCATGTCTGAAAGATAATGGCAGCTTCCTAGGAGGCGCTCAAAGGATTCAGTGTAGAAGGCAGACAGACAGTGAAAAGAGGGTTCAGGGTGCAGGGGAAAGTTGTGATACAATCTGACTTGCTTGCGTTTAGTATAAAGGAAGAATTATTTTAGTACAGAATTCACATTTGAATTACTATTAGAATATTTAACAAAGCAATTCTGATTGATCAGACAGATTCAGAAAAGAGAGTCAAGGTAACTGTTAAAAAATAATGTTGAACTGCTACAGATAAATATTATATATATATACTGCCAATTAAAACAATCATTCTCATCTATACTCTAATGCTGGCTGTTGCAAAAAAATATTTTTTCCAGAATATAATGCTGAGCTTTTCCCTCAGTAGTTCAAAGGAAGGTCTTAAATTCCAGCACCAAAAGGACCAAATTTGAGTCTCCCTTATGAAAAGGATATGTATTCCATGACCACAACAATTATATTTCTTACTTTTCCATTTGCCCAGCTCTTCACACCTTCTACTCTATCTAAAGAAACAAAAACTGTAAAATGAAAATTACTGATATAAACATGCCAGCTTCACACATTTTAGCATGAAAAACAGTGAAACCACTGCAGATCTAATACAGATAACCACAAAGCATATAGCAAAACAAAGGAATTTCACCAAATCCCCCAAAATAACTCTTTAGAAGATTTTAGATAAATATAAAAATAAGACTAAGTAAGACATATCCTATTTAGAAAGTCAAAAATTCCCAGATTTAATAAGAACCCATTACAAGAAGCCAGCAAAAAGATAAGCAAACCAGAAAGCACATACACAGAGGAAAGGTGTTCTAAGTGATAGAAGCAGAAGGAGTAAAGGAAAGGGAGTAGAATGCTTCACATGAGATTAGGGAATAGTAACTATACGCTGTACAGTAACTAAAATTCTTTTTAAAACACACCTAAATCCCCACCCAAAGCCTCACTCTTAGACGATGACAAGTCAGAGAGAGAAATTAAACTGTCAGACAATTTAGGACTGAGAGTTATGATTATCCTAATCAACCTAATGCCCAAGAATAAGAAGTGTAAAAAAGAAAGCAGCCACCAAATTCTTCTTGAAAATGGCTGTGACAACATAAACATATGATTTAATAGTCAGATAAAGATATAATAGCCATTTTATAGATAGGGAAAGAAATCTAGTGACTCCAAAGTTACTCTGGATTTGAAGTAGGTAAAACTTAGATTAGAATCCACCCTTCAGTACATCGGCTGTTCAGACATAAATCTACTTGAACTGAAAAATATTTATCTTCAGGAAACCACAGAGCAGCCCTAGAATCATGGATGTATTTTTAAAGCCCTATGCAGGATATGAGCAACATTGCTTCCTTTCATGATTTGCCATGTCAGTCTGCTCTGCAGAGTTACTGTAAAAACACTAATGTGAGGTTCCACAGTTCACATCTTTCAGTAACTTCAAATCAAATATAATGAATTTACAAAAAGAGAAAAAATATTTTTTTTTCCCAGTCACCAGCTCTGAAAACTCATCCCAAGCTGAGTTTGCTCCTCCAAGCCCCTACCCCTCCTAAATTCCTTATCAATGTCCCACAGAGTAAGTCAGGTCTCTAAGGTAAAACTCCAGTACATTCCCGTTGTCTCCTCTGCAGAGGACAATGACTCTCAGGTGAAAAAGATTCACAACAGGAACATACTACAATATTCAGCAGAGGCACATGAGGAACCTAGTCTAGTAATGACCTCCCCTCCACTTGTATTCCATTATATCCCCTCCATTAGCTTATATTCCAAAATACTTAAATGTATGCCACTGAGAAACAATTGCTTTACTTGCCAGTTGGAGTAGAAAAACAGACTAATTTTCCCAAGTGATTTTTGGAGTATTTTGATGACACTGAAATTGAGTAGAGATGAATGTTTCACTGAGTTTGCAGATGAGAAAACTTGAGAGGAAGCTATTTTTTGCTGCTAGAAAGTTGTATGTTCCTATATGAATCCAGATGAAGCAATATTTCTGTACCTATCTTCATTTATTTCTGTGGTAAATGAACTGTCCTGAGACAAAAATTTTCTTGAGCAGTACAATTTATAACAAACAAGGCATTTCTTCTAGGAAATCTTAGAGGGGAAAAAAGCCTCCCTTAATTTTAAATAAAAGGTCATCCAGCAATGATGCTGTTGAGGGCAGTACATTATGAATATAGCTTGATTTATAACTTCTGTTATAAGATAAAAAGTTATGAATCAGATGATGAGCTGCAGGGTATAAAAAATCTGGAAGTGATTGCTTAGTTTGACACAGTTCTACTGTATCTTAAAACATGCAGAATTCCCTGGGTTCCTATAGAGGAAAGCTCTTAAAGGATTAAGAAGTAGTGTCAGAGACAACACTATTTGTTCAAATTTATTTTCTTTTTAACTTATTTAGCCATTCAGGTTTAACATCTCAAAAAATAACTTGTTTCTCCTGAAAACTACTGTCAATATGATAAATGAGAACAGAAAGATGAGCGTGTGGAAAACTCGCATGAAAGTAGATAGCTCATATAACATGAACTTTATCAGTAGTGAGAAAAAATTTTCATGAACCAAAAGTTACTTAAAAACTTTCCTACTAGCCCTGTGACTTTATAATCCTCTTCAGTCTGGCAATTTATTTATAGGAAGAGACATAGGGCCTTGTCTTATAACTCTGTCTGATTAGATCCATCTTATAGCTTCTCAGCAGTGTGATATTAAAGCTAACACTGATGAGGGAATGAAGTACTTTCAAATATAAGAAAGACCTTCAGTCAAACAGGCCTTTACTTGCATGATACAAACACGAACAGTTGAGCAGTGAAGCATACAGTATAATTTGTGCGAATGTGAATGACACAGGATCAGAGACACAGTCAGAAATTTCAATGAGAAATTTCAAGTAAGAAAGGAAAAGATGGCTTTCTAGTTTATGAGCGTAAATATTTCTTGGCAGCCAAACATTATTGTTTCTTATCCAAAATATCTGGAAATGAGATACAGCAATCAAGAGCTAAGCACAGATTCCCTGGACTAATTGTGCTAGACAACCTGATATCCAACTAGACTATGAATTTCACTGCAACAGGGACTGCCAGAGAACTTAACAATAAAACTAGTTGTTCTTTCACAGACACTAATGTTGGTCTGTATCTAAGGTAGTATTTAAGATGTGCAGACAACTGTGTGTCATTACACTAGACAGTTTTGTAAGATATTCATTAATAACGTGTCATCATTCATTTTATTAATGTAAGAAGCTAATATTGCTCAATGTTCCTAGGAGTAGATGTTTTCTTTCATTAAACAATACATGCTGGTGCAAAGTTGTAAAATAGATGGTTCCTGACCTAACTCTACAGGACAAGGTAACGCAAACAAACTTTAGTATTCTTGCCAAGAATAAATATTTTTATTCTTGGGGTTGACTTTGTACAGAATGCTGCTCCTATAATAAATTCAATTTCAGGACATTACTATTTGAATGAAGCCCAAATCTACTGTTTGCATTGGAAGATTCTAATGAGACCAGTCATCTAAATGGATATGATTCAGAACTGAGACCCAGAAAAAACATTACTTTTGGTTAAAAGCCATGTCGTCACTGGGAGTTCCAACCAAATCAACCAAAGACTAGTTGAAAGAAAGATATCTTACACTATCCAGTGAACTGAAAAGTATCAAAATAATCAGTCACACCATAACGACTGGAACACTGACAGTGGTTTCTGTGATCTAGAGGAACATCCATCAGCTCACATGCAGGTAAGCAAAAAGTTTTGGCAAGTGTCACTAGCATTATTTTTGCAACAGTTATTTCAGAAAAAACCCTCTCACATAAGGAACCAAATAGTCACCTTCTGAACAGTCTATTTGCCTTCAGTGGAAACTGAGCCTCAGCAAAGACTGCAGGAAGAAACACACAATGTTACAGTAAAGGGAAAGAGCAGATGAAAATTTCAAAGAACATTGGCAAAGGATTTCCAAAATAATAGAAGGAATTGGAAGTTGGATGTTTAAGCCCCCTTTACTGACTTTGAAATGTTATCCCTAAAGTTAAAAACAATGACCTAGACAGAGCTCCAAACAGGACACACTTTGATACTGGAGAAACTCAGGAGCTCATAATTCACACTAGGTGGAAAAGTAACTTTGATTTGACTTTTGTCTTCCAAGGTGCCAAATTCTTGACTTGAATTCTGTTCATCAGCAAATATTTTAAGAAACCATTTTTACATTACATCCCCCTTCACATACATACCTTTTACATGTACTTCAAGTTTCAAACTTTATTATTGCTCCCCTGGGACCCTTAAAGACTGGTAAGAATGTCTCAAACATGGAGAAAGCAGGGAGTGGGGAACAGGCAATGCAAAGGATTCCTTGCCCATTTTGCACAATTGGTCTTCTGAGTTGTCACTGACTGTTTTCAAGCTAAATAAAGTAGGACCCACTGTCAAGTAGAAAGAATCTGGAACAATAATTGTTGGAGACAGACAAACTGTTCACTGTCTAAAACTCACAGTTCCGATTTTTAACAGTAACTGTCCTTTATTAAATTCTGGTCTGTTTGTGGTTCACAAAGTAATTTGAACTCTGAAGTATCTGAAACTTAGGTTTCTCATGGTATTTCAGAACAACTTAGTTAATTCACTACATAAACAAATGGATGCATTATGGTTATTAAATCAAGAAGAAAAGAATCTTAAGTTCCCATTAGTAGGGCCTTTCTTATATAGAAAGGAGCATAAAGAAACCCTTAAAGTTGTGCACAGGCAACAAGGTACAAAGGAGATTTCAGTCCAGAGACAAGCTTGCCTGAAGACACTGACATACCTCAGTCTAGTGCTAAAATTCTGTGACTTCTTGTTTCTTGTCTTTCAAGCAGGGAAACTGTTGTGGTTTGAACACTGTCTAGGCAAATCTATAAAATGTGAAACAACTGAACTCAAATTATAGCCTGAAGAGGATAATACTTATCTGTCCTAGTGATAAATACAGCACGACCCAGAGAATATTTAAGTTAAAAATTTGATGCTGTTTTATACGAAGTAATGCTTTTCTAAATCAGTATGCCAAATCAAAATCAATACATTACTGATGAAGATGCATCATCATCTAAGTGGCTTTTCAATGCTTTCCTTGAAATGCATTCATATTCTCAAACACAAAATTCAGCAATTCACAATTAGACCCATTTAAAAGAAGATTTCAACTAGAGGAGAAAATGGCTTTTCAGATGACAAATATAATTTTGTCAACAACACAACCTTTTGAAATATTGATTTTTATGATGGAATATTTAAATGGAATATTTAATTTAACTTCTTGTGTTTGTCTGTCAAACTGCATTTCATTCTGACTTTTAATTTTGTATTACATTTTATTCAAATATCGGCATATATAATCTTACGTGATGTTAGAGTGTTGCAAGATAAAAGCATTCTGACATGTCTAAAATGAAGTGTTTCTGACTTTTCATGCCATGTTTAATTTTACACCCAATGAGAGAAGAAAAAAAACTTTTTTCAAAACATTACAGCTACCAGCAAGAAAGTCAATTTATTTGTCAGTTAGATATATCCTCAAAGAATGGTTTCTCTGTGTTAACTTGGCAGATCCTGATGCATGGGCATCCACAGAAAAAACATAGCACTATCTCCATGCCCTAGTCACAAAATCCAAAATCAGGGAACTGAAAATTAAATTACATTCTACTTCTTTTCAGTGATGGTCTGAACTATTATGAAGTATCTGGATCATTTGAATCTGTTCTTTGACTAGAGACGATTTCGGTCTTGCACACCTTTTACCAAGAAAAAATTTGGTAAAAGAGCCTCAGGGAAGAAAGTGTCTTGCAGACAGAACTTGATGCAAGCCAACACTTTCAAAGCAGCACATTACAGTTTTGTCAGCTGAGGAAATTAAAGGCCTTCTCTATGCTTTTGTTAAAATCAGCACCCAGAGTGTTCAGTGGATAACAAAACTGTACCATCAGGGCTCACAAATGCATTGCAGGAATACATTTGAATGAAGTGCAGTGGTACATGTAGTGACTACCAATTGTCAAGCAACTGAAATTAGGGAGCACCAAAGGAGGAAAAAAAAGGTCACACAAAAAACTCTAGAACTTCTAAACCTCACTATTATTTCATGAATCCAAGACTCCTCAGAAAGGAAACAGGTAACACACCCTTGTGAGGAGGCTTATAAATGGCTGTTTCAGATGACAGAACTGCTCAATATCACTGGCACGTTCAATTTCAAAGTCAAGAGAAAATGAGCTTTTTCCAAAATTGTTTTTGAGAGGCTCCTGCCTGGAAATGTATATTCAGACATCGTTGCAGACTACTTTCACAGAAGGGAGACAACATTGTCCGGTTGCCAGCTAAAATTTCTTTTATGAAAATAGAAATTCAATTTCAATGCTGTCAGCTACAGTATATTGATGGCCTTGATGATACTCCCTTTGATCCACAAGTCTGTGAATCACCTTCCTGGGAATACAGTGGCACAGGCTATGCAAGACAGTAGGAGTGTCACTGTCTACTAAGGGAACCCCCTCACATTCATAATCAGTCAGATAACCAACCAACCTGTCTTATGGATGAACAAATAATTCCTCCCATCTCACATCACACATCTTTGTGCAGATGCTGCCCTCAGTTATAACACACCTAAAGCAACCACAGATTTGCAAGGAAGCTTTTAGCAGCTGCTGACCTAATAAAGTGGCCACCTTTTTGACACAGGGCCCTTTACAAAGAAAAAGGAGGATGCAAAGGATAGAAGTCACCTACGGTAATTAGTCAAAGAGAAGCAACTGAAAAACTGCAAGCAACTGAAACAGCTACATTAACCCAAGTATATTATTTTGTATGTGCAATTCCTTGTGTTAAACTCAGAAAATTGGTGCTGCTTTTCCTTAAAGTTTGTGTGTCATTACTGATAAACCACATTATTTTCCTTTTGCCCCAAATTCTGCCATGCACAGAGTAAACATTTTCCCCAACTCAGTGTGTACCGTGTGGCTGCTTAGACACTTTTAGACAAGCAGTATAATAGGCATCAACGACACTACCTTAAGCCAACAACATTGAAGTGCAGTCGATAGCTTTTATTATTATTTTCTTAGGATCACTTAAAAATTCTGTTGCCATGTCATGAACGAACAGGTGGTTGAAGGCAAGTGCAAGTTTAAGGCCTCATGAAGAGTTAGAGGAAACTATTCCACGTGGTGGCAGCAGTGATCTAAAATACAATGAAGTTCCATGTTCCAAAACATCATTATACCTTCTTCAAATTCATGATATAGAAAGAGAAGTCTTCTTGTCTTTGCTAACCTCCCATCCTTTATCTTTTAAATACTAATAAAGTTGGTATCTCTGCTTTTTTTCTTTGTCATTTTTGAACTTCATTACAGGATTGGAAACAACTTCCAAGTAAGAAAAAAGTCAAAGCTGTTTCTTTCTTCAGTAAGGTTGGCATAAACACATAAAAATATGCTAAACAGTAGTCTCACTCAGAGAGAAATTACTTTATCATACAGCATATCCACTGCATTGCTCAATCAAACTTGTACAAGGAGAAGAACATGGAAAAAATGTCACCTTCTGGTAGGTTGATCCTAGCTAAATTCCAGTTGACCGCTGAAGTTGTTCTATCACTACCTCTCCTCAGCTAGACAAGGGAGAGAAAAATATAACAAAAGGTTCATGGGTTGAGATAAGGACAGGGAGAGATCACTCAGCAATTAGCATCACAGGTAAAACAGACTCAACTTGTCAAATAATTAAATTTATTGCAAATCAAACCAGAATGGGATAATGCAAAATGGAACCATCTTAGAAATGCCTTTTCCTCCACCCCTTCCTTCTCAGTCTTAATTTTAGTCCCAGTTTCTCTATATACAGACCCACATCCACGCCCTTCCCCCCCAGCAGGACATGGGGATGGGGAATGGGGGTTGCAGTCAGTGCATCACACATTGTCTCTGCCACTCCCTCCTCCTTATGCAGAAGAGTCCTCACACTCTCTCACATGGGAGTCCCTCTCACAGGAGACAGTTCTCTACAAACTTCTCCTACACGAATGCTTCCCACAGGCTGCAGTTCTTCATGAACTGCTCCAGCATGGGTCCCTTCCACAGGGGGCAGTCCTGCAGGAACAGATGGGTTCTGTGTGGTATCACAAGTCCTCCCAGGAGACCTGCTCTAGCATGGGCTCCTCTCTCCATGGCTCCACAGGTCCTGCCAGGAGCCTGCTCCAACACAGGCTTCCCCTAGGGCCACAGCTTCCTTTGAACACATCCATCTCCTCCAGTGGGGGATCCTCCATGGGTTGCAAATGGATATCTATTCCACTGTGGACCTGCACAGGCTGTGGGGGGACAGCCTGCCTCAGCATGGTCTTCACCAGGGGCTGCAGGGGAATCTCTGCTCCAGTAGCTCAAACACCTCCTACCCCTCCTTCTGCACAGCCCCGGGTGTCTGAGGGATTGTTTCTCTTGCACATTCTCATTCCTCTCGCTGGCTCTAATTGCTGTTGTGCAGCAACTTTTTCCTCTTCTTAACTGCGTTATCCCAGAGGTGCCCCTCCAATCTCTAATGCCCAGTAACAGGTCCATCTTGGAGCCAGCTGGCATTGGATCCATCAGACACAGGGAAAGCTTCAACAGGTTCTCACAGAAGCCACCACTGTAGCCCCCATTGCCCACTAAGAGAACCTCGCTGCACAAACACAATACACATTCTCTCAGCATTCAGTGAGTTAGTGTTATGGCAAGAGAAAGGACACTGGGCTGTTGGTTTTTGATGCCAGCTCCTGGATGATCAATGTTACAGACCAAAATCTTGTCCCTAGAGCAAATCCTGTGTATAAAAACTATGCCTAGGGATTTCTCCCTGTCAGCAGGAAAAGTATATTGTCAAACTCTATCATATGAAAAAACTTCTTGATGATAGCTATAGCAGCTCTCCATAGTACTCTACTTCTACTAGTACTCTCTTCCAAGATACATGTCACTTTTAACAATAATTCACACAGCTGCAGACCAGTGTAGCACCTTTCATAATTATTTTTTTTTTTTTAATGAAGAGAAAAGGACAAATTACTCCATGAACACAACCTGTGCACAAGTAATCCGCCTTTCTCATTGGGGTTTCTTCTCTGCTTTACCAGATATTTTTTTGAAATTAAGTTGCTAGGCTGAAATTACTGCATACAGAAACTAAATGCTCTTCCGCCTTTTCTTCTAACTGTACCTCTTGTTCTATGAACTTGCTGCCCTAAGCAAACTAGAAAATGAACAGTGTTCCCTACTCAGCTGCTTGTGCACCACACTCAGTGGACATTCCTCTGCTCTAGGCAACCACCTGCTCCAAATGCACACCAGTGCCATCCACCCCTTGGATGAGAAAACACACAGCCCTTATGAGAACCTCTGGTGACTTACACCACACAGCTATTCTCTATGTCACCCAATTACAAGACAGGATGAAGAAGGGGCAACAACTTATTAGAGTAGAAAATTATTGGTATTTGGCTATTAGCAATGAAAACCCCCCAAAACTGCTCTCCAATCTTAAGTCTTAAAATAATCAAATTGCCTAAGTAAGGCTTTCCTGCACAGACTTGAAGCATGAGGGAAAGGAGGGGGGTCAGCTGAAGGAAATGCTCTTAAATCCAGTCACTTAGCCTGGGCCATTGCATTTGTAGTCCTGGCACTTGATTTTCCCTTGGACACTTTCTACCTGCTCTTTGTCAAACTTGCTCCTTATGTTTTAACTCCACCTAGGTCATCTTGATCCTCTGAAATGCTTTACTAACAAATAACACACATCAGCTACCTTGAACTGAAACAGAGCTATTTGCTCCTGGAAATGTAAGCATCTATGGCTAAAGCTGAAGAGCAAGGCTTTTGACCTAGTGGTTGATGGCACCATTGTGGATAAACACAGAGGAGAAGCCATAACATTTAAATGCCAGAAGGTGGGTGTAAATGTTTTCTATGTGCTTATGACAACCTCTGAACTGACAGGATCTTCATCATGTTCTCCTGGAACTGTTGTGGCAACTGCTGTACAATTACTAAGAGGATTCAAAAGTGGAACTTTGCCTAATTTGTAACACAAGAGCACCCCCATTCTCTACTACACCCCTTCATTTAATTTGCCTATAGAAGGCTTTTTTTTGTTTATTTGTTGGGGATTTTTTGTTTGGAACATGCAAATCTGGTAAAAATTCCAGTTGTATTGATTGATTCAGGTCCTGGGTTAAAAAAAAAAAAGAGATCTTTTAAAATTTCAGTAAGCAGTTTAAAGCTCATCTTCCCTTTTACCTTCATACTGGTTTGTTTGAAAAAGGAAAATCCATTTGTTACTCCCCAATTTATCATCAAAATGAGCCTGACATTAATTGCATTCTGTTATTACAAGCGGAGGTCATATGTGCTTTTCTTAATAGAGTTTGCAGCTCTTATTTTTATAGATATTCCATGTGGGCTAAATAACATTAAGAATGTTAAGGTCAAAGCCCAGTCATTTCAAAGGAATAAAGGGAAAGATTTACAAGACATCTGGTGAGAACAGTTTATAAGGGGAAGCAAGGCTTTTCTTCTGAGATTACACCAATTGAAGCCTAAATTGGGGAAGAAATCCCAAAGGGAAACACACTTCACTTGGTAAATCAATACTGTTCAGAGATGCAACTGATTTGATCCTGAATTTTAAATGGGTGATAGCATCTCACATTCCAGGAAGCTTCCCTACAAGCACAAAGTTTTGATTTCCATAAAGCACCTTTGGGATTTCTTCCCCCACAAGCTTTGCAACAAAGCAGTCTGATGCCACATTCAGGAGTTTGCCACTTCCAAGTTACCTCAGCTGTTTGTCACCAACCCATTCCTGCCCTCACAGATATATTCTCTCAGGTCTGCTAGCATAATTGCTTGTGACGTCATTTCCTTAAATAACTTCAAACAAAGTTATTTGCTTGGGCTAAGCATTTTTTTTTTTCTAAACCAATTGATTTTAACTACACTAAATTATATGAGCAGTCAAGCCAGGTGACCAGAAGGAGGGATCCCCATAGCAAGTGGCCAGGGGTAAGGATGGCTACAGGACAGAGTACTGTCAACCTGGTAGAGCTAGAGCAATAAGAGGGCTGACCAAAGCCTGGTCTTGCTGTACCAACATCTATTTTTACTACCATAAAGCATATATTACTATAAAAGAAAAAATAATATCTTACTTTTAGTGTTTGTTGTATACTACCAATAGTTTTGCTCACACAAGTTATGGATTGATTACCTGCCCATATTGTGAAGGTACTGTCTTGAATTAAGGCAAGCACTTAGCACATCACCGAACCTCAGATCCAGAGTGAAGACAGTGGGACCTATCTGTGGTTTCACCTTAAAAAGTGGTTTTGAGCTCTTTTGTTCCTGTAAATGCAGAGCAGCCCACTCACACAGCTCACAGCACTTGCCACTCCAGCAGCTGGGCCAGCTGAGGAATGGCTCCACCTCATTCTTTTAGAGCAGCAGCCCTGGCTCAAGCAACTTGCCCTCGCATCTGCTCCATGCTTGCACTGCATTAGCAGGACTCCTCTGTCCATTCAGCTTCCCTGGACGTAAAGCTGATCCAGCTCAACCACTAGCCCAACCCTGGGCTCAGCATGAGTGCTTCTCAGCTGGATCTATTAACCCAGATCAAGTGACCCTACTGCTGAACATGAAACTACTGCTGAGGCAGCACTGAATCATGAGTGCAGCAGAATAAGTGACACGGTGCTGAAAATCCAATAAACCAGCACTGCCACTGAACTCTGTATTGTGTAAACATGACCTGGATGTACACAGAGGCCTTTTATGACATAGTTTTATGAGTCATTATGTCTGCCCGTATATATTTTCTTGGGTAACACACACAGTGTGATAAGAGTTACTCTACATGTCCAAAACCATCTTTTTAAAAAGCTTTTCTCCTGAGCACTCCCCAGGCCATCTTCACCTCAGAAATAAGTTTCTGCAATCCTACACCCACCTTGGACTGCAAGATCATAGTGAAATAAAAAATCATGTTACATCTCTCCTGCACCCAGCCCCCCCAAATGCCAAGAGGTAGCAGTCGATTTAAAGTTGTGGATATCTGCACCAGAGATATCAAGCTCTCAACACTGAGTGAAATAGTCATCAAGTGGTGTTTAATTTCAGTAACTGCTAAATCTGAACTTATTTTAAATTTGTGCACTACCCTGGAGATAGTGTAGGCTGTCCCTTCAGTATTTGGTTTCTTTGATACCCAGAGTTTCATGTTGACTGCCAAATCCCCCTCCCTGTGGAAGGCAGTATGTCTGGCTGGGACCTTCCTGACCCATCCAGAGACAGGCACCAGTGCTCAGCATCTCACCTCTGTGTGCTACATCCCACGAGCTATAGTACTGCTGCAAATGCATTACCAATGTCCTCTTTTACTGGTAATACAGCGGGACAGATGCTCAGTGTCAGGATGATAAATGACCTGAACTTGGCAATCTTAAAACACAGGGACAGTGAGTTAGGGATGAGGGCAGCATATAGTAAACTATACAGCCCAGAAAAAAACCTAGCCTATAAACAGGAAGTTTTAAACTTGGCACTAATGCTTACTAGCATGAAGAAAAAAACAACTGTCAGAAGCCTAAGTATGACTGCTCAAAAGCCTGCACAATAAATGCATAACTCTTTGTTGAAATGCTATCTGCAGCTATATATATTTGTTGTATATTTAGTGTTTTTGAAAAGGCATTCCATTACTTTGTCTTATGTGAGAGTTATAATATTAGGGCTCTCTCTAATCAGACCATAGGAAACATAGGGTCCTCCTGCAGTTTCATTACAGTTCTATATTAAAAGATGTCACAGCATCTTAATCTTCTTCTAAGTGACAGAGATGGGAAAAGAAAAAAACAAAACAAAACAAAATCCAAACTCAGCCTGCATGCCACAGAAGAAAAGTAAAGTTGTTCTAATCTCCTAGCTTCCTCTTTTTTTCCTTCCTCCAATCTGCCTTTCAAGTGTAACGAGTTGGTCCCTCTTCTCCCTCTCTTTTCAACAGTTGCTCTTTAGTTCCAAGGGAAATTTCTGTTGAGAGTTTACTTTGGGCAAGCCTAAAACTGCTGATATTAGTCCTTCTCAATGACTGCAAGACCCAGCTTCGATGTGTTCATACACCAAATGTGCATCATTGGTTTTAATTACCACATATTTTTGTTAGTTTCCTTCTATTGCTCTACGTGCTTTAATAGTATTTCCATTGTTGTGGAATCTGAGCCCTTTTTTTGTACATCTACAATAACTTTGCAATTAAGTAGTCAGGCACAACATCTTAACCCCAATATATTATGTTGGTCAAAGGGTTTCTTAAACATATAGAAGCTAAAAGATATGGGGGACAACACTCTTTTCCTCTCAGAGATCTAATCAAATATTATGAATATAAAACATTGCCTGGATTTTTTCCTTTTAGCACTCATTTCAGCCCTGTCCCCAAATATCTATTTAAAGACTGTGATCTATTATTTTGCATGGCTTCAAGTTAGCACTAAAAATGTACATGGCCAGCTGAAATATCTCTAGCCTGTAGGTTTGCCTCAGGCTAAACCATCTCCTGTACTAGTAGTCAAAGCAAGTACCTTCTCATTTATTAAAGATGTGTTGCATTCACATATCTCCAGCAGCTGCTGTGGCTAACTGCATAAAAGATAAACTACAGTCAACCACTTTGGATTAGGTTCACATGAGACTTTAAGCTCCCATCTCAAAAAACAGGTTAGAGAGGAACACAAATTTCCCTTTTTTTTTTTTTTTTTAATCTGATCATCTGGAATTATTTAGAAATATCGTCTAGAAATCAGGACCTCGAGAAAACAGAGACTCTTAAGATTATACAAAGAGTCCCAAGTTGACAAATCTTTGGAACAGAGATCTCAATCTAACCCTTAATCTAAGACCAGAGCAAATACAGAAGGGCCTGATAAAAGCTTAGCCTTTAGGCCAGTATCCTTAATGTAGGTATTTGGATTCAAAGACTACTGTGGATATGGCAAGGTCCTTTCCACAACTATAGGTATTATCATACTCAGCATAAGAGGAGACAAGCTGTATTTCAGTTATCCAAGTACTACTGTTCAACACAGCAATATTCCTCAGTCTAACTTAAGATATAGAAATGACACATCGGATTTGTAGGGAAACTGGAACATTTCTAAGTCTCATTCAGGAGAGGACACCACTAACCATACAGCTTTACCACAGTGTCAACCTGTGGACTTCAAGAAAGCTACTCACAGCCTGAAAGTCAAATGGGCACAGGTCCAAACCCAAGCAGGTCCCGCAGTCCTCTTTCTGGAGTGCTGGAAGCTAGGATTGACTGAAGACTTAAATGTTTTTTGCCCCCTTGGTCCCTTTCAAATTCAGTGGTTTCTAGCTAGTATTCTAATACTCACACTGTTATGACTGGAAGGTAGAAGTACATTTAACTTCCTCCTCAGAATTTATTCCTAATGCCCCCATTTCTGCTCTGGTGCTTCTCATGCCAAGTCTTTAGGAACTGGTAGAGATTTTCCTTTCGTAACACAAGGCTACTCTCTCTAGGGATACATAATCTGACAATAGAGCCCTAAATTGCTTTTATAACCTTATCCAAAACCCATTAACTTTTTATAAAGTTTGCAAGGGCAGAAGCCAACCAGCCCTAAATTGCACAGATTTGATGAGAAAATCACTCCATAAACAGTCTGCATGGTCCTAGGGAAAAGCATTGGGAATAACCTCAGGATGCTCCCAGAGGAGAGCATGTATACATATATGCCCTCTAGTCACAGAGTCTTGTTTTTTTGTAAAAAAATTGTTAAAAACCAACCAACAAACAAAAACCAACCAACCAAACAACCACACAGCCTCCATTGGTAGAGTTTCCACAGCTCTTCTGAGTATTCTATTTTAGTACCCAGCTATCTTTAGCTGAGAAGTTCTCTCAGCACCTCAGCTGAGAATTACATTGTTTTGATTTACCTAATCAGAAAGCCTGGTAACATGATGCTGGAAGTTGAACTGGCTCAAGTTGAACATTTCAGCTCAACATTCACAAAATAAGTAATTCTCTTAAAATGCTGAAGTGCACATTTAATAAAACAAACACTGAAGAGATTCTATGGGAACAAGACCTCCTTGCAGGAGTCAAGGATCTGGTCCTTAGCCATGGGGGTGGGGAGGGGGAAATTAAACTTTGTGTTAATTTGTATAGTGTAGTTTGTCAGGAATAAGATACAGAGAGACACATGATATGCCTGCAAGAAGACCAGAGGCAAAGACAAAGCTTAGGAGAAAACTACCTGATTAATTTCAAAGCAGAAAATATTTCTCTTCTGATAGTTCTGCAATAGTAACTTTTCCTCAATTGTCCAGGATGACTAAAATACTACAGACACTATATTTTATCTGATGAATACAGACTCAGTACAGTGAGATCTATTGCTTGCAGTGTTATTGAAGAGGTGCACGCTGATAAACCTTGAGATGGTCTTGTTCTGAAGCTCATGCAAATCTGAAACCAGCTTGCTACTAAAAAAGGCAGCTCTTAAATCATTGCATATGATAATCTTTTGCACAAACTTATTTGTGATAAGCTGAAATTTTACCAATATTCGTGCTGACACAATCTGGGTCAAATCATGAAGAAAGAGTCAGAATTCGAACAATCACTTTGATATGTAAAACACCCTATAGTTGAATGATAAAATTTTCTTCAGCTGCATATGTTTTTAATTTTTTTTTCTCAAGGACAGTATTCTGAAGTGTGTTTCCACAGTTCTTGTCTCTTCTTCAGTGTACACATTTTTCCTTAATTTTTATGGCCAAGATCCTACACTAGAATCTGGATTCATTTCTCAGTTCTGCAGTCTAATTCCTGGGAGGCCTTTGTCAGTCATTTAACTGTTTTTAAGCAGGGTCTCAATTAGTTCTGTATCTGTCAACTCAATTTCTGTCTCTGAAGAGGAGTGATAGTTCTTATCTCATCTTGCTTTTGCTTGCCTCACCAAATAGCAAATTTTTTGAGCAAGGACTGATTTTTAATATATGTCAATATAGCACCTGGTATGCTGAAGTCCTCATAGACAGCTAAACGAAACAAACACCCCAGCTTCCTCCCTCCCCACAGGCAAAAAGGAATCCCAAAATGTTACTTGATTATGTATTACGATTTTTTTTCAGCCCCATTTTTTTCCCTCCAGTATCTTCCAGCATCATTTTATGTGAAAGAAGGCAGTAAATCTTAAAGCAAAACAGAGGGAAGGCTTCATGCATCAAGCACCAAGTTCCAGTCCACCTCCTTGCAGGAGCTGTGAACCAAGTTGCTGTGTGAATCCAGTGGAAGAAATCCTGCTTGGCAAAACAGAGTCAGCATCCATGTTCCAGAAGAATCAAGTGCAGAAATAGCTTCTGCACTGAAGCAAGATCACGATTAATAATTTTGAGTGATTTTAAGATGGCCCACCTGAGTCTTCTGCATAAAAGCAGAACATATTTTCTAACTCAGATACAGCAGATATGACAACCCAAAAAGTGATCAAGGTATGCCAAAGGTAGGAGATTCTCTACTGATTCATACCCTGCCCTCACAAGTGGCCACCACGGCAGAACTACAACAGTAACAGCACAGGGTGCACAACAGGTAGGATGAGATGACCCAGTGTCCCTTCTGGCTCTATTCCACAGCTTAGATCACAAAAGAAATAGGCTAATGATATTTATAAGACTATTAGCTTCTGGCTTCAAAGACACAGGATTTTCTATGGACACTGCTGCTCTCCACCACACAGCAGCGGAGTTTCCATCAATTTGGCTTGTTGCAGATTGCTCCTGACAGCAGATTGATTTAAGAGTTCAGGCACACCTGAAATATTCCACTAAGTACCTATTTAACCCATAGTTTCTGAAGACAACTACACATCTCTGCTCAGATTTTCCTAAGAGCCTGCATTTTTCATTTTCACTTCTATTGGACTGCTACTGTTCCTTGGACCCACAGAGTCTTCCAGGAGAAGAAGTTCTTGCCTTTCAGCAGTAGGATTAGTTTATCTAACAAAAAGGCTAAAAAAGAAAAAGTAAATTACATAAAAGTGTGGCCTCTTTTCCAAGTGAGACAACTTGACTTCTTTCATAAAATTCATTTAAAAATTATTTAGTTTAATTTTGAATGCCACAACTTCAATTTCCAATTGATCTGACATGTACACAGAGACAAAAAAGTCCCTAATTTTATTTAAATACTGCCATTCAAAAAAATACCATACTATCCACAATAGAAATAAAATTCCACTGTTAAGACATGAAATTCTTATTTAGCACAAACAAATAAGAATCTCTTCCAAAAATCCCACCAGGACATGACAGCAATCAAAGACAAAAGCCTTAGGCAGGCACACAATATCTAAGAATGAGCTAAAATACCTGTTAAATTTTACAATCTAATATAACAAAAAAAGTAAAAATATATAAAAATTTACCATGTAATTTTGCCAAGATTATTTTCCATGAATTGCTTTTTTCCTCATGCAAGAGCCTCTGCAGTTATTTTTCTAATATTTTTTTTACTCATATCAGAAATTAATATGGCTCATCAGAGAAGCTTTGGCATGATGGTTCTGCACTAAGATAATACCCCATGTATAATAATTTACATTAAATCTTTTTGCTAAATACATATTGTTCCCATCAGTGAACAAACAGCCTATCCAAACATCCAGATAATTTGTTTTAACAACATGTTACTGTTCTCTGGTAATGCAACAAAGCAGGCAATCACAGATGAGTGAGCAATATGCCAATAAAATTGAAAGAAATAAATTAGTATCATGGTAACACATGTGTCTTCACAATTAATAAATTCCACTCCATCAGTCTGTGATTTAATTATGCATTATGTATAGGGCTACCATGAATCATTCATGTATTCTGTTAACTAAATGGCTAGATACAAACCATATGATGAGAATATTTACATGAACGCGTAAGAGTTCATGAAGAGTAGGATCCTAAATTAAATTTTAGTTCCGGGGGGGGGTGGGGGTTACAGGCAAAAAAGGAGGTCTTTTTGTGGGGTTCCTTGTGGTCTTGGGATTTTTTGGGGGTGTTTTGTTGTTTGTACTGTTTGGGGTTTTTTTAATAAAAAGGACAAGTGTTTTGGGCAGACAAAATAGCTTTCCGTACACTTCAGATGTAACAAAGTGAGTTTTTACTGCAATAGTCCATAGATGAGGGTACTAAGCAATTCCTTAATGGGCTCCCTTTCAGGAAATCCAGCTCTGTCTGCTGTCTGCCAGCAGAGCCCTAAATGAGGTTGCACAAAATAAGATCTGTCCCTGTGGTCTCCTCATTCTCCTCACACTCTATTGCTCCTTTCTGTCAAGAACCATCTCCATCAGGACTTCCCATCTCTTGACAGACTGACAGGGCTACAGATTAAGACATAACACTTCCTACAGAGGAGAAAGGCACATATAACAGGAGCAGACCATCATGTAGGAAGTCAGGACTATACCACTTTTATCTATTGCAGTGGAAAAGAATAAAAGCCATTCGCTGCTTGGAGGAATTATTCACTCCCTTAATCTCAGACCTAATGAAGAGGCTTTCCCTTTCACAGTGTGTGCTTAAAGATCACTCTAAGAGTATTTTGATTAACTTTAGTGAGCCACAGGTGAAACTCGGCAACAAACACTGAGACAGTGAGGTCTGACTGTTTAGGGTTTGCTACTGGTCACTAAGACAAAAGGTATCTGAAATTACAGCAAAATTCAAAAGGATCAGGCATTTTAAGAAGCAGGAAACCCTTGCAAAGGCAAAATATGAGCAGGAGGTTCCCTTCCATTCATCTCTTATAGTGGATTTTCCTTTAGTCCTGTTAGGCTAAAACTTCAGAACAATTATATGAAGACCTAAAGATAACCTTGTTCCTGAAGCTACTTAATAGAATTCTATTGTTTTCCTCTAACATCTATTTTATGAATAAGGCACAGACAAAGGGCTCTGAGATCTTAGTCATATGATAAAGAGTTGAGTATTTCCAGATGCTTTTTGAAAGTTTATCCAGTCATCCTCTCATTTCCAGTGAATATTCCTGAACAGTGGAATGGCATGAGTGAGCGTAACTTCTGTTTTTAAACAGAAACTAAGGAGAGAACTTTGGTGCACTTAAACTTGGATTTGTTGAGCTTCATTTGTCCAGAAATACTAAAAACACCAAATACATCCTGCCCTAAGCTGCAAGGTAGAAATATGTAGTCTGCTCTGATTCTCCACTCGAGCAGTTCTATCTAAAATATCCTCTTAAAAGAACACACCAGCACATTGCACCTCGCATAAGCGATCTGCAGCATGACCCAAAACAGAACACTGCCACCTTTAAGGCTGCAGTTCTGCTTGCAGAGTAACCACTTTCCCGCAAGTCTCCAGAGGTGTGATAGCAGGGGACCCCTTCCCCCCTCACCACAGAAGGAGCTTCTTTTTCCTGATATTCCTGAAGGTCTCTATCTTCCTGCACAGACTTCTAGTGCTGCAGGAGCCAAGGGAACTGAGCATCCCTCACTCTTCCACTGCTGGCTTCCTCACTAAGACCATTGCCAGAAAAAGCTTGGTGGACTTGCTCCAGTTACAGTCAGCTATTAAAGGATTGCTCCTCAGCCTGCAGAGGCATTACAGAAGACAAAGGACCAGTTGCTTGTCCTGTGTTTTCTCTCCTGAAGCTGGTTAAAATTGTGTGGGGATTCCTCCAGCTGAGAGGAGTTCTTGGGTGACTACCATTCATTGCCACCCAAAACATAGAAGAAGCAGATACTGTTGTGGTCCCTTTGAAGTTTCCTGCAAAACACAATAACCTGAACACCTCAAAAGGGGCATACATATTCAGATCCAGAAAATATACTCTGCCTTACTGCCAGTCTAAGGGTGGTACGGAGAGCCCTAGATGCACTTTTTAAAATGTTGCAGAACTAATATCAGATGATAGTAGTAATTTCAACTGTGTAACTGCTGTAAAGAGCCTGGAGGATCAGAAGCAATTTTATACACTGAGAAAAAAGCAATTACTTGGGGAGATGAAATGAAAAACGTAGCTGTTATCAACAGGACACGTATTTGGGGATTTCAGGATTATCTAGTGCCTGGTTCTAGGAAACTCTAAGGTTAAATCTGGTTTGAGCTCTTCAAATTTGGAGGAATGCAAGAAGCATCTTCCCTTCAACAGCCTGGTCCTTGAAGGAACAAAGCCTGAGCTCACCATCAGAAGGTTCCTGCAGGTACACCTGGAAACACACAGATCATCAGATCCAATGCAGGAATGAGTCAAAAGAAAGTGTTGAATACCTCGAAAGGATTCAAGGCACAGCCTATGTACTATGGGGACACAATAACTAGAAGCAGCAAAGTGCTGGAGGAATAGCGATTGCCGGGCTCAGTTTGTGTCAGCAGTCATCAGTGCAATGCCCAATGGATCTGTCCAGTGTCCAGGTTAAGAAATTGTTTAGCTGTCAAAGAACTCCAAAGGTGAGATCACTTGATAGGCACATAAGGTTTGGGGGTTTATTTTTTGTTTGGTTGGAGGTTTTTTTGTTTGGTTGGGGGTTTTTTGAATTTTTTGTTTGTTTGGTTTTGGTGGGTTTTTTGTTGGTTTTTGTTTGTTTGTTTTTATTTTCCATCTACTTTTCTCTACTTGTAATATTTATGTGGGCTAAATAAATCCATGTGTTTTCAGCAAGCTATTTCTGCCACTCTCTTCTGAAATTCTGGATTGTGGAATCTTTTCCAGAATTATAAAAGGGTCAAACATATTTGGGCCTGCAGGAAGCAGCACCTCCCTACCCAAGAGAGATGCTGCATGCTCAAGCAGTACATTATAAGAATGGAGTGAAAACTGCAGACTAACAGCTCTAAGGACAGACATGGAACTGGAAAATTCAAAGTTTTCTCCCAAATAAAGAAAGCATCTAGACCATATACACATCCAAACCCATAAGACCAGTTGCAACTGCTGAACTTCCTTTCAACCAGTTCCTGTTGTGCTGTTAAAAAGGCAAAGAACCAGAGACATTTTTATAGGATGCAACAGAAAGCTTTCTTCAGTTCTATAGAAAAACAATGGAAAAACCTGAGAGAACAGAAGAAGCAGAACAAACTGACCCTTGCAAAGTCAACCAGCTTCCTTCATACTACCATTTCCATCATGGATGTTAACTTGCCCTTCAACTCCATAGTTACATACTCATTCCTGTAAAAGGGAGGGCAGGGTAAGGGGAAATAGCAGTAAATTTAAGAACATAAATAAATTTAAGGAAGTTATGCCCATGCCCTCCTTGTTCTAGTTTTGCTCTCTCCATCACCACTTTGGTTTAACAAATATTTTCAGTTTGTTTTAATAGTGCTGCAATTATCATTTATGATTACTCCTATCCACAGCGGAAGCTGCAGTCAGAGTTTCTTGCTGCAGGGGATGTTGTACTTAGTAGAGAATAAAAAATTTGTAATGCATTCTGACATGCAATACAACTCTTGGGGGAGGGTATCAAAAAAGAGATAGCTGGACTCTTTAGGGTAACTGGGTAAGGTACAAATGGACGAGGATTTCTGCTTCATCTAGACCCATGAAGCTTTATGTGCTTTTCGCACATTGCCATTCAATGACAATCAGATTTTCATCCTTCATTTTTAAGCTGTTGAGATATATATATATATACACACACACATATATATATATAACTTTAGTTACGGTGCATAAGGCATGAGACAAAAGGTCTTCATATGGTGAAGTCGTAGCAGTCCCTAAGTTCAAGCACTAGGAAAGTGGCAACACTTGGATTACAGGAGGCTGAAAAGGTAGTGAAGGTGTCAAAGAGAAAGGCCTCATAAGGCAACACTTATGCACCTAAAAACTTTCTCTCTCATTACTGAGAAAAAAAAAAATGTAGTTTGTGCCCAGCAGCTAACATAAATTTAGGAAAATTTTTCTAAAAAGGGAGACATAACCGGCATATTCCACAGAAAATTATTTATGTCACCTGCTGTAGGGTTTAAAAGTTGCCTACAGTATGCTCATGCTTCCTACTAGATCATTGCACAATTTCAATTCTGTCCAAATATTTAAATAAAAGATTTTAGTGCACAGATATTTCCAAACAGCTTTAGACAATTTCTCTACTGTGCACTGAAGCACAAGAAAAATTTTTTCTAGACCAGTTGAAAGGAGTCAGTAGATAAATCCTAGGGAAAATGTCTGTAGTTGTACCAGTTCAGAAGCATGGGATCTCCAGCTTCCTGGGATGCCTTGAAGCATAAGAGCAATGTGTCTCAGCTTATTAGAGAAGGGAAAATGGAGGAAGAAGCTTGACAGTTTTCTGGCTAGACCTAGCCTATGTGTATTATGCCAAGTCTGCTCTAGAAAATCACTTTAGTAAAAGGCTTCTTTATGTTTCTGAACTAGTTTGGTTTCATGAAATATTAAAAATCAGCCATCAAAAGGGAATATGTCACTATGAACATTCCTCTCCCATACAGAAACATCCCACAGTTAAGTGACATGACATTAATGTCACATTCTTACCCTATTCCTTTCCTATGACTGCCTGCTGCCTGGGCCTTTGGAGAGTCTGTTTCCTAGACCTCTTTCTAACACAGGAGAGAGGTGGATGCAGAATAGGCCAAGTTTTCTAGTAAGAGTAAAGTGCTTCAGCTGATGAGAGCTATGAAATCTGAGACACTACAGCTGTCCTGAAACATTCTGGGGGTCAAAGCAACACACTGGCAGATGATATTTAACTTGCATGAATTTAAACTAATGTACACTGGCAAAACAATCTTAATTTCTCGTGTATGCTAATCAGTTGCAAATATGGAGGGAGATCTCTCAGAGGAATAAAGATAGAGGAGTCAAGCTGAAAATCATAGTCAAGTTGCCTGCCCGCTTCCCAATCAGAAGAGTTTCTAAAGCAGACAGCTTCCCTCCTCTTTGTCTGTGTTTAGCAAAGCTTAGAAACTATAAGCACACAGATAGGCAACTTCTAAATCAAACTTGTCATCTGAAGTACCTAGCTCAATCTTCTCTCTGGAAACACAGGGAAGAAACCAAGGCAATTGGAAGCAGATCTGGGACGATGAGTGGAATCCAGAAGAGGTTGCATAGGAACTAGAAGCATTATTTTTGTCAGAGTAGTCTGTGCTCTCTGCCACCATACAAGGCCACAGAAAGGGGCTCAAACAAAATCCTTTACTTCCAATGCTTTTTTCATGCAGTGACTGAAAAGCGGTTGCCTAAGAGCAGGAAAGGTTCATTAATTAAGGTAATCACAGAATACAATGATGATTACAACTGATGCATTTTTTAAAAGTAGAGAAAAATGCAGGACTAGAAGAAAACTTCCAAAATGCAAATCAAGTTAACATTACAAACTTCTAGTGTATTAAAAAACTAAAATCTGTTAAAAATAATTCAAATATGATACACAGGACATTTGTCATTTAAAAAGGAGAGTTTCCTCAAAGCGTCTTTCATACAAATCACGTTATCACACACACACACACACACGCTTTGGAAGCAACATCTTCCTCTCATGATTAGAGGTCACCAGCAGCTACTACATCTAGAAGTGGCTGTCAGTTTTACAATTAATCTGTGCTGACGGATCCATTAATTGGAGCAGATTACAGTGCCCAAGCAATGTAGGTCGCACTGCTCTAACAATACCAATACAAAGCAGTCAATGTTTCAAATGACCTCATGCCTCTGCCATTTCTTTTGCAAAAAAGGCCTCCACAAAGTAAAATCCTTGCACCTTTCTCCCTTTTATTGCAGCCTCCTATCATAAGAAAACATCAAGCTATGGCAGATGTGGGAAAAAGTCATTTGCTATGCTGGTAAATGTTAGAGGCAAACGCTGCACTGTCAGTTGCAATTCAATCTTACAAATTGTTTCATTGGAAATTTTATGTATAGCAATAAGATTTCCCCACTGCACCAAAAATAAATCTGTCCATCCAATTACCAGCAAATTATCAACCATTAACTTCATTAGTGAACAGTAATTTTCTCCTATCCCACCGGGGGAAAGGAAACTAGAAAAATCCTTCCCCGTCTGACTTGAGTGCAGTTATAGGGAAGTTGTTCTCAATTCATGACACTTAATGTGCCCAGAGTGAGCTCCCAGGTCACTATATTGGAGTGGCTTTGGAAGCAACAAAGTCGTGGAAACCCACGATGGCAAAACAAGCTCAGAAAGGAATAACACTATTGAGTCATAAATACATATAGCTTCTCTTCTGGCTGCATTGCTGCAGGCTCTTTATGTCACCCTGCAGGGACATCATTTCTGCATCAGACATAGCCGGCCTGAGAAGAAGGCTCCTCTGCAATGCAAGGACATGCTCCGACTCACAACATGCACTTGGGCTGCTCTCAACAGCCCAAAAGGTAAAAGTTTAGTTAAAGCCAGTTTGAAGCTAAAACGCTTGGAACCAAAGCTACAAATGCTTTATGAACATCTAACCCCTCTCTGTTCCTTGGGGAAAACAGATATTACTAATTACAGGCTAAGAAAAGAGACCAAAGCCAACCTTTGCACAACTTGACGCTCGTTCCAGGCACTCCAATTTTGCATGCTTATTAAAAGCTGATATTTTGTCATACACGAGAAGCCCTTCAGATCCTACGAAATACAGAGGCATCAGCCTATATACTCTTGATTGCCACCTACTGGCTTTCTACATATCAGAGTAAGGTTTACAAATACACAGAAAATAGAAACTAGACAGCCTCAGGTAATCTTTGCTGACATGCCCAGGGTAAATAATTTTTGAAATCCTAGCTTCTCGAAAGTACTGTGC
Source organism: Empidonax traillii (assembly GCF_003031625.1). Lineage (NCBI taxonomy): Eukaryota > Metazoa > Chordata > Aves > Passeriformes > Tyrannidae > Empidonax > Empidonax traillii. The sequence continues at coordinate 1,231,590 of NW_020955264.1, forward strand.
AACAACAACAAAGGAAAAACAGTTTCACAAAGCCACTACTTGATGACTGATCTAAAAGATTATAAAATCAAAACTTGACTTTAGAAAGAATATAAAGATGCCCCCATAGGGTTTCTTTTTCCCTACCAGTTGTTATCTTACTGACAAAGTCCCTCTTCTTGCTCTATTGCATTTGAAATTTGAAACTTTCAGGCTTTAATCTGAGTTGGAGCTCACTTACAGATCTGCAACACAAAGAGAATAAACAGCACCTAAGACTTTCTGTAGCATCTTTCACCAGAAGATCAAGAGTACTGGGACAAGTATCCTCCTGCACTGGGAATGCTCCTTGAGAAGGCTTTATATATTTCACTTGGCATCTTAAAGGAAACCAGAATCCTCAACCCCATTCATCAAATACAGAACTGGGCATAAGAAAAAGGAATGGTTTATCCCAGGCTACTCAGCAAACCAGAGGAATGACCAGGATAGAATGCAGGTCAGCTCTAATCATTCAACCACAGGACATGTTCCCAGCCAGAATCCAAGCCCGTTTCCAGCAGAACTCCACCAGTGGTGGAGCCAGCCTTGCAGGACCTCTGAAAGTACCAGTCCTTTTTCAGGACACAATTCCACAAAACTGTCACTAAAGACACCTTTAAGAAGCCAAAAGTGGCTTCTCAGAGTTCTAACCTGACTGCTCTATCTTGCACTTGACTTTTATTCAGACAGTTGGTCCCTCCTTTCATTCCACTGCTGCAGTCCTGAATGTCAACAAGGTAATACAGTAAGCTGCTCAAAGCATAAGGAATAAAATAAGATCGTCCAGGTTTTGCAGGTTTTCCATTAAAACCATGCTTTCTGAAGAAGTCTTTTAGGTAATGTTGGAGGAAAAAAATAAGATTGTATTAAGACCATACGAGGCTCATAGTTTTGCTATGACACCATGAGAAACTAGGAAATGAAGTTTAAAGTCGAGAGTGCAGATATACAACATGAAAACTAATGATTTTCTTTCTTTCTTTTAGTAAATCAAGTCAGAGTTTCCCACAATCAGAAGGAAAGGAAATCAGTCTCTATATTGAGTCATTCATAAAAAAACTTCAACATGGCCTATGAACTAAAGTCCAAATTAGTAGGTTACTTCTGACATTACTGTTCAGCCTCAGTGCTCAGATTCAGGTACTTTTGCACCTTAATACAAACTGAACACTTAAATAGCAATATATAATAGTCATAGCTCCACACCTTTACAGAAGTCACCAGGATTTGTAAGGTGGAAACCTAGACCACATATTAAATCCCTTTCTAAATAAAACATGGTCCTTTGTGGAAGAGAATACCATAATTTGAGATTTGCATAACCATAAACAGCCAGTTCTTCTAGCAGCATTTTGAACTGATATCGGCTTTAGCATATATGCCATTTTTTATTATGTCTAGCAAGCTTAAGTGTTTCTTTGCCTTTTTATTTTAAACAATTATTTGCTGGTAAGAACTAGTGATACTTGACAGAATTCCTAGGAAGAACACATCTTTATTTTTTAATTTGCTTTTTTATAAAATGAGCTAAGTAAATCAAGAACCAATACTTTGAAAACATTTTTTTACATTTGAAACCTACAAGTTCTCTTCAGCAGAAACCCAGACGTATAAAACAATAGTTTCTTGAACACTGCATCAACAACCAAAACCAAAAATACTACACCATTAGACAACCTACATTAGACAACCTACCTTACAAGCTACCTTAAGGTCATAAACCAGCATTTCATTCTGCCAGAGTAAGAAAGTGAAAATATTCTCTCTATATTTATTTTTCTCCAAAGCTCTGTGTTCCACCCATAAGAATAATTTTTTTACTTGATGGGGAACAACAAGAAAGAACAACAGTTCTGTGCCAGTACAGTATTTTTCTTCTTTAAATTGTAATCAGGATATACTCCAAATGACAACACCCTACCACAGGAATATACTTAAATGAAATAGGCCACATGACAAAATTCTAATAGCCACCCAGGCTATCTGCTGCTTAATGATGACATTCACATTGCCTACCAGACAGAACACAGATCAGGGCCTTTATCAAGTCACCCGGCTGAAAGCAAGCTTATCATAGATAAGATTAAGACACAAACATTACATTCAGAACCAGACTTCAGGAAGCTGAGAACAATTTCACCCAGGCTTTGTAATCAGTTTACTTCTACTTTGGAAAAAAGAAAATAAATCATTACTTATTTGCTCCACTTCTATTATTTTCCTGCAAACTTCTCTGTAATCTCACAAGATTACATTATGTAACTGTCCAGGCCATTCCTCCTTGTCTCTCTTTTCTCAGCAAACAGATGAGTCAAATTTCACAAGTCAAATTTATCTTTGCTACTCAACATTAGCTAACATTTTCAAAGTTTAAAGGTTGCAGGACATGCTTACACACATTCTATATCAAAAAACTAGCTATGGTTGATGTTGTGAGGACAGTAGGGCTGAGGAACAGACTTCAATGTTACAATCACCCCACCCCACACTTCTTTAGATAACCATATAGAGAGCTTAGCCTCTGTACTGTGCCATATGCCTTGAGGCTAAAATCAGAACAAAGTCAATTTATTTGACTATTATAGAAAGAGAAGCCTGGGAGCTTTCCTGTGAGCCACAGAAGACATTATTGACATAAGGTCTTAACTGCAACATGCTTGAAGATCTACTAGCAGAGGAAACCATGAAGCCAGACAACAGTCAAGGATTCAAAGCTATGCCTCACTTTTACCTGATTAGCCTCCAACTAAGAGTTTGAGATACAAAGGAATATAATCACTTTAATTAGATATTACACAAGTAGCTGAGTGACACTGCAGTGCATGATTAACTACAGATTCTCACCTACCTCTTTACTTCATATGCAGGCAGGGGGCCCTCACTTTATAAAGACAGACTGCTAAGGGATATTTGTCCCTCCAGACTGGAAATATACAGCTTTCACCAAGAGAAATTTCATACAGCTAGAGTTAGAACCTAAAGGTGTTAGGATGATAATCTCAAGACCACACTGAATTTAGTGGGGTTATGTAGGTATGGCTCAACACCAGGCTGTTTTAGAATAAGGCTTCATGAAAACCAAGCGAAGAGATACAGCTCCACCGGCACAAGCCGTGGTTGTATTCCTCCAGTACTATTCTTTGACTGCCCATAGGAACCTTCTTCTCCACAAATACTTTCCTTTGACTGGGCCACTGTTCAGTTATTCCAGAAACACAGAATCTGTCTAGCCTCTGATCAAAACACCACAGGGAAGATGCAGGCAGGTGTTGTACACAGCTGCATTTTACCGTGCATATACATTGATCTAAAACCAGCCATCCTGTTACCTGACCACAACACAGGCAAAGTCAAACCTGTGCTGCTAGGGGGACAAACGACCCCAAGGGGGGTCACAATGACCCCAAGATGCAGAAGACTCTTTTGAGGTACCTATATACACAAATGTTACACAAACACTCCCACCCAGCCTGGCCTCCAGGCAGCTCTAAAAAATACCCAGATCGCAAATGTGTTCATCAGCCAACTACAGGATTCTTAAGTCCTTCTGCTGTGCTATATGTAGCAACACACAGGAAAAGCCAAGAAAACCTCCCCTGCTGTGAAATCCTTAAATATATCAAGGCAAGACAAATAAAGGTTACGGGGGAAACCAGTAATACTATACATATTCCTGAGAACCAGAGACAGACACAAAAGTTTTGGTCACACCGGAGTCCTTCGGCAGCCTAAACAGATAATGGCAGGTCTCCCAAGTCCTAGACCAGTGCTTCTTTTCCGAGAGATAAGGTCAAGCAATCAACTGCACCCTGTTAAGCTCCAAATTACACAGCCAATATCATAATCAGAGTAACAAATCTAAACTCAGAGACAAGCAGTTTCCTCTCTCTACACTACTATTAAATTAAGCAGGGAGGACTTGCGTGCACACGTGTATCAGAAGATGTTGCATACCCAAGTGGAATGTGGATTCCCTTATACTGATTACTTGTATTTTTTTTCCTGGGGGAGGAGAGAATATTTAAAAAAAAAAAGAAGTCTAACTTCCAGAAAGACAACACTTGTGCTGTTGGATGATCATCTGTAAAAGCAGAGGAGCAGCTGACAGGCTGGTTTCTTATCTAAATGATCTACATTGACAATTGACAGTCCTTTCAATGAAGAAGCACCTGAGTACTTAATAACAGAGAATTAACAATCTGACAATAGGTAAGGTACTTGCTCAGGCATTAGTAAGGAAACAGAGTGACACCTTACATGAAAAGCTATTTGAATGCCATTTAAACTTGTCAAATTGCAGAAAAATAGAACTGCAAATTGATAAAATCAAGGTTATTCATTATGTGAACTGATGTCTAATTTTCTTAAATTGCATCCATTTTACACAAGTTAAAACATGAGAGATCTTCTGTTTGCTGGAGCAAACTACCCAGCACCACCAGGAACTGCTGTAATGCATTCTGAGATCCTAGAGATAGAAAACACCAAACCAAGTGCCCTCTCTGACCTCCTGTAAAACAGATCATACCATTTGGTAAATTAATTCCCTGCTTTGACTAGAGCACACTGTCAAGGAAGAGTGACACTGCCAGTGAAGAAAAATCCATGACAACCCTTAGTAAAACACTCCAGTGGTTAATTACCCTCATCCTTTTCATACACAGTTCTTTTTTCTAGTCTAAATTTGCCCATCTGCAACTTCCAGCCAGCAGCAATCACAACACACTTGTCAGGTAGATAGAAAAACATTTCTGGTACTCATAGACTGGTCAAGCCACCTTTAGACCTCTGCTCAATAAGCTAAAACAGGCTGTGCTCTCAGAGCATGTTACGAAAGGACATGTTTTTCAGACCTTTTTAATCATTCTGACATTGCCTCTGATCCTCCTCCAATTTATCAGCATCCTTCTTGCACTGTTGAAACAAGAGCCAGGCATACTATAACAAAAGCAATTGCCCCAGTGACAAAGGCATTACCTCTTGCCTCTCATTTAACAATCCCTCCTTTTCACCACCAAAGACCTCATTAATCCTTGTGGTAACTTGGGAACTGGTTATTCAGCAGGTGCTTCAGGACCCTCTCAGAGTTCCCCCCTTCCCTAAAGGGTCTCCCACTCTTCAATCATGATCTCTTTAGTTTCTAGATTTTTATTTTAACTTTTACCCCTATTAGGACACTCCACATTTGCTTGCTTACATTCTCCTATATGGTAGTACTGGCTTAGAAACATGGTATCACAAAATACTGTCGTCCTTGCTGGCACAAGACCAGGGGGGTCGTTCCACGTTCATCCATTTAAAAAATATTAAACAACACAGAGCTAGGAACCAAATGCTGCAGGACCTTACTAGAAACATACGTGCCCAGCAATGATTCCTTGTTAGCCATCACATTTAGAGACCTGTCACAGCTGGCCAGTTGGTAATATCATTAGTGCCATGCTAGTTCTGTATCACTTTTTTCCAAAATGTCCTGTGGTAGCAAGTCAAACGCTTTAGAGATGTCTAGAGATTTTCCTTTAATCAACTAAATTTATCAAAAGAGATATCAAGTTAGTTTGACAGGATCTATTTTCCATAAACCCAAATTGACTGACATTAATTATATTACTCTTTTTAACTCTTTGCTACTCAAATCCCTTAATCAGCCATTTCATTATTTTGCCCGGGATAAACATCAAGCTGACAGGGCTGTAATTAGTGGATTTGTCTTGTTTTATCTTTTTATAGATGGGCACAACATTAGGTTTCTTCCCGGCTTCTGGAAACTCACCACAGATCCAGGGACAAACATCATCAGAGTCACAGAGAGGCAGACATGCCATCATTTTTAAAACTGCTTATGGATACACGGCATAAACTGACTCCAGCACCTACACACCTGTCACATGATGTGCATCATGTATCTCATTGAAGCAAAACTAAGCCAGGAGCAAATACCAAGAAGGGACAAGTTAAAATGCTACACGGTATGTGCCTCAATCTAGTCCACTTTCAGGGACTTAAATTACCACAATAGCATCTCAAGACTCCTTTGAGAGGAAAACCCTTTGCAGCTGCCTCCTGGCTGCCCATCCAACAAAAGCAGGGAGAGGACCCTTGGATACTTCCCTGCTTTTCTATGGCTTGATCAGAGACTGCAAATCAGAGCAACAGTGACAACTGTGCAAAAGCGAGCACATTTGGGAGGGTGGTAACAGCAACTCATTACCATGAGAGCAGACGCTGTTTGCTTGAGCCATCTAGGCATGGGCTCTAATTGAAATCAATGCCTAACTCTCCAAGTCAGGAGACAGGGAAGCTTAGAGATGTCAGCAAAAATCTAACTCTTAATGAAAAAAAGATTAGACAAGTGGAAATCAGACTACGAAGAGGCCAGAGGGTCTAGATGGAAGTGATAGTTGATGTAAGAGATGAGGACATGTCAAAGAGTAGCAGAGGCAATCCAGAAGGGCAATAAGGCAGCAAAGGAGAAAGAAGCAGTTAACATGGAGAAGACGGTGAAGGAGAGAGAGATCAAATCAGTGGTACCACTGCAAAGCCAAATGTATTTGCTTGAAATTGTGTTTCAACAGTCCCCTCTCAGCCTGCTTCAGTCAGGTTTCGCAGCCCTTGCTCAGTGCTGTCAAGCACAGTCTCATTGCACAGAGGGGACCAAATATTACAGGCAGCAAGAAAGTGAAATGGAGCTTTCAGTACTGAACCCTGGATCTCCTTACCAGTCACTGCACTCATGTGACTGCACCTGCTCTGATCTCCAGAGATCTAATACAATCTGTGTTAACACTGGGAAAAACCAGGACATTTGGCTCTCACATTTGTCCACCAAAAATGGTGGACAACAAAGGTCTTACTGGCAGAAGGGCTGTAGGTTGAGCTTGCTGTTTGCCTTCTGTCACAAGCAGGAAGTGTTGGGTTGTTCTGAAGTCACTGACACAAGAAACTTCATAATTTCAAAGAACCACTCCCACCCTTAGAAGCAACCTTGGGCTTTAAGATACACTGAAGATGGGGATTGCACATTTCCAATATTATCCCCCTGCAGTGCCTAAATTAATTTCAGTAGAAAGAGAAAAAAGGGACAAATAAGATTTCTGACTCAGAAAAAGAGCAGGATCCTGAGCAGTGAAGCAGTATGGGAAAGAACAGAGAGAGAAATATTTTGAAAGTACCTGGATAACTGTACTTAATGCCAATAACCTGATAGCACAAGAACTTCTACTGAAAAGATGACAATACTGACAAGGGAGCACTAGCTGTGTGTTGCTTTCATGGTAAGAGACAAAGCAAAAAAAAAAACCCAAGTATCAACAATTTACTAGGCTTAGTAAAACTTTACTGTGCTATGTTCAAAGCATATTTGCCTGTATATAAAACATTACTGAACCCATTGCAGACCTGGCCAAATTGGCTGGCAACTCAGAAGAGACGGCATTGCTAACAGCAACCAAGCTAAAACGTTGGGACTAAATCAAACTGACAATGTCCCTTTAAGGGAACAAGCATAACCAAACAGGTCTATTTTTAAACCACTCTTGCAGAAGGCTGCTGCCATTTCTGACACTGTTACCAGCCAAGACAGCATCTGCAGCAGCAATTTCATGGAGACAGGACAGTGGCAAGATGCCTCTCTACTTCCTTCCCCAGCCTTGTCTCAGGAAAAGAGCAGTGAAGAGATTTTAATGAATTTTGTTCCCAAAAAATCTCAAAGCAAAGCAACCAGCATATGGTGCATTCAACAAATGGAATAACAACAGCCATGGCTATGCATGCTCAGTGCTCTGATCTTTCAGGCAGTGGTGTTATTGTTAGTCACACCACTTGTGGCTCTAGAATACCAAAGAGGGATAGATGCAGTAACTCATCAGTACCTGTAAGAAATGGATAAGATGAAATCTACAGCCACAGCCACAAAGCAGCTTAGCACACTTCAACTCCCAGGACAGACTGGTCTCTAGAGGATCTTTCCACCTCTCCTCCACCCAAACAAAATTTTTCCCTTTTGAGAAAGTCTGTTAGGTATTGGGGGGGTGGGGGTGGGGGGGAATCATCTTTTTATTATTGTATGACAAAGCAACACTGTTCCTTGCCAAGTGACTTAAAAGACATCATAATTTTTTTACGTTCTTAAACTGATTTGCTTACGACTTCTGTGGTCATTCCTATATAATATTAGGAAACAAAAGTCTGAAGAGATGTAGGACACCAAGGCAAAAGACCCATTTTAAAATACTTAAGTCTATATTAGACTTTGAGGAAAAAACATACAAATCCTATAGCATGAAGTATTTTTCATCTCCCACTAAAGCACACTAGTGAAGAGTCAATTGATCTAGCTCATGGATTCGGAAGCAAAGTCCAGGAGATGCTCCATGAATCAGAATGTCAGTAGTTTGAAATTAATAAATATTAATAAATAACCCAGCTCTTAAAACTTGCTCCTTTGCAGCTATATTCTCATAAAACAGGTAAACAGCTACTTATTAACAGCGGTGCTGCTGAGAGCTGAGTAGTTGCACCCAATATTGGCAGCATTTTAGGTTTTCACACTAGGGAATACGGCATTAACTTGGTTCAAACTATCTCTGCAATTCTTCAGATTTTCTTCACGCTGTAGAGTACAATTTAAGAGGCATAACCACCCCAAAAGCTTCCCCTTCTCCCATTAACATCCCTCTAACATCCCTGTGGCACGTGCTTATGCAGTGAAGCACTAGCAGAGAGGTATTTAAACTGTTTCAGCTGTCTTTCATACAGTTTTAACACACACCACAGCAGTCCACAAACTGTAACTTTGTTATATACAGTAAAACTGGATGGCTACATGGATTGAAACAGTGTAGCAGAGTTCATAAAGCATCCTCTTCTAACCTTAAAAAGCATAATTTCCAGAGCAGAAAGTCTTTCCTTCTTCATTAGCATCAAAATGTCACTAATGGTGCCACTAGACATCAAGCACCATCCTTTCGAGAATCTGGCAAATTCTTCACTCTCCCAGCTTTCAGATGAGTACAGCATTCGGCTGAATAGCTTTTTCAACAAATGACATGTCACAGCCTTGACACAAAAATACTTGCACCTTGTCAATCATTCACTCACCATTCAAGTTCAAATGCTCATCCTCAGAGATGAATTTGATCTGCACTGCAGTTAATGTTAAATATGGACACTCAGAGGAGAAGATGGGTATAAGTAAAAGTACAAAGCAAATGTGGCAAATCAGAGAAAATACTATGTCATTTGTGCATTAAGTAGGCAACAGAACTTGTGTAGCTCATAGACCTTCAGGCACATGGAACAACAGAAGCCGAGTGTGAGATGACATGGATAGAAATGTAAGCCGATATGGATAGTCTCCAATTTAAACTGCTGACCTAAACGTCCCAGCCCAAAGGTTAGCTACTGTTTTATCTATCAAGGTTGTTATTCTGCAACCATCACTATAATATAACATAGCCAGTCAGGTTCTTTATTGCCAGAGAGAAATCCATGTGTCATTTCCAACACCCCAGTTATTTCTCTGATAGATGTATAAAACAAAGCATTATTGTGCACAGCAAGTTGCTTGTACTAGCCGAGGTATCATTCATCACTCCATTCAAACCAATTCAGTCTGACCTGAAACTACGGTAAAAATTAAACATAGTCACTTGGGAATTATTCAGGCAAAATAACAGCAATTACCAACTCTTGTACGTAATCTCTCTGGGTCAATATCACAAAAATAATTCAAATATCTTAAAAGATGCCTCTGAAAAAAGAGCACAGGCCAACTCAAGACCTAGTGTGGGATTTGAAAAAGATACAAAAGAATTAAATTCAAGAGAGTTGATATACTTAATACTTGCAGATCACTTCAAAAATAGCAATCTAAGGTGCCCGGAATGACAAAGAAAGTGGTGTCTACTGAATCCAGATGCTAATGGAATTAATAATAATGCAGGACACAAGCTATAGGAAAGGTCTTGTTTAGTATTATACTCTTACTGCTTTTCAGAATCATTTTAAAGTAGTATTGGCCTCATTCTCCCCTTCTCCCCCAGAGGGCTTTCCACTGAAGGGTATGGTGTTTCATAATTACATTTTTTAAATGGAGAACTACATAAGCTACATTTAATATATAGAAGCCCATTTTGTAGCATAGCACCACTTTGATATGATGTTCTTAACCAGCCTGTTCCCAGGCTTTCCCCAGTCTTCCCAAATCACCCAAAGAAGCCACTTTTCCCATCTGTGCATGCTGTTTTCCATGGAGATCCTGCTGGGTCACCTCACATAGCTGGGACACAATTGATTTTTTATCTGGTATGTCTCACTTGACAGTTAAGGATTTGGATGTATTATTCCTCTCATTTAACACTGTTTGTTTCCTTTTGTCCTGGTGCCAACTGTCTTTGACAGACAATAACAGATTAAACAAACTGGTCAGTCATCATAAATCATTTAAGCGGATATACAACAGCTCTAAGGCTATTGATTCTTATAGATTTTAATATCCCATTGAACAGCCCAATGTGATTAACTCAATTTAATTCAATGCCACTCATTCATTACTTAGAGCTCTTAATTTCCACAAGCTAGGTTAACTGGGTTTCTGTCTCCTCAGCTTTCTTTTCATTCCCGTGTCATGGATCAGGTTACTCTAAATAGTTTTTGGAGTCAAAGATCTCAGGCAATCAACTCAAGATCAGCAAGTTTCAATAAAGCCGAGTCTTTCCATTAAAGCACACCCCAAATAGCCACTTTGAATGAAGGTGCTGCTGCTTCAATGAGAACATCTCCAATGTGGGGCATTCCCAAGACCCTAGGCAGTGGTGGCAGGATGGATAACCGGGATACACTGGGAGACTGTCTCCATGTTCAGTGATAGCAGAAAAAAATCACAGAATCATTAAGACTGGAAAAGACCTCCAAGATAGAGTCCAATCTTTGACTGAACAACACCTAGCCAACTTAACCACAGCACTAAGTGCCAGATCCAGTCATTTCTTGACCACTTCCAGGGATGATGACTCCATCACCTCCCTGGGCAGCCTGTTCCAATGCTCGACAATCCTTTCAGTGAAAAAATTCTTCCTGATGTCCAGGAAGAACTTCCCCTGGCACCGCTTGAGGCTGTGTCCTCCTGTCCTGTCACTGGTTGCTTGGGAGAAGAGGTCAATCCCCATCTGGCTACAATCTCCTTTCAGGTAGTTGTAGAGAGTGATAAAGTTCCAGCTCCCTCAGCTGCTCCGCATATGACTTACCCCCTAGACTCTCAAAGCAGCCTGCTCATGTGCCTCTCTCTTTTGGCATCTTGATGCTTTTTCAAAGTATTTTGGGAAGGCTGGAGGCACTACACACCCTCTTTTCACAGTGGTCTGTCTGCATAGAACTTATTCCTGTTTTACTGTGCCAGAGCAACACAATCATATTTCCCATTCTAAACCATTTTATCTAAGGAGGTCTCTTGGAAATGAATGCTGGCATGGGGGAGAGAAGGAACATAATAGCAAGTCCTGGAGCTCTTAAAGCAACATATTTTTTCTCCTGGTTCTAAATGATTTTATTATATCTCAGATTTTCATCACATTACCTCAAATAGCAGGAACTGGCCCACCACTTGCTTTGACAGTATTGCCATTACTGCATAGCACCATCTCTTTTAATGGTGCCAGGGTTAGTGGCTCCAGACAGAAAAAAAAAAAAAGGGATTGTGGTAGGGTGCCCATTTACCCACTGCTACCTCATTTCATCAGCCATTTATCAACACATTCTTCATCTGGAGAAATAAAATCAATGGTAGGTGGAGCTCTTTCAGTGCATTTAACTTCCCTGGCATGATACAGGTGGTAACACAGCTGAGATCAAACACTTTCATCTTTCCTCCAGAGCCAGCTTGGCTGCAGACTAGCTGTGCCTCAATTAGAGATTGCAGTATTTCTGGCAAGGATTAAGTGTGCTTTCTACAGCTCGGGTTTGCTTCACTGTTGCTTTTTTTTACTTAAAGAATAATCACTTTTTTCTTACTAGCTCATTCATTTTTTACCCAGTGTCCATAAGAAGAAAAAAGACCCAACTCAAAGTATGTATGAGCCATTAATCTATGGAAAATTTTAAGCAGATAAGGAAACTGGGATTTTAGAACACATGATTCTGTGTTACAGTTTATAAACTCTGTCACACACTGCAATAAGCATTTATCTGTTAGTTTCCTGAAAGAGAAGTGTTATACCTGCATTTGAATAAAGCCCAAGGAAGCTTCAGGAGACCTCCTGGCTTGTTGCTAAGTCACTTCCACTCCCTGGAGAACTTTACTCCAAACTGGGATAACAACAGTTCCCCAACAACTGTTGCACAGCAAATTTTATGAAGTTTAAATTCTTCAGATATCAATGAAGACAACAGAAAAGGAGTACCTCTATTCCAGTGCTTTGCAAGGACAAAGATGTACTGTAGTAGCTTGTTCCACTTTCAGGATCCTTTATCCCTCTATGGGTTTTATATTTATTATGTAATTTAATATGTAAAATCAGCTATCCTAGGTCTAGAAGGATTAGAGATCCCAGAATCAAAAGCTTAGTAATGACTTATGTTCACATGGCACCATAAATGAGATCTCTTTCATGGCTTATAAGAATGACTGATACAGAATCAAAACCTGAAGAGAACTCACACCAACACAAACCTTCTCTTTTTGACAGAACAGAGTATTTTACAATGTAAACCAAGCCACAAGGAAGCACAACTAGATGTTCCTACCTTTACCATAAATTCCCCATGATCTCTTTAATGACACTTCTTTATTTGTGTGATTTAATATTGTTGTAGAGTATTTCAGATATTTATCTGTATCCACACCTAACATCTCTCTACATCCCCTGCAGGGTCCACAGGATGACAGTATACCACTTCATTTAAGTTTCTATACATTTCTGTTTGTTAGTATTTGCTTCAGTTGGTCACCCTTTGCAATTTGTCAACTCTTCACCAGTAATGATACAAAATAACTAGGATTCCTGGTTGTCAAGTTTAAAGCCAAATGACCTGTACTCTCGCACTTGACAGTAAGATCAGTAACATTTGGCTGACAGGCAACATACCAATTTACATAAAATATTACGCACTGGAAACTTTTTCCCCCCCTATCATCAGGCTAGCTTTTCATCTAGTAATGTACACGTTGTGGTTTGCACTTTGTGAATTCCTCGTATGCATGTAGCTCAGTAAATCAGCACTTATAAATCAGCCACAGCCTCTGTGTTGCATCCATCTTCCCACTCCCTGCACTGAAATGCTTTGTCAGCAAAGGCCTGAGCTATTGGTCCTGCAGGTGCACGTAGATCAATACTAAACACAAGGCAGTCTGCAGTGACTGATACAAGCTCTGCTCCACCAGTCATTCACAGAGTGCAGCTAGCCAGGTGAGATCACCTGAGCACTCAACACTGACCCAAGTCACCGTGTAACTCTTGCTGAGACCAGCATCCAGGTCTTCCGTGAAGCACTGATTACATTGGCCATGGACAAAAATGTTCCTAAAAGCTTAGTAAGTAGGACCACATTAAAAGGAATGCCAGATGGTTCAGAAAAGGCTGCTGGGTTAGGACTAACAGCTCTTTCACCTGCTGAAACCCACAAATCTTGGCTGTCCTGAGAACAGGCATATCTTGCCACACCATACTAAGTAAAACATATTGGTCAGCTTAATTTCTATTCTTTCCCATGGAAGAAAAATGGGTAGCCAGAACTTGAACTTCACTACCTTTTATTGATATTCAATGCCAAGTGGAATCAAATTTTTCTATATATTTTAGGTTGCATCTTGCCAGATACTCAAGGAGGTAGAATCATGGAACTATATAAAAGAAAGGAAAAACACACACCAGAGACCAGGCTAAAGTAGCCACAACATCATCTAAGCCGTTTTCATCTCCAAAAGAAATCCTGACTGTTAACTCTATCAACACTTCCTCTTACCAAAGGAAATGACTTTGCTGCTGAAGTACCACATGGTTTTAGGCAGGCTGTCCTCATAAGCTGATGAAAAGCAAAGAGCTGGGATATAATAGAAAAAAATTTATTATTAGACTACTTGGAAGGGATGTGGAAAAACAACATCAAGGAGGCACCAGTGTTTCAGCCACAGGTATCACAGCTTAATATATACTCCCAGAGTAGACATAGGAGAGCAGCAAATTGATGAAGGGTTCTAACACAATCATAGACCATAACTGATGCTTCAGATGAAGGAAGCTGACAGCATATTAAAAAAAAAAAGGTACCTGACAAAAACAGTGTCATCACACATTACCTGCCCAGCCTGGCTGTGTAGGCAGACAGTAAAAATAACTCATACTGCAATCTTAGCACTTCTGCTGAAGAAGACAGTGTGCCTATCATGGAGTGTCATGACATACCACAGGCAAACAAAGCCCTTCACAGCTTTGATTCAACAGGCAAATCAAGCACAAGAATAATTCCCTTGCTTCCTGCATCACCACTGGAAGGCAGTTTCCCCCGTAGAGAAACACTGAAGAGATTTAACAGCAAAAATTTAACTCCACACTGTAGGTAGTCCAAAGGAAACCTCACAAGGTAGGTCAACTTAAGGAAACAGTATATAGCTGGAAAAGAGCCAGGTACTGGAGATAATCCTGGTTGCACGTAGTGATGGGAACTAATGCCACTTTTGACTTAAGCCCTTACCTTAGAAACGCACCTGGAAGGAACTCCACCTGCTAAAAGGAAGAGCAACTCACACAAGTCACTTACTAAATCAACACCCCATCTCCTGCAGCATCCAAGGTTTCTGAATTCAAGCGCTCACTTGAGCATCCTCAAGATCTTGTCAGTCACAGCCTGAGTGCAGCCGTCAGAGGAGGGGTACAGGGAGGCTCTGGACTGCCACGACAGATTGTTACATGGTGTCAGTACCTTCCCTGAACACTCTGTCAGACTGGATCAGCTCTGTATCAAGGTGTCATGGTTTAACCCCAGGCAGCAACCAAGCTCCACACAGCCACGCGTTCACTCTCCCACGAGCAGGAGAGATCAGAAGGGTAAAAGCAAGAAAATTCATGAATCAAGATAAAGACAGTTTAACAGGGAAAGCAAAAGCCACACATGCAAGCAAAGCAAGGAATTAGTTCACTGCTTCCCATGGGCAGGCACATGTTCAGCCATCTCCAGGAGAGCAGCACTCCCTCACATATAATGATTATTTGGGAAGACAAACACCAGCACTCCAAACATGTCCACCTTTCCCTGATCCCACTGGTAGGCAAGAGAGAGCAGCTGCATGGTACTTGGTTGCCGGATGGGCTTAAACCAAGCCACAAGGGCACCTTTTTACAGGCCCCTCCAATAGGAAATATGCAGGCTATTACATTTACATACTGCCTTCACCTCCCAGCTGCTTTAGGAACAAGACAATAGTCCATGGAGAATGCCTCTCTGCTCTTTCCTCTTGTTCTTTTGCATATCCTTGAGCTGCTTTGCTTTTAGCCAAATGCCAAAGATACCAGGCTTTCATACTCCATGGCAGCACTCCAACCCACAGGGAAACACAAAGCTGTCAGTCCCACACACATCCCATTTACTGAGAAATCACCCTGTCCTCTCACCCACCCACCCCTCAATAGATAAGCAACTTTACCACTCTTGTATCAGTCTTCAGTATGAAATGGAAAAGCCTGCAGGGAGAATAACAGCTGCCACAGCTGATTTAGCCATTAGTAAAAATGGAAGCGAGGGAGAGAGAAGCCCACTGAAACTAAACTCTGTGGTCTCTGCTGTTATTTGTAGTAGAGAAGAGCTTGATCAACCCCACTTCAGACACAGTACCTATACACATTAGGACTCTGGCTCAGGGTAAAGTCCCAGTACAGGAGACACACAAGAGAACAAATATTTCTGTTTCTACAACCCGTTAATTCAGGGACCACCTGACATGACTAAGGTCACAAATGGAAAACTGGGATTTGTGTCTCCTCTGACACTGATCAGCACCAGACCAGGGAGTAAGGGGCCATTCCACAAGCAAGAACTGCAGCAGCCCAAAAGGAGCCCTTAAGGATGAAATCCAATTGACAAACCTTGAAAAACTGTCCAAATGATAATTTAAACTTCCATACGACTACTCCTAAGCTGCTCGCAGGCCATGAAGTGGCTTCATTATCTGTATGGAATAATGTAGTAGAAATGAGGACATGAACACCAGACCCACAGCACAAATTCAGACCATGCAATCCAATAGCCCTTTTCCTCTCCTGAGCTTCACTTCTAAGCCTTCAGGAGAAAGCTCTACACAAGATCTCAAGCCCCAGGCTGTAAGCAGTCTTTTGGTGGAGTGATTTTTTTGTTGTTGTTTGTTTGCTTGTTTTCCTTCTGTTAGAGCATAATTTTCACTCATGGATAACCCAAGGTAGAGACAAGGAAAGAACTGAGGGAAGTTGTAAGCCTTTTGGCTACTCCATTACCAGCAACTGTGTGCTCCTATATCCCAAGACGCTGCTGAAGTTACATAAATTTGCAGCCCTCTCTTCTTTGAAGGATGCATTTGCCCTGCTCTCCAAGCGTATCTGTGTTAGTGGCAACTAATGGCTCCAACCATAGGAGGACTCCATGTGCCAAATGCAGCATACCTACAGTAATGAGAGAACTCCTTCACCAAAAAGTAGTCCTAATTTAAAACAAGCTGCAATGAGGGGGATGAACCAAATACAGAGGATGAGGTAAAAGGATGGAAAAGCAATTATATGAACAGGATTTTTAATAGACTATCTACTCCCCCTCCTGATTTTCAAAGAGCTTAGCTGCCCACAACCAACACATCATAAAGGCTGAAACCATGAACTGGGGTCTGAAGCTTTTTTTTGGTCCAGAAGAGTATAAAAATATAACATGGAGCTACCTTAGTGCAGGGAAATTCAGCTGTTCCAATGCACTTTTAATCACACAATTACAAGTGATTGGGTGATTCTCTAGAGGAGTGTTAGGGAAGGGCAGGGATTTAAATGCTGCTCTGAATTTTACAACAGGGGAAGGTACTTAGCTACCTTGAACTGGCCCTGCTTTTTACAACTGGCTTATTCCATTCTCAGACGTCTAAAAATGACAAGAGAGAGAATGAGAAAGCATTGTACCCCCGCCTGAAGCAAAGACACTGTTTAATTTATAGCATGCCCACTACACACATCCCTCCATAGTTAATATCACTCAGAATCCACAGCAGAACGATATGACATTTCCTCTAGATTGCAATATGTCCATTCATTTTCAGATACCAGTGCTGCTGCTTAGGGTAACTACTGCACATCAGGAAATTACTGGGGGGGGGGTAAGAAAGAAAAAACAAAACAGCCATGTGCCAAGAAAAAAGGAGATGAATGTGTCAAGTTCTTTTCCAAGAAGGTTATGTTAGAAAACTAAGCAGTGATCTGAAAGGATAACTTCAGATGAACAGACTCATATGCAGCCCCTGTAGTTAACCTGTATGCCAACTGCCAATATAGCACAGTTCTGCTATTCATCCCATCTCATTGTAAAAGGGTAGGAGTTGCAGGCTTTGTGCTGCCAAAATGCCAGCCACTAGCCAAAAGGTACATTTGGTTGCTTGTCAGTGTAGCAGATGTGAAATGGGCATCTTTTCCCTCCTCTGACTTCCTCAAGGACAGAAAAAGCAGCTCAGGAAAAGGAAAGAACAGAGGTCAGCATAACTAACTCATTTTCTGAAAGTTCTTCTTGAAAATATTCCTACATCATGCTTTTTTTCCCCACCAGAAATTTGTCTAGAAAATATAATCCCCTTAATATTCATCTCTCATATAAGAAAACCCAGGTAGCTGAGGACATTCAGATTAAATAAAAAAGGAGACAGTTATTGATAGCAGCAAGGAGGGCTTGTGCTGACAGGATTAGGAGGAATGCTGACCAGCATTTGGGAACACCAAACACATAGGACTGAGACACCACAGAACCACGAGCCCATAGGAAATCTCTCCATTTCCTCTTGCAAATATGCTGCTTACTCACAGCCTTTTGAAGCACTAAAACATATAATAAGGTATCCCAAATCTGGAGGCACATCTACCTATGCAGCATGGAGGAAAACTGCTGTGATCATAAATACAGAAGGAGACGGCAGGAGGGAAGGAGCTTCACTTCATGGTTCTACTCGACTCAGTGCTGGCAAGAAATAAGATACAAACAGGCAACAGAGAAATCTGCATGTAACAATTCTTACCCTTAAGAGATATTCCTCTTAATAAATACATGAAAAAAAGCAATCTTGCTGCTTACCACAACAATAAATGACTGCCTAATCCTACCATAAAACAGTAAAAGGAAGGAGCTTGCGGCAGCTAGACAGATTCCATGAAAAACAGAGACAGCAGAGATGCCAGCAGATATACTGAGAGGCTTCACAGAGTTACCATCCTGAAAGGGGAAAGGGCACCTGCTTCTTGGTGTGTACCACCTTCAAGAAACTCCACCAAAAACTGGCAAGCCAAAGATAGGCTTTCTAAAGCTCAAACTGGGTAAGACTTTTACATCTGCCTGCTAGGAAGAACTCCTGTATTACATATAATTCAAAGCAAGCTAACTGGATAAATCTACCAGTGGTAAGCTTTTTAAAAGTTACTCATTTAATCAGCCATTGTATTTTCAGATCAGGAACTGCATTTAAAGCAACTGGGACACTGAAGTTATTAAAAGCAGGGTTTACTTAGAGAGCCATTCTTAGCAGCATATTTAGTTAATAAAATATAGGTAAATTTTATGTGTTATTAATAAGCTTATTAAAACAGTTATGCCAAGCACATTTCTAACTTAATATAGTAATCCACAACCTTCTCAGAGAAACTCTTATTCCATCTTTATGGCAATTTACAGGGACAAGCCTCCCATTCTTAAACTCAGGCTGTAAGAGGGATAGTCCAAGAGGATAACATGAATGACCAATGTTTTAACCTGTTCTATCCAATCAGAATAAGAAAACTTTAACAACACACTCCACGTAGTCAATATCCTCTAAAAAAATTAAAAAAAAAAAAATTAGGTTCTTCTGTTATCCTGGTGCTGCTAGAGAATGGTAGAATTTCCCCTTAGCAAGTCTGCAATACAGTAATAAAGATCAGATGGAAACATTTGTATACACAGAACACACCTCCATCTGCAAAAACACCACTAACACCTCCAGCTTGAAATGCCACACAACACCAGGAACCGGTTGTTTCAATGAAGAACTACATTTCTATATTGTTATTGTGTTCTCTCATTTAAACACAAATATCTATAAGGTTTCCTGAGTATTCCTGAAATGAATTAACAATACTCTTACTATATTCCATTTCCCTTCCCAGCCTAAAGCAGAGGCAAGATGATAATGTGTCATAATTACACGCACATGCATGCACCCCCAAACATGCGAGGCAAGGAAGAACTAACTAGAAGATGATGTGTTACACTGATCAGAGAGAAAGGTTTCTCCTCCCTTAACAGCTGAAGATTGATAGCCTTCCATCTTTTCTGCCACTCATTTCTCTACCTACTATACTGAAGTAAGACAGTTCAAAAAACATCCCATTTTCTGAGACTCAGTGTCTTATAAATACACTTCAGTAACTAATGCATACCCTTTCCAAAACTCATGAATACTCCCATCATTCTGGTGCCCTCCATGCTCCATGCAATATGAGACACTTACAACTCTGATACCTACCTCTGATCTGATAATACACAGAGAGCAACAGGCATTTACAGAACACAATTCATCTTCAGAGACTTTTGGATATCTATCTTGATATGAGTTGTACATCCAAAAACACCTGTTTGTGTCTACCAGTTATAAACA
This sequence comes from Empidonax traillii, assembly GCF_003031625.1. Classification (NCBI taxonomy): domain Eukaryota; kingdom Metazoa; phylum Chordata; class Aves; order Passeriformes; family Tyrannidae; genus Empidonax; species Empidonax traillii. Next base: position 1,251,448 of record NW_020955264.1, read on the forward strand.
AGAGTCTAGAAAATCTGCTCAGATGAAGGTGCCTAAAGTTATTAAGATGAACCTCATAAATTCAGATTTACAGAGCACTACTTAAGAAAAAAACAGTAGTTGAAGTGGAAGACAGAAAATTAATAATTTCTAAGCTGGTACAAGAAGTACACTTGCAAATAATCTTAAAAAGCCCAGTACTAATTTCCCAACTCAACTTACTTGACACACTTGCACAGTCTTTCAGCTCATCTCAGAACTAAAGGCAAGGGTATCCCTTTGCTGTCCTGCACACAGGAATTTTCTTGCATTTCCCATCAACAAGTCCAGTCTCCAGTCCTCATTTTCAGGCCCTTCTCTGACTGAGTTTGATCTAACAATCAAACACAATTCAGTGCTTCAGTATCTGTCCTCATAGTGCAGGCTTGAAGACACCAACAGCCCTTTCTTTGCCTGAGACAGTATCTCATTAACAATTAATTCCTGATCATTCTGCATCAGGTCCCAGATGTTCTCACCCACCACACATTGTGTTGCATTAGAATAGATAAAAAGGGAGGCAAGCTCCATAGTCTAAAGGGCTTTTACAGTCACAAAAGGAAGGGGGGTGATGTGGGAATGAAGAAGGGAAAGCAACCTCAACCACCAGCAGATCTGATGCACGCAGTTGTAACCAAGTAACAATGAAAGTTAACATTTACAAACATCTAGGAAGAACTGAACAATGTTAATGCTGTGCACTGACTTCAAAGAATTCCTTTATAATGGCAGAAAGTAGTAAAAGGAAGCAGGAATTTTTGCTTCTGTCTTCCTACAGTTACAATTTGTATTACTCAGGTTCTGCTTTGTACTGAGGATACTTAAAATACTTCTTCCTGAGGACCTACTGTCCCTTAGGAAAGGATTCTGAAAGGATCATTTTGCTATCTCCTGCATTCAAGGCTCTAAAAATGTGTTACGCCAAGAAAAACAGAAGTAAAGGATGACTTACTGTAGTACTACAATATCAAACACTGGAAAGGAGCAGCATTGCTTGAGTTTGATGTACTTTAGTGAAAAAACAGAATAATATATGGCATCATCCTCCAACAACAGCACCAAGTATTCTTTGCCAGAGACTCAGGAGCATCCAACACGTGTGTAAGTCAAACATTTTACGTGTAGTAATGCCTAACAAAAGCTTTTGTGATCCTCCATGTGGAGCTGAAGCTTCCAAGGCTGCACAGAATCCCCAGGTACTCTTGGACTCTCACACTGCATCGGATTTTGCATAGTGACAAGAGCAGTGCTCCACCACCTGCACATCTTATAGCTTTGTAGCTTTTCCCTTCAACTCGGTGAAGGAGAAACCACCTTCCAGCAAAATATTTCCTGCCTCTAGTGAAAGGTTCCCTGCCCACGGCTAGGGGTTGGAAGTAGATGATCTCTAAGGTCCCTTCCAGCCCAAACCATTCTATGATGACCTTACATGCATGGCCTCAGAGGATAAAACTTTTTTCAAAGCATCTAGATTTCTCCTTTTTTTTAATTTTTTTCACTGACTTTACTTCATCAATCTGTTAAGAACACACCAGCTGTCACTTTTATTCTATAAGACAGGAAATTGGTCTGATCCAACATATTAGAGCCAGGCTTTCAAGCATGGTGAATATTTGGGTCTGCAAGTTTATTTTAGCCCCAGAAGACCCACTGCCTTTTCTAAGGATGTGGTAATACAGAAACATATGAAAAAGGTACAAAATTGGGGAGGAACAGTAAGCCTCATATTTACCAGGATTGATACGGGACATACAACACTTAGTCCATTATGCCACTTGCCCTTTTTAAGGCCAAACTGATTGCACAATAAACACCACATCCACATTTCATGCCTTATTTTATATATACAAAAACTCAGTGGGTACATAAACATCAAAAAGCTAAACAGTCCATGAAACAGACTGCAGCTAGGCTGGGAGAGATACTAAACCCCATTTGGTCACAGAAACTGTCTCTGCCTTGGAACGAGACAAACAACTTCGATTTTCCAAAAGGCATTTCATCCGGAAGGTGTATGGCACACAGTAATTACCTATGTTCTCAAAAGCATCGAGACAGACGACCAGCTGCATACCTATCCTCCTCCTGGCCTAGCTCCCAAGTACTCTGGCATTTCCCACTGTTGCCTATGTGAATCTGACAGAAGACAAAGGCAAACTGCACCAAGGTTTCTGGCAGCGCTTGGGTAACGCTTCAGGTTTTAAGGACCACAGCCTAGAATTCAGTTACAACAGTAGCTGTTTACAACATGCTACAAATACTCTGTTAGGAAATATAACAGCTCTCTAACTGCTCTGTAGCGTGAAATATGGCAGCAGGGCTTTGCCAAGGTACAGCCACGTTAAGTGTTCTGCATGTCCTTGAAACCCAAATGTTCATGCCACCAAATCTGACTAGCCTCCCATATACTTATCGGAAAGGAAACTGAAAGTGACAAGAATAATTTCTAAATTTCTGTGTTTTTTTTTTTTTTTCATTCCAAATCAAAATAAGTGTTCACAGTTCTGCTTCATTATCTTCTGTCCTTCTAACACAGGACATGTGAAAATACAGATGCAAATAAGGGCAGCTTCTCTTCAGTGATATAGTGTGACCAAAACTTGAATTTACCTTCTCCCTTTTACCTTCGAAGCCTCATTCAGAAAAACATGCCTCTTTTTAAGGGAAGAACACAAGCAGCTGTTGAGTCAATTGCCCCATTACAGTCACTCCCGTTTTCACAAGAGACTATAGTATTTGAAGTATTCTTTTAGCTTGGCAGAGTCTTTAGTAACATCATGCAGGCACAGTGTAATTTATTTCAGATAAAGGAGAAGAGAGAATCAAAGTAAATCTCTCAGGAAAGAGCACAGCATGATTCGTTCCCCTCTGTGGCAAAATGCAGAAACTTCAAGAACAAAATGGCATCAGAAACCATCTTTTAAAAAATAAAAAAAAAAACACCATAAATGTATAGGGGGAGGGGGAGAAAGAAGAAAAAAAAAGTACCAAAAGACTAGCTGTTCTACAGCTGTACTTGGAATAAGGGATTACCTGCAAAAGAATAGAAGTTAAACAAGGAATGCAAGGTGAAAAGGACTACAGAAAACACGAGGTGCAAAGGAAAGACTGTGAAGTAAATTTCTCACAGATATTTCTTCAAAGACCACAGCAAATTCAGGAATGGATTCCATAGCAATTGTGCAATGCAACCTGAAAGAGCCAACTGTTGTCCGGGGATATTTATGATGCTTTATACAGGGAGGCTATTATCCCTTGGAAAAGACTACAGAAGAATCATTTTGCTACTTCACAGGTCCAAGGCTCTAAAAATCTGTGTTACACTTAGGAGAGTAAAAGTGAAGTATGCAGAAGTGATCAAAGGAGAACAGGCTGGTTTTATAGCCTGCAGGGGAAACAACTGATCATATATTCTTCCTATGACAAACAACTGAGAAAGTAATTGAGAGCCTAGCAGAAACCAATGTTGTTACCTCAGCATTATTGATTTTCGGCAGACATCTTAATCTAACACATGACAAAACTTTGGTCATTGCAGTAAGATATAGCTTTCAAGAAAAAATGATATTTATAAAGGTAGTTTATGGTTCAGTTAGAGATTCTCATGAAGCCAAGCCCAGGCTTGAGGAATGGCAAGAAAAGAACTTCTTAAAAACAAAATGGATAGAAAATTCGATAAAAGGTAAAAATATGATTCAAGTATACTAAAGCAGTATTCAAAACACTAAAAAGAAGAATTAAAAATACAATCTTGAAATACTATACTAAAAAAGCCTTATTCTTATCAAGCAGATGAGTGGCACTGAAAGATCCACAGTTCACCTGTTAGGTGGATTAAATCTTACCAAATTTAACAGAAATGTTGCAACCGTTTATACTAAAAGGAACTGAGATTACTGAAAACGTATGTATATAATAAAATGTGTATAAATAACAAAATGAAGCCAGAACAGGATAAGTAGATAGGAGTCCATATAGCCCTTTTTTAACATTCAAACTCACAGAAATACAACAGTAAAGAAATAAAAACTATTAATGATAAAGAACAAAATCATATACACACCAATCACCTTACAAATACACGTAGAGAGAAAAAGTGAGTTCAGTTCAGGGCAATTACAAAGAGTTTACCTTCAATTAAAAAAGAAAAAAAGCAAGAAAGTAGCAAGAACATTGCACACAATTTAAAAATTCCTTCCTACCTTCTCTCTGTTTCCTCCTATGAGTAATCTGCCCTTTGCAATGTCAGACACTGCTCTCTGCACATCTCACTGTCCTGTTTTCTGGGGATATCTGAGCCATTCCCCCCAATATGTCTTTTCAGCCTGCAGGGGGTAATGCACCACTCATGGAGTTTCAGGTGATGACACTAATTGGGCTCTCTCTACAACATATGTTTTCTACCTGCTAAATCCAGTACTGCCTTCTTCACAGCTGCATCATATTAGCAAACCACAGTTGACTAACATAGACAGCCCCTTCTCTATTCTTTCCAGCTGACAAATAGTCTACTAAGAATTCTTGACTTTAAGTCCCAAAGTTAACAGTCAGGCACAGTTTTCACCTGCTTGTGACAAATTCTTACTTGTGAAATGAAATCTGACCTAGAGCTCTCTAGGAACAAGGCCTAGTGAGATAACCATTCATCATTCTTTAATATGCTTGGGGTAGACTATGTAATAACAACACAGTCTTGCACCTCTCCTGCCATCATGCTGTTGCTTTTGTGCACTCTTGGACAAATGCCCTTAAGGGAAGGGAAAAAACACTGGGCTTCCAAAAGTACTCTTTATTTTTTGTATCGGTTCACATGGCTGGTATGAAACAAATCCAGCCTGCTGGGCTTCAACACCAATTTTTTTCAGATGTAAAGAAAAGAGGCAAAAGATATGGGCATGGGAGAGCCTGGTTAATTAGGTGTCACAGCTATGGTTGACTTGTTCACTGCTTCTTTATGTGTATCAGAGTAATAAGGAGACACATTTCTCACATTTTTTTTATGCACTAAGGCTTAAGCGAAGGAGCATCTTGAGGCTTACAGCAGGCTTTGCAAGTAAAGCAGAATGCTCCACACAAGTTGTGTCTATTTCAATCACATGGGGACCATTTGGAGGAGCAAATTAATAACAAGCTTTATTCCTTTATTTATACCCTTTGAACCACTGTCCGTGCACTTGTTCCAAGTGTAAGGCTGGACCACAACCTGGAATAAGATCATTCAGAACAGTCTGACACCTGTTTTGAGAAATTCAGTTTGCCTCCAATCCTTTACTTCAATGACAAACTCCCTTTGTCAGAAGAACTGCTTCTATCATTGGCCTGTCAAGCTGAACCACTGAACAAGCCATTTCACTAGGTCTCCCCCAGTCAAGCTCAATTTGAGTTTTACAGTCCTTGATACTTGTGCGATATTGTCATAGAAGCCATTAACGTACTTTGCACTGCGAATTATGCTGCTTGGCAGGGGCCATCTCTCCTCACGATACCTGCATGTCCAAAGTTGAACCTAGTCTTGTAATGAGATTGCAAAAAGTAGTCATATATATTCAAAATGTTGGCCTGTGAGCCAGTAAGGCCTGAAAATATTTACCAATATGTCAAAATGCTTCTAGCTGAAAACCATTTCTAAACCATTCACTGTTTGCAAGTTTAATGGCTTAAGGCTTATGGGCTCATGAATCACCAGCTTTCTTAGCAGCAGCATTTGAAATGTTGATACCTTAGCCTTGAAATAGATGTGAAGGTACCACAGCCTTTACAAGCTGTTATCGAAAGACATACTTTAACAGCTCCCACAAAAGACTGAATGCAATAGAAGTAGCTGAGCAGGATGAAAGTAACTGAACCAACTTAGTTAAAGTCATTGTTCATGTCTGTGTTCCATTTCAGTGATTACCCTCCAGCCGGACAATGAATCATATTAAAGGAAACTTCACTGGTTACAGTTCATCTGATAAAAAATCCAGATGACTTCAGGAGCAATGATGAGTATTTGGGAAACTATTAGTCTTATTTCAAATTACTGAATTCAACTATCAGAAGAAAATTTTGGAGAGCAATTCCATTTATCATAGACTAAAAAAAAAAAAAAAAAAAAAAAAAAAAAAAAAAAAAAAAAAAAAAAAAAAAAAAAGGAAAAAAGAAAAAAGAAAAAGATGGCATTATTCTTACAATTCCAAGATTTTCAGTTGAGAAGATGAATGAACATTTATGGCAAAAAAATTGCTACAACAGATATGTGTGGAATGAGTATCTCTAAGGTCAAGGAGGTTATGCCAGTAAATGGAAAACCCTGCATTACAGAACTGCAAAAATGAAATGTTAAGCATGCACTATACTAGAGAGATAACAGGGACGGAACAAACAAGTACAATAGCAAAACCAATTGGAAGAAATAAGAAATCTCAATTATGAATAAAAAATAATAATTTCATATACAATCCTCTAAAAGACACCATCATCAAGTGATTTATCTAGGTCTTGCAAGGGGATATACATTGGGAGGTGTAAAGTAAAATACACATATTTTTCATCTACAGCCCCCAAGATGGACAGATGAATGTACACATATATATGGTAAATAAATTCTGTTTCAATTTTAAACAAAGATATTATGAAAACCTATTAAAATAGACTAAATAAGTACAATCAAATGCTTATAGCTTTGCTTATCCATGAATAGCTTAAAAGGTAAGGAATTTATGGCTTGATGTCCTTTCTGAGTATCTGCCCCAATATATACACACATTTATCCACCATGTCAGTGCAGATAACTTGCAAATCTGCTCTTCACACTTCTCTTCCTCCAGTCAGATTAAAATCCCAATCTGTGTTGAACACTTCTCTGAGGATGGCTAAGGCCAGGTCAGCCTCAGCTCTACAAACGTTCTGCTCCATCAATATAGGTAAAAATTACTATTTAGCCTACCACTCAACCTATAACTCTTCGTTTTCAACTCTAATTTTGCTCCAGACCCTCACATTCAGACATACAAAAACAATAAGAAAGATTTTGACATATTTCCAAGATTGAACATTCATCTTCACAATTTAGAGCTTTTGTCCAAGGTCATCACCTTGCTTATTGAAACTTCTTTCCCCAGCTCTCGTCTCATTCAAGTCCCATTCATCCAGAATGTCAACTCAATTCAGCATTTTCAGGAATTAATCTGACGATATAAATGTACAAATGCATTCTTTGGTTCCTCCTTATATTTGGGCTTTTACTCATTCTGCACTCATATGTGAGGTAAACTATTAAACCGCTCCAAACTTCACTTTACTTCCTCCTGAACTCTCCTTAAAACTTTTTTGCTCTGATTTCTCCTAAGAAACTTGATAGTTAGGCTACTGCCAAGCACACTGCTCAATACAATCCGACTCCTGACACTTCCTGCCCAAGACCATGTTTTTACATTCATATTGCAAGCTTTAGGGAACAAAGACAGCTGTCTTCTCTTTCAGCTGTACATAAGCTACAAACATATTTCTACCTTGCTCAATGAAATAAATACATAGAGCTTTTACAATTGCTCTTCAAATTTCATGCAAATGCTGCCATGTTTTAGCAGACTGTGTGACTGCTATCCTCATTGTAAACAGAGAACAGTGTACAGATAAAGTAAGCACCATTCAAATTATGCTTGAAGCCACACATTCTGCAGCCTGAATGATGCAGACACAACAGGCAACTCCACTAATTTTTTTCCAATGTCATACTCCAATATAGCTTCAACAAATATGTAAGGCTTATTTCCAGGGAGCTGTGCTCTTCAAACATGCCTATACACACTTCCTTCAGGGTATCTGTGATGTACAGTGATTTTCCACTACAGAGTGAGTATCTCTTAGAAAGAGCCATCTATACCCACTCTGGTCTAGTAAAACCATTCTAGCTGTCACTGGGGTTTAGTACATGTTGCCAATAAGTCTGGTAAAACCACATCAGCAACAACTGTGGTTTAGCATGTACACTGTAGGTAGGCTTTTAGACACAGTGTGGACAACCCCTGACTGTCCACACCAGACAATGTCTGAAATACCCACAGATTTTACTTTGTTTTAGTGCAGTGAGACAATCAAGGTGGTTATACACTGCTCTTTACCACCACGTTGGAGCAGCCCATAGAACATCAGCAACGAATTGCCAGAACACATGGCTGAGTTCAGGTAGTTGACACTTCCTGTGAAGAGGGAAATAAAAACAAAAATAACAACAGAAAATTCTATAAATTATGACAATAGAGCAAGGAAACAGCTTATTAAACTCAAGACAGGTCATTTAGCATTTTACATTGGTGCCTCAATTACTAGGCACAACTAGTTGATCTAAAAATAGTTGCAAATGAAAGCCAAAAACCCAGAAGTGAGATGACAGCCTTATCAGTAGGCTAATGCTTTGCCAATCCCATTGCTACAGTAAGTCTACACAGCTAAATGACACCAAGGTAGATGGTGTGCAACATTCTTACATAGAAAAACACTCCTGTAAGGAAGGTTCCAGTAGAACAGACTATTACATATATCAATTACACAGTGCCTGTGAAACGAGGATAGATTAGCAATATGAATAAAGTGAGAATTTGCACACCCTGAGGTCAACCACTGACTATCCTGTCTGTCCTACTCCATATGTTTCACAAAAGCAATCATGTTCTGGCTCCAGTCTGAATATGCTGCCAAAACCCTCCTAAACCTTTCAAGAATGCAGTTCCAGAGAGAAGGCCCTTTCAGGCACAGTAAATATGCCTACTGTCTACAACACTGGGAGCAATCCTGATCTCCTGTGAAATCTGTGCAACCGGACTGTCCTTACAGATATAGGGAGCAGTGGGGTTTGCATCCAAGACTGTATCACAGTCAGTTTTTATCTGTAGGTAGCCTTCACATTACTCAGCGTAAGTAGTAGGCAGAAATCTGACAAAATGTTTAAACGCTCAAGTAACCACAGCACACTGCAAGCATCTAATTAATCTGATTAATCAAAGTTTCTTGTTCAATAATATATCGCAGAGCTATGTAAAATGAAAATTTCAGCGGCTCAAAGAAAAGCAGCTGGTGCCATTTTATTCAGTTGAAACACTTTAACTCTTTTGCCTCCCCTAAGAAAGTGGTTTACCTTGTCTTAGATATCTGAGAATCAACTTCCTTGTCTTAGATATCTGAGAATCAACTTCCTTGTCTAAGGAAACAATACGTTGTCCAATAAACAACACAGTAAAACACCTGACACTGTCACCACAGGCAAGCTATTACTGAGCAACAGTTTTGGGGCTGGGAGGGCAGGGGGAGTTTCAGACATACGTTCAAGTATGTTAGCAATTCAGTTCACTAATTCTCTTGAAAATTTCGAGAACCTGAAGATCCCAGACAGCTTCAAGTAAGGCACCTCGTCGAGTTGAGAGTCGAGAGGCCAACAGAACACTGGAAGTTTACAAACAGAGTAACTCAGAGTTACTTTCCCTCCTGCTGCAGTTGTAGAGAAAAATCACTAGATGGAGCCGCACCGTCACAAATCTGATTTATGGCTGCTAGAAGAGTTGTTGCCTCCTAAAACTGACACGTTCCAGTGCATCCTGATAACTCATCTTCTGAAAGACGGGATAACATTTACAAAAAATTACCAAAGCAAAATGTACGTAGAGAAAGCGACGAGACACTGAATGAAAAAATAAAGCCACCAAAAAAACAACAATCCTAATTTTTAAAATCAAATAAATTTTAGAAGTGAACTGAAAGTTATTTGCCAAGACAGATCATATGTCTTGCTTTGTTCTGCAAATCAGAAGGCACAGCAGACTGCTTAGTGATTGATATGATTAGTTGCTGCAAAAGAGATGCAAGAGCTCTGGGCTCAAGTCTTCATAAATAAGGTCTAATACACAATTAAAATGCAGTGATGGGCAAACCCACTTCCTGTCAGTACTCTGGTAATATATTTAATCCTCCATTTAAGATGTATTTAAAGAAGAATCTTTTTCTTCTAACTGCATTAACACTAGATAGTTTTGCTAGCATAGGAAAATAGTTGAAAAGTTATCATCCAAACCTACCAACACACAAATCATCTGGCTTCCTAGAGATTTACTATATGCCAAAAGGGAATTTTTACCTGCTCTCATTCTACATGTGTGGAGGCTAAGTTGCAACCCACTCCATTTCTGTATATTCTGATCTTTATGCAACACTGCTAATTTCATCTCCTGTAGAGCAACTTTATATCTTGGTTGGGTTTTACAAAATCCAGATATTTCCAACACTTCACAAAAATGAAAACTAAATCCCTGGCCCATCTCCAAAAGGCACTGCAAGGTCCTTTCACGAAAGAGGAAAAAAGTTAGATTTAGGCTGACTTTTAAAAAATATGATTACACAGTCACTGTTGGCTTATATATCAATTCGCTCAGCAACGGACTAGGCCAGGGAGAATACCCCTAAACAAGGCTGCCTTCACCACTGCTGCTCCTCACCTGGAAGGCACTGCAGAGGGGGTTGAAACACCAGGAGAGAAAAACAGGTCCCATTCTCCCCTCTCTTGGAGAATCTTCCTTGGCCACTTTGACCTGGAAACTCACAGGTCACAGGACTAAAATCCCAAAATTCTACGTGCATTTTGATAAGGAGTTTGCTCACACCTCCGCAAACAACGTTTGTGCTGAGGGAAGGAGATAGCTCACCTCCTGGGCTAGTTGGAGGACCAAGGCTCTCAGGAGTCATTGCGAAAAGCTCCTCCATCAGAGCCCATTACCAGCTCACACGATATTTGAGTGCATTTTGTAACGAAGACTGCAGTGAAGCGGTACCAGAACTAGCCTCTGCGGAGGTGGGAGCACAAATCCCAGGCGTCACTTTACACACCACAACCATATGGATGACCCACCAGCCGAGCGCAGCATCGGACACGCCGGGAGCGGGCACCGTAAGAGCCACCTGGACGGACCCAAACGCAGTCTCCAGGAGCCCGGAGAGCGTCCCCGCCCTCCCGGGGGCGGGCGGAGCGCCCCGCCCGCCGCGTGTGACCGGCAGGGCTGCGCCGCTGCCGCTCCGCTCCCGCCCGGCTCCGGGATGCCGCTCCTCAGCGTGCCCAAAGAGGTGGCCGTCGGGACGGCGATGCTGGGGATCGCCTTTGCCACGGGTGTGCTGGCAGGTAAGCGGCGCCCCCCAACACCCGGCACACACGCGGGGATGTGGAGGCTGCGCCCCCCTCGTGTCCCCACCGGGGAGGGCGCGGGAACCGCGGCTCCCGGGCAGGTTTCCTCCGCAGGGCGGGCAGGAGTCCCCGCCGCGGGTGCAGCCAGGCGGCCGTCGGGGGAGTAGATGGACCCCTGGGCGCTGCCCTGCGGGCAGGGATTTATTTCGCTGAGCTGTGGCAGTAAACACACTGATGCTCTTAGAGCCCAAGCCGCTCCCTGTAATCCAGCTACCGCACTGAGGGGCCGGCGCCAAAGTCCCAGCGAAGGCGAGGACGTGCTACCCCGCCCGGCTCCTGCCTGCGTGCGTTTGGCCATCCCCGGAACGCCGCTGTGCGGGCCCTGCTCACGGCATTGTCTTCCGGTAACAGTTTCGCTTTCATTCCACGGAATCAGCGGAAGAACGATCCGACGATCCGGCAGGGAAAGGAAATTGGTGCTGGGTTTGTAACGCGGCCACTTGCTTACTTACTCTTTGACTTCAAGCGAGTGGTGAAATAATCTAGACCTCGGCATGATCGTCTGTAAAATAGAGTGATTAACAGAAAATAAACCCCTCAAAATAAAAGTGGTTTTTAATAGCAAACACTACCAGGATATGGGCATGTTGTTATTTCTTTAAAATATTTGACCCATTTGGTCAAAGAAGCATTGGGCATCAGAGGTACAATGAGTTCTGTATCTGAGTAGACATGCAATAGCCCTTAAACTTCAGCCTTCAGCACCTACTTTATTTGCCTACTGGTTTCATGCTAAACAAGCCATTGAGCAATACCAGGTTTCCTCTGGCTAGAGGGCAGGACCCAGGACCGTGTCATGAGGAGAACACAGGGCTTGAGAAGATGTATCAGCTGACAGCCCTAAAAACCAGCAGTCTCTTTTCATCTGCAAAACAAGGACCCTAGACTAAGAAAATAGTGTGTCACATTCATGTTTCTCAGCTTAAACTTGTCCATTGAGTTCTGATGTGGTTGCTTGTCCTGTAAAAGTATGGCAGCTTGTAAGCATCACATCAGCCACTGAACAACACAAATACCCTAGCCTTTCCCTTTCAGCCTTTGCAGGCCTGGGCTGGACATCTTAGAGGTTAAAAAGGGGGTGGAAGAGGGCAGGAAAGACAGTCCACTGAGCTGTCCAACTGCATTCCATTTTCACAGATTTTTTAGAGCTAAGAACTTTCTTACCTTGCATAACACATCAATGCTTGCTTTATTTAAAGAGCCAATAACTGAAAAGTAAAAAAGTTCTTATTATTCCTTTTTCTTTCTTTTTGTAGGTAAAAGATACCCTTCTTTAGTTTTTGGGACACCAAAGTCATCCAAGAGTTTAATTGGGAAAAACAGCCCTCTCTGGCAATACATACTGGATCACTCTTTGCGGGAACATCCAATTCTAAAGAAGCTGCGTCTGGTCAGTATCTCCCATACCTCATCCTGAACTGCTGGGATCCTTCTGACATTCCTTCCTCCATCTTATTTGCATATGCCTTAGCGGGTTTTCTGAACTGGTAATACCCAGATTCTTCAATGTTCAGGGTTACCTATGTGAGTATTGAATAGCATCGACATAAATTTTAGACATGTCTTTCTATCTCTGGCTCCCAAGTCCATGTGTTTGGGATACATTTGATTTTGACTTCGACAGATAACTTCTGTTCATTTTAGTTGGCATATAAGGAACCTGTAGCAGGGAGAGGTGATGTCCTCCAGCAGGCTCCAGTGTCAGAGATCAGTCATGACATTGTGACTCAGGATCGAGTCATTTCAGGTGAAACAAACTACTCCTGCATAAAATCAGATGGTAACCACCAGTTCGTAAAAGCATTCTACATGTCTTGAAGGAAGTGCACATGTTTATGTAAATTCACAGAAACAAAGGACTTTCGCAGTCAAGGTTGCCCTATGATTTTTCACCAGTTATAAATATTGCTGAGTTTGCCACAGCTCTGGTAACTTTGAGGCTTATTACTGCTTTGAATATCCACTGCTTATGATACACACTACACCCTCCTTAGTTACAGTTAAATTCAACCCAATTTCTGGCTCCTAGATAGAGCACAAAGCCATCTAAAATGAGAAGATAGGGTTATCTGTTTTTCCTGGAGTTTCACCTTTTTTCCCTTAGAATATTGGTTTGGTAACTTGGGGGTTGGTTTGTTGTGATGTGTTATATTTTTTCCCCTCTCTCTAGCTCACCACTGAGCATCCCTGGGGCAGAATGATGGTGTCTTGTGACCAGGCTCAGCTTATGGCAAACTTGGTCAAACTCATTAAAGCCAAGAAAGTTATTGAAATAGGTAAGAGTGTCACTGTGTAGTAAAATTTCTCACTGTTCTTCTCCAAATACAGCCATGTATACCATAAGATATCCAAATACAGTAAGGCATTGCATACCTGTCTTAGCACACAGGTGGTCAAACTACAGCATGAAAACGATGGTCGAATTTGCACTTGCTTGCCACTTTGTCCATTCAGTAGTTCTGGCATCAGCATGAATAGCTCATCAGTTCCGAGGGAGTCTGAAAAAATCAGATCACTAGATCACTTGGGTCTCCAGCAGTTGCAGGACAGGGTCTATTCTTTCCTTTCTGTATCAGTTTATTGCCAGAAGAAAGTATTTTGCTGTACAGACCATGAATCCAATCCACTTTCCTTGATGCACCTATGTTAGCAGGATGTCCCAAAGCCAGGTATGGGTTCCCACTATCTTTGTTCATGGCCTGGCTCTTAAGTTGCCCTGGTATTTTGCTGCTCATCCAGTCCCTTTGGGTCAGATATGCAGGGCCTTGTCTGTCCAGGAGACTTTTGGAAAAAGCCAAGATTTGCTTAAAGACTGATTTTAAAAAAAAGTAAAAAAGTAAAAATTTCTCCCAACCCACCATTACATTAAAATGGAGGGGAAAATCTCTACTGTCTGTTAACAAATTGCCATCCTTGACTCCTTTAGGGATTTTATTCCTTAAGAGAGCCACGTAGTTCACTACTTATTTATTTTTTTCCACAATACAGTAAGTGTTGATAACTCCTATGATTTTCCTAGGTGTTTTCACAGGTTATAATGCCTTGAATATGGCACTTGTCCTGCCAGATAATGGCCGAGTTATTGCCTGTGATATAAACGAGGACTATGCCAAAATTGGAAAGCCACTGTGGAAGGAGGTAAGCAACACATCTCCTGTTACACACTTGGGACAGCTGCATTTACAGGTGGAGAGATTTGGGTATTTTAGACTTGCACATTCACACAGAAGTATTCTTATCATTAAAGGAGGCTGAAAAAGTTCAGTTTGGGAAGACAAATACGTGGTATCTGGAACCTAGAAATAATAGGAAAGCTATCTGAACACCGGTCATTCTCTGAGTGCAATCTACTAACAGGTTATTTCTTGACCACTTATAACAACTCTCTGTTCTTTTTCATTTCAGGCAGGAGTAGAGCATAAAATTGACCTACGGATCAAGCCAGCAATTCAAACACTTGGTAAGTAACCTAAATTAACTTTTTGTTCCCCCTTCCCTAGAAATAGAAGAAGGTTACAATAGTGATGAAACGTAAGACCAAATGTGGTTGAGAATGTGATCCCTTTTGCTAACAAACAGATTCTCTTACATTTAAAAAAAAAATCTTTAGAAGTTCACAGCTTTCCTACCTACTAGCAGAGAGGAGGAAAATACTCCTATGTATTGGGCTGTACTAGTCCTCACCTGTCCTGTCCATCACTTCGTTTAATCCATGAAGTACTATTGTCAGCTAGTGCTTGAAAAGCTGATTAAAACAGATTAGTTAGACAAAGACCAGTTTCTGTTATCTATTGTCCATTCTAAGCAATTCTTTTGTTACAGACAGGAAGAGTTTTCTGAAAGGGCTAAGTGCATAAAAAATTCAGAAGCCTATGTAAAACTCAGGGTGCAGTAGTTGAATTGTATTCAGAGAAGTTCAAATTTAGGATGTGCTAAAAGCATGTAAGGCCATTAGTAAGGTAATTACTCTTCTCATTCAAGGAAAGAGAAAGTGTGGGGCAGAGTAAAAACATAAGTATTTGGAAAATGCCAGAAATTTTCTAGGATTCTTGGAGGCAGAAGAAGGTTTCCGACAGAGGTGTTTGATGGATCCACAGATTTATTCATAACCTTGTACTACTTCCAAATTCATCCATCCTTTTCCTAAGAGGCAAATATAAGCACATTGCTAGTACACACTGCCCTTGAAGTCTATCAAACAACTTTTTCTAGGCATTGCTTCTGAAGAAACGATGCTCTGTTGACAGATGGTAAGGGCAGGTGAGAGGGGTGGCAGTGAACCTTAGAAAACAGCAGTCAGCCATCCACAACTGGCAATTTGGAGTTCTTGGTCAAGAAGTCTGTTTAGGAGAACTTAAAACTGAATGTAACTTGCCTCAGCCCAGAGAGGGACTACTTAGATCAATCTTTTGCTGTGATAAATATCTCTGACAGAGTTTGCTCATGACCTGTCATGGCACTTGATCTTCAACAAGAGATTAGCATTTAGAACCTGTTCATAAATGTGAGAAAAATTCTAATCCACTCAAGAAAACAGTTTTCAGTCAGCTCAAAAACAGCTCAAGGTGTAGAATGTGTCCAGTTTCAAACTGCTTGACTTGTTTTTACTGCACCTTTCAGCAGTCCCAGCTGTATCTTGCAGGTTTAGAGCTACTCCATGAACTCCTAAGCAGGCAGAACTCGGTAACTGAGTGTTTTATGGCATACATCATGTCTAGATTGGTTTCTGTGGGATAGGCTTTTCTAGTAATTACCTGTGGAGGAATAGGCTGCCTGGTCAAGGCAGCAAAAAACATTATTTAATGAGAACTTTGACAGAAGTGGATTATGTCCTCCTCCACAGCATCAACCAGGGTGTAACGACTCACTTTGTTGCTCATCTAGATGAACTGCTGGCCAGTGGAGAAGCAGAAACCTTTGACTTTGCCTTCATTGATGCGGATAAAGAAAGCTACAATGAGTACTATGAAAAATGTTTGCGACTCATAAGGAAAGGGGGAATAATAGCCATTGATAATGTAAGTACTGCAGTTGTAGCGGTAATAGCACAGGGAGTTACTGCTTTTGGCTATGGGAAAGTCACAGTGGGATTCTGGTAAAGTGATTTCTGACCTGCAGCTGGGTTGCCAATTGCGACGTGTTTGTTCCATGTTATACAAATGAAAATAAAATTCAACGTAAACACTTAAAGTAAGCTATACAAAACACTAGTATAGGGAAGGAATAAAACTCTATTGAAGTTAAAAGTAATGTGTTAAATTTACATTAGTACATAAAACAGTCTGTGATAACAGAAACTTAGAAATTTTTTTTGTATTTCATTACAGAGAATTCTCTGTATTATTCTGGTTTGTCTTGTAGTGCAGTACTTACAGTACAATGTACAATACCTTGTACTTACACGAGATCAAAAGTAGCACTTTTAATCAGTAACTACTAATAAGTTATTAATTGCTAACTTTTACTAGAAACAAATAATGTTAAACTTCAGGCACCCTGAGGGTTACGGTGGCAGCAAAATAGGGGCTTTTAAAAACCCTCTGTTTAAACATATCTTTTTTAATTTTAGCTTCTAATCTACAGCAGAATTATAATTAGCAAATTCTGTGGACTCCCAATCCCACTTACTAATGACAGTCAGAGACCATTAGAAGTCTGAAATACAGTAAATAATATAAATTTCTAAAAAATATACTGGACCTTTTCCAAAGCGTCCTTTATGGTCCAAGGGCCATACTGGAACAAATGAGATGTATAACAGTTCTTCTTTCAATAGGTCCTTTTTAGTGGAAAGGTACTAAAACCAAGAAAGGACGACTTGGCAGTGCAGAGCATCCACCGCCTCAATGAGAAGCTGCTCAGAGATTCCCGCGTCAGTATCAGTATGCTCCCCATGGCGGATGGAGTCACACTGGCATTCAAGCTGTAACTCCAGGGAGCCCAGCAGATGGGAAATAACGAGCAGCGTTGAATCATCAGGAAAAATGCAGGTGGAGCAGTATCACAAATGGTAATTTTACCTGTATCTCCACTGGATAGCATAGCTGGGAAAGTAGACTTTAGGAGCAGCAGCATCCTAAGGGTGCCTAAGTAGAGAAGAGAGACTTATTTTGAGATCTACCATGGTTTCTTATTTTAATTGTAATAAAGCAAATAAACTTATGGGAAATGTTCCTTGTAAGACAGTGGTTGAAAAAAATCTCCCTCTGTTGAATATCTGAGTTCCAAGTGAGTCAACACAACAAAGTAATTTTCTATCCTAAAAGAAGCTCTTGAGTAGCAAAATAATCAGTCCTACTATCAAAAGGAAATGAAGTGGAGTTTACTAATGTTTATAGCCATAATAGAAAAATGGATTTTAATGAAATGACATCAAGGAGATTGTTAGCCTTCTCAAACTATGAATATTGAAAGTCATTCTTTATCCTTGAAGAGTACTACATAACAAGCCTCAAACAGACATGATCTGAAAAAAAAAGTTCTCTTTAAAAGCTTGCCAAAGGACAAACAGTATTTGTAGTATATTTGCAATACTGTATTTGCACTCTCTGAAACCTTTGTGCACAAGGACTGGGTTTCTTTCACCTAAGTAACAGTACAGGCAGATTTTTGTGAAGTCAGAATGAGGAAGAGCAGATGGGCAAGAAGTAAACCAAAACAATTCTCCCTCCTTCCTTTCTCCCTCCCTCTTGCCCTCAAAGCAGCAACTTGGTAGGTGCTTGTTTCCTAGAAAGGTGAAAGCACTGGTGGCATTGGTGGCAAGTCTACAGAAGGGTATGATTGTATGAGGACACAGTACAGCTGTTAAATGGCTGTTCAAATCAGTACTGCAAGCAGAGATTCCCTTTCCTAGACAGCATGTAACAAAATATCAGCCTGAAATTCTTAAATTCAGATAAAACCTAATGAAATAAACAAGAAACTGAAAGTAGAATTTTACAGACAAAAGCTTCACTGGTAACTGTTTTGGGGGACTGATAACACTGGAAGGGTACCATATGTAGAGAGCAAAGAGATCTTTAGATTTGCTGATCTCCTGTAGGAGCTGTATCACAGCTAAAAGAGTACGACTTCCCATTTGCTTAAAGAGTACACTTGAATGACTCAAGGCACCAGGGGACAAAGATCTCAAGTCTCAGAATTGTTAAAACTGCCTAGTTGGCTCATATTTTCGAAATTCCAGCTGGGTGGCCTGGGTTTTGGTAAGGGGCAGAGGTTCAAGGCATGGGTCTTGCCTGTCTCAGACACTTATAGCTTGCTGCAGTGGGAGAGCAGTGAAGAAAGGAGGCATTGCCTGATGACTTCAGGATGAGGTTATGACTGAGATCTCAATTCTATTTCTGTCACTTCCACTTAAACCCCTGATTCAGCAGAGCATGTCCGGATGTGCTTAAGTACTTTGCTGCATTGAGGAGTGACTGCAAAATCCATGTCTGTGAGAAGGCCAGGACAATGTGCATGTGGCCCTTAAATGGGAATTTAAATAGGGGGTAAGGTTTGCCCAGTTTCTTTCCCTGAGTGCAGTTTTACCCTTAGAGCTTCAAACCTCTACATGCCTCAAATTTCTAATCTGCATAAAAGAAATAACACCTTATTAAATTTTTAATTACTATAACAGGTCTCAGATAGAGTGGCTAAAGGAATGTACAGGATCATTATACATTTGCATGCAAAGCTTCTGGCCACATTCTACTTTACAATTTTACTTTGTCAGTAGATAACAAAAAATTGTAGGGGTTAAAAACTCAAAATGGGACACTTTCACAGCTGGGGCATCCCCTCAAATATTTCTGCTTTCAGAGGCTGTAGACTCATAATCATGAGCAAGCTACAAACTGTTAAGAATACATACCCTGTCCTAAAAGTACCATGATGGCCTTTCCCGAACATGCAGAAGTCACTGGAAGATTGATCACAGACTCTGCAACTGTTTGCTACTCATTTCCAAGTTGCAAGAACCCTCTCTCAGTAAAGCTGAGCCAAAAATGGGCAAGCATCATGAGTATTTTCGCAAGAAACTGTCAAATAACAGTTTAGCAATATTCAAAACCAGTACAAACAATAATAGTTCATGAATTCAAAAACTCCTGCTCCTTGAATGGTGGGAACTGTCAAAGTCCCCATTACCTGTGCTAGAGGAAGACCTATGAGTGCCTGAGGCTGAAGCCAGGTGCAGTAGCAGGTTAGCATCTTGCCTCTGCTTTGGACTCTGTTCCATTTTAAATATGCAGAGCATAGTGTGAGCATTTCATCAAACCTGTCTCCTTACTGATCACCTAATTACCATTAGAAAGAATAGCAATGTGTCCCTAAACTATAGATTGATGAGCCATCTGTAAGCTGAAACAAAGAGCAGAAGGAAGCTTAATTGAATCAAATATTTAGAATACATTACACTATCTTGTAGTTACTCAGAGGCTGGCCTTCTCTTCAGGCTTCTGTCCTGCGCATCTGGAATTCATCACCACTAACTGCATTTAATCCTTCAACCTTACTATAAAGTGACTGCTGATAATATATAATTACGGTTTAATTCAAGTGGTGAATCAGCTTTGGGGAATTTGTGGGGACAATGGGAATTTAGGCTTTCGTTAGGTGGTGAAAATGGTCCACCCAATAATGCAATGCAAGTCTTTGTCTCTCTCTAATGGAGACATCATGTATGGAAGCTCATGGCTCTGCTCACGCCTCCAAGGTAATACACCTGCCTGAGCTACTGCTTGCACTATAGAGGATCCATATTTTCTACCCCTGAAGAGGAGCTGACTCAGGGGCACAGCTTCTACCCAAACTCTACCACCTAGCTGTTCCTGCAACCCTGCATCTCTTCTAGTTCCAAGGATTGACCCCAGAGAGGCCAACACAGGTGACAAATGTACAGCTGGGACATGCTAAGAAGCAAATGTGGCTGAAGGATAGTGCATTTAAAAAAAAACAAAAAAACAAAAGAATAGAAAAAAAAGAAGAATTCCCCCTAATGTGGTAACTCCCAGAAGCCACCATGAGAATGAAAGCATGTGACTCTAACTGCTGGTTTGGTATCTCAGTCCCTGCTCCAGAGATGTCACTTTCAAAATGGTATTTAGGTGAGTGACAGGGAAAGGAACAGAATACTCTTTAAGAGTAGACTTTGCATCTCTACTTGCTAATTAAATGAGCAGACAAGGCTCATTTAACGTGCTCTCCCTTTGTACTGGCCCTCTTCAGTATTCCCAGAAGAAGGATAGCAAGAGCTTGGAGTTCTCTACAGCATGGAAAACACCCAGGACTGGATGCTCCAAAATCTAGAGAGAAAACTGCCCCAGAAAGGAGAAACAACTTGCTGTCCAAGGGTAGATGCAGAGGTTCCAGAATGCTCAAGGTGCACTTCTGCATTTTCAACACTGCAGCTTTTAATCTGCTGGGACGTGGGGGTTGAAGCAGGGAGCATCATAAGTCTCTCATGTTCCTGCAGACCTAAAGTAAAACTTGGCTACTGAGTGTAGCATAACATAGAGGCACTTATTTGAACCTCTGACACTGCCTTCACTCCTTCTTTTAACAAACTCATAAAGTGGTTTTAATCTGTTTGAATTCAGTCATGTTATACACAGACAGTACTTTCTGTGAATTGCTGCTCATGAAAGACAATTAGCAAGCTTTATACAACAAAGCCCTTAGGATACAGGGAAAGGAATATGAATATAAGCCTCATCTAGATTTCTTCGAGTCATGAGCAGTTTTCCAGAAACCTTGCAGCTCAGATCTGAGGCACATGCCATGTCTCATGTACTGCAGTCTTGATACTGGGGTGGCAACAGCAGCAAGTTCCATGACTTCCAGCTGGCTCCCTTTTGACAATGTAGTAGCATAGTTGGCTGCATCCCTGTGTATGTTCTCTTTATTACTTGAAGAAATCCATCCCCAATGGCCATAACAGGAGAAAATAAGCTAAGAGGTCAGTTCTGTTTTAAGAGATTTTTCTCCCCATGTGCTAGTTTGGACTGGGATAGAGTTAATTTTCATCACAGCTGATAGTAGAGGGCTGTGTTTTAGGCTTGTGCTGGAAACAGTGTTGATAATACTGGGATGTTTCCCTCACCTCACCCCACCAAGAAGCAGGCTGGGGCTGCGTGAAAAGCTGGGAGGAGAGATAGCTGGGCCAGCTGACCCAAAATACACCAAACGGCATCATGATGAGCATATAAAATGAGGGGAAGAAGGAAAAAAAGGGGAGACATTTAGAGTGATCGTGTTTGTCTTCCCGGGTTGTGTAGGATGGAGCCCTGTTTTTCTGGGGATGGTTGAACTTGGATGGCCTGCAGATGGGTAGTGGTGAAGGAATTCCTTGTTTTGCTTTGCTTGCATGCACAGCTGCTGGGTTTTTTTGTTAAAATGTCTGCATCTCAACCCATGAGTTTTCTCACTTTTACCCTTCCAGTTCTCTCCCCCATCCCACTGGAGGTGGTGAGCATGCAGCTGTGTGGGGCTTAGTTGCCAGCAGGGGTTAAACCATGACAACCCAGTAGTTGAGATTAATACTACTTGGTTTTATCCTTCCCATCTACTGAAACTGCACAGGTCTTCTCCATCCATGACACCACCTTTGCACTTAAGGAATGACCGTGCTGAGCAGCTCCATCCCTTCTTCCAAACAATGGCTAGACCAACACATTCAAATAACCCACATGCTCCCCACACACAAATGGTCTGGGCCCACCTCTAAGTGGTTTGCAGCATGTTTCATTTTACTGCTCATTTCATTTTAATGGGAGAGGCAGCACTATCATGTTCTCCCCAAAATGAAAATGTGAAAAGCCATATATAAAAGAAGAAGGTTCTTTTGGGGAGGGATTGCTGATGACATCCGAAAAAAGTACTGAACAGGGGAATGACAAAGTTGATTCTTCTCTCTTTGCACACCTAAGAGCTGCAAATGAGCATTCCTGCCACAGTGAGCACTGAAGTTTCTTCAGAGAAACTTAATCATTTTGTTTCCACACTCACCAATTGCTCTGCATTCTGGTCTGCCAAGCCCTGTCCCAGGGCTTTGGCATTTTCCTGCTGCTGCATGTTGTGCTAGTGATTTGCATTGGGCTGAAAGATTCTGCCGAGTATAAAGCATTACCTGTGCATAATTCTAATCACACACAAATTGGTCTCATGCATTTGCAGCTAGTCATGGTTTCCAAGTCACCTGTTTTATAATAATTTTAAAGGCAATGTTTTTAAGAAGGAAATGAACAAACATAAAGCCTGCAAAATGGGGAAATTAATGTGGGATTTCAGACAAGTTATTTATCTTCCTTTTTGGCTCAGTGCAATACTGTAGGGATAAGCACATAAGTAGCTGCTTTAATATTTACTCCTATTATAAGAAAAGTAAACATTGCTGATAAGTCACTGCTTTCCAGGATTAGATTTCATATTTTAGACTGCTTTAAATTAATGCAGATGCAAACATTATCTTTTCTTCTTATTCATATATTTCCCTAATGAGTTCCAAGCAAATTGTGCCTACTTATATTTTATGATTTTAAATAATTAAAACATTTTATGGAGGCAACTAAAATTCTCCCCAGAGCTAGCAGAAAGATTATTGATTGAACAGATCTCAGGCTACAAGGAAAAAATTATTATTTAGTTTAAAGGCTCATAATTTTATTCCTATTCACCTCCTGAAAAGCCAAGAGATGGTGAATTTTTACAGCAACCTTTTGAGTTATGCTGAGGTGCGGACTTGGGTTATATTGCTGAGCTGAAAGCAGTAACTTTTTGACATCATGAAATTCAATTTCAGAAGATAGTTAATGAGAAAGTGTTACTGCTGCTGTCACAAGTAAATGCAGTGCCTAAGTACTGCACACCCACAGCATTCATTACCGAAGATAAAGCCTTGTTATATATTCACTAAGAATTTTAATCAAATCCACAAATGCAAAACATCATCAGAAGAAATTTACTCTCAGGACTACTTCACAGGATACCCAGGCTCTGTGTATCACATCCTGTGGCTTGGCTACAGAAGTCCATAGAGTTATGGCCCAGATGTTACTGGCCTATAGCACAACCCCCAGCAACAGAAAAGTGGGATTCTTCCAGCATGAGATGAAAAACAAACAAGCCACAACAACAAAAAAGAAGCAAACCCAAAAGAGACAAACACATTTTAAAACACGTGCAAAGAAACAGGTCCGGAGAGACCATCACAAAAAAGGGAAATGGATGCCTGCAGTTTCAAACACAAGTCACAGCTGGAGACAAAATTTAGGCTTATTTGTAAGGAACCTCATGCTTGTCCATGATGTCGCCTCTGTCTTTTAATGTGTCTTTCTTTAGGAAGCAAACATTAGGAGCTTACATTTAAAGGTAAGCAAAACATGTAGCTCCTTGAACTAGCAAAAAAAAAAAAAAAAAAAAAAAAAAAAAAAAAAAAAAAAAAAAAAAAAAAAAAAAAAAAAAAAAAAAAAAAAAAAAAAAAAAAAAAAAAAGGAAAAAAAAAAAGAGAGAGAGAGAGAAATTACAATACTTAGATCCCAAACACTGACTTCTGAGCATTATTTTTAGTCTGCACGCCCTACTCTTCCTGACAAATTTGCACAGGCTATGGCTCACAACTCTCAATGCTTCATTTCCTTATAAGGTACATATTTTTGCATTTGCCTACTAGAAGTCAATATTACTGATACCCGGTACAGGTCAAAACCTGGAAAGCAGGAAGAACAGGAACAGCTGCTTCACCTAGAAGAACTGGAAAGTTTTGTCAGATGGCAATGGACACATCTGAAACCAAGTAGAGCCAGGAGGACTACAGGGGGTCAGGGAGGGAGTGTATAGTGAGACCTCCATGCTGCTTGGTGTAGAGGGACCCACGTCTGCCTCCACCTCCATCAAGGTTCAGCTCCACAGACAGAGGTGAGAAAGGGTCCCTCAGCTGCCTTCACCACAGCTTCCACCCAGCTACCAGGGTCTTCTCAGCCTCCTGGGCACATCAGCAGGGTATTGGTATGTCACTTCCAGTGTCACCTTCAATATCCTCTAGCCATCTAAATGTCAGCTGCTATAAAATGCTCTCCCGAGACACTTAATCCTTCTTTTCAATGTATAGTAATTAATGGGGTCCTTCCAAAGCAGAAAACCACAGTTAACTGTGCAACTACTGTGCCATCATGTATTACATCAAAGAGATTACTACAAACTGAAGGAAATAACAGAGCCCTCTAAGAAGGGCCAAGCAACTTTGTGTCATGGCCACAATTCTCTAGCAGAAGAAGACAAAATTAGGGAATTGCCAGCAGAAGTTATAGCTGCCTTTTCTGTGTTTAATTATCTTTTCTTTCTGTTTTGTGTTTATCTCACTTCATCTCCATAAAACAGCAACGCAAAGTCATTTCAGCTAATTCCCTGTACTTTTTCTCTAAGGAATCAAAGGCTATCAAATAGAAGGGAAGAAAAACAGAGAAGTAAGAATGGGTTTTCCTAAGCAACAGGAAAATTATCCTGTGCAGGCAAGTATTAAAGTATTTCTTCTCCTGGAAAGTTTACATTTTGAATGCTTCTCTACTACTCAGGCCTTCTGTCTTTTGCTGCTCACCAGGTTGAAGTCTCTGTGCCTGTACCCCTGCCCTTCAGGTACCCGTGAGCTGATGTAGGCGGCACACCTCACATGGTCAAGGCAGGCCAGTACCCACTCCCAGCAAACACCAACACAGCCACACTCCCTGGCGTGGCCAGCGTGCCAGGGCCAGGTGTGCAGGGCCAGATGTGCCCCAGCCCCACCAGACCAAGCACGTCTCTTACAGTGACACACCATATTCTTAATTCAAGAAATCCCAGACAGAAACATAAGAGCAATCTCATATCATGAACAAGAAACTTAATGGGCTTAACACAAAAGCTTTGTAAGGCAGAGGGGTTCACGCTTCTTACGAGCCCCTCCCTCTCTGCTCAGCAGTGAGTGGTGCTTTGCCAAACACAGTGGGGAACCAAGGGCAAACACCTCGTATGCACTTCTCTGGTACTGGGGTGTGCTGTGAGTTAGGAGGAGCTGTGCCCCAGGAGATGCTGCTACTCATGACTGTGGTGGGACTCTATGGTACATCTCTTCTACAGCTGCCCACAGATCAAAAGCAAATATTAGTATACAGGACTCTTAGCCAGGTTTTTTGAGGCAGAAGGTGGGTCAGTTCAGTTGTGCTGGCTTGGCAGGGAGACCTATGAAGGCTCCTAAATTAGTGCTTGTTCATGAACTCACTTTGTGATGGGCATGATAGACCAGATGAGCTTCAGGTTATATTAGTGCACTGCAAACAATTTCAACAGAAGCTCACATACCCTAAATGCAGAGACAACCTTTGCTACAAAGCATTAGGACTCACCTGAAAGCCTACCAGTCCTACATCAGGACTGCATGCTGTACCAGATTTCCTAAGGCACTTCCAAAAGGTAAAACAAAAATAAAATATTTTCCCAAATACAGTGGAAGATCCGCCTTCTGAGACTGCAATACAAGCCAACATCTACAGTACAGTACCCTGAAGAGCTATTTGTGAATTGCAGTTTACTTGAAAACATTTCACAAAACACTGATTCTTGAAACACCAGAGATGCCAATTCACACTCACCTGCTGTTGTCTCTGTCAGCAAAGGCTCTGCAGCTGGCAGCATAGAGGGCCACCACCTCTGCTTGCCACATCTATGGGGACATCTGTCAGAGCTTGTCCTGTTCAGCCAAACCGATAAACCTCCCAGGTATGACAACAAGAACCACTACACGCTCCATCACTATGGGCAGGCTTTAAAGGACACACATTGAGCACTACCAACAAGGGAAAGCAGAAATGCTCCCTACCCTGCTCCTGAAAGCATGTGCTACCAGTGAGAGAAGTGAGAATGATACCAGATGTCTCTTGTGATTGGTTGCAACCCACCCAAAACAGTCAACAAGGTACCAAAAGAAAAATTGACTGTAGCATTCAGTTTGTTCTGGGCCTAGGCTCAGCCCCCTGCACCAGGGCAGCTGGCAGTACACACATTTCTCCCCCTCCCCAGGAGCTGAGGGGCTCAACACACCTGGCAAAGAGGTGTTCGCATGCTCTGCTTGGGCAGGATAACAGGGCTCCAAAAAACAACAGGGATCCCCAAAGAGCAGAGCAGGACACGGTGAGACGCTCTCCGGGAACTGGCAGTGGGGAGCCCAGGGCAGCAGTTCACTAACCAGCACCATGGATGCATTAGTTTTCTGGTTTTGTCCAGGAAAGACAAATTTTGGACATTCACGAACAAAATAACCCAGACAAAAACCTGTCGCTGCTGCCCACCCCTAGCTGAAATATTCTGCACAGTAGCTTTCTAACAGCTCCTCTGTATAAAGGGGACAATTGCTTCTTGCAGCTGAGGTGCCTGGGCTGTGCAGGTCATGTGCCTGCACTGCCAACATGCCCTGTGGCTACCACAGCATTAGTCCAGCCCTGCCATGCTGCATGATGCCACCAGACATGGAAATATCATGAGTCAGCAATGTTTTGAATCCTTCCCCTTTGTCTGCTGGTTTTTGGCAGCTGGTGTGTCCTGTCCTCCAGACAGCAAGTGCTTCTCAAAGCCATGGGTGGCCAAAACATCTCTTTTAGAGATCAAGGGATTGCAAGTCAAGTCATCTGGGGATAACTTATATAAAAACGTTGTCAAGTCAGGAGCAGATCAGCAGTCAGGAAGATAACCTGCTGCATTAATTGATTCTGTGTAGAGCGGGGAGCATAAGCTCCCAGAAGGCAGCTGCTGCAGCCCGTGAGGAGAACACGGCTGGCTGCTTCCTCTGAGCCCACGGGTCGCAGGGCTAGAGCACACCGAGTGCGCGAGTACGCGGGGGGGTTTCCTCCTCTAATTCTATTTCTTTAGCTCACAGTCAGGCTCAGGCTCGCTGCCGGCAGTCCTTCCTGCTGCCTCCCTCCCTCGGCAGGATGAGGACGGTGCCCGAGGAGCGCCCGCCGGAGCAGCTCCTCCTGACGGCACAGACTTGGCCACCAGGCGGCGCCGTCGGCTCGCGGCGGGCGCGGGGCGGCCGCTCGGAACCCCCGCGGGGGAGCGGATCACACCCACCCCCCCACGGCACCGCCCCGACCCGGCCGGCTCTGGGGGTCACACCCACCCCCCCACGGCACCGCCCCGACCCGGCCGGCTCTGGGGGTCACACCCACCCCCCCACGGCACCGCCCCGACCCGGCCGGCTCTGGGGATCACACCCACCCCCCACGGCACCGCCCCGACCCGGCCGGCTCTGGGGGTCACACCCACCCCCCCACGGCACCGCCCCGACCCGGCCGGCTCTGGGGGTCACACCCACCCCCCCACGGCACCGCCCCGACCCGGCCGGCTCTGGGGGTCACACCCACCCCCCCACGGCACCGCCCCGACCCGGCCGGCTCTGGGGGTCACACCCACCCCCCCA
>NW_020955264.1:1279333-1282822 GCF_003031625.1 Empidonax traillii
ACGGCACCGCCCCGACCCGGCCGGCTCTGGGGGTCACACCCACCCCCCCACGGCACCGCCCCGACCCGGCCGGCTCTGGGGGTCACACCCACCCCCCCACGGCACCGCCCCGACCCGGCCGGCTCTGGGGGTCACACCCACCCCCCCACGGCACCGCCCCGACCCGGCCGGCTCTGGGGATCACACCCACCCCCCACGGCACCGCCCCGACCCGGCCGGCTCTGGGGATCACACCCACCCCATTCACGGCACCGCCCTGGCACGGGCCGCCCCGCGGCACGGGGAATGGCCAAGTACAGCAAAGCGCTCTGAGAACCTGCAGGGACAACACCCCGGACTGTGCAGGAGGAAATGCACACACACACGCACCTCTCTGCACACCGCAGCCAAGCGTTAAACACAGCATAGCAAAACTTAGCATTTCTTAAACGGAGGAGCTGCATTACTGACTAGAGAGTCAGTTCAAGTGTCGTTTTGATAATGCCACCACAGACCAGTAAAGTATCCAAGAAAGCTCGCTGGTTCCATGTAAGCTCCCACTTCAGCTCTCCCTCCACTCCCCATCTCAGGTGGAGCTCAGGTAGCTCTGACTCAAGCTACGAAACACACCGACTGAGATCAGGGAGATTTCTGTAGTAGCCATTTAGTATATTGATTGATGCCCACAGGAGAACAGGAAAAGTAAACAAAAAAAAAAGGTACCGAGTGCTAAGAGTGCCAAATCATTAAACAGTCTCACTGCTTCAGCAGTACGATCTTTTCCCATGGATTCAGGACAAAGAACATCCCATAAAAACACCCACCAACCCTTGGGATTTCTGATGTGTAAGCTACCGTTAACCAGCCGCAAATATGCTGCAAGTGCTGCCATGGTGTTGGGCTCAGCACAAAACTCTCATTTAAAAAGATGCTGTAGTAAAGGTCAAATGTTTGGAGCTGAAATAGTCTATGCTTGCCGTCTTTAAAGGTCTGTCAGCACTTTTCCCAGCAACAGTACATAAATGAGTGCAGATATGAACCAAATCCCAGTGCATAACACCCCACTTTTTGTCTAATAGTATTTTTGTCTTAATTGCGTATTATTTCTCAGAAATTACTGCCAAAAAAATTATCCCTTTCTATATGAGTATCTGTATGAAACTTGATTGCTTTCCATTTGACCCAGCAGCATGTGGAAAAGATGGACACAATGGACAACTAAAAGGCAGGCCCAGGAACATCATGAGAAGGGAAACACCACTAAAATACAATGAATGCACACTGCGCTAATTGGTATAATCCAAGTTTTTATTTCTATTCCAGATTGGGAACAGAAACATTCCACTGCAAAGGGACACTGACAAACACAATAAACCCACTTACACAACGTAGCCTTTTCACGCCCTGTAAAAACGCCACCAGCTTTTATCTTGGGTTTCCTTTCTGCTAGGTGGTTCACAGGAAGCATTTGTACCTGGGATTAAGACACTGCTGCCACAGGTGTGACCCGGTTTTATCATCATTAGTGACTTGCCTTGCATAGAATTGCTTCTGTCTTTGGTCACTAGTATGATAACGAAACAAGGACCTTCGATAAGAGTGGGTCTGAATCATCCATATGTGAGCTGTCTTCTGTTTGCTCAGTTCTGTTTCCCCAGTCACCATGGATTTAAAGGTATCTGTGCCCAGCCGACGGACTGTTGCAGCAGTAAGCCAAACACCAGAACAGGACATTAGGGGGCAGCAAGCACACTGATTGCTGCCTGGCTTTATCCAGAGCCAAGGGAAAAGTAAAAACCTGTCCCAACGCTCAGGGGCAAAAGGTTTCTCTGCCCATTTCTGAATAGTCCCTGGTTTTGAATGACTGCAGTGTGCAAGAGGCAGATTTAGGAATAAACCACACCCCAGCTGAACCATGTGAAGAATGCAAGGTTAATTGAACGAACCGGGAGAATTTTTACAGCACAACATAAACGTTCAGGTCACTCAAGACAGTAACTCGTGAAATCCAGGGCACCATTATCTCATGTGAAAGGATTTTTATTTATGAAAGCGTGATTAAGTCCCCTTGCAATTTACACAGACAACCCCTACTCCAGCTGTACCAGGCAAATATGCAATGCTACAGTTCACACAAACAAGATGGAGAATGATGTTCTGGTCATTGGTTATCTCAAGTGGATTTTTTTTATTCAGAATGACACCTGAGGAAAGGCTGTCTGGCACTGAAAGTTATCATTAAGGCTTTTTACATGTTTTAATAAAATGGAACTATTGAAACTACCAACACTGCTTACCACAAAACTCCAATACACCACCAGCTTCTGTAACAGTTGAAGTTTGAAGGCCATTTTTACAAGCCTTGACAGATGTCAAGAAATAGACACTGAACTTCCTTTTCATGCTCAGAACAGTGATTTATGACAGAATATATTAGGAAATCTCATATTTTCACAGTTGACTTAACTACTGCAGAGCCCTTTTTTTTCTCTAGTTGCCTATCAGCATTATAACAAATAACACTACTTAAGGTTTAAAGACTGAGGACTAGTAAAGTCATGCACATAAAAAGAGAGTAAAATGAATAGGTTCAAGTTCTACTCATTTGTAAGAGTGGAAAAGAAACTCAGCAATATATGCTTTTATTTCACTTATCCACTTTGTGACCTCAGGAAAAAAATAGCTAGAGGAACAAGTAGTGAAGAAAAGGGTTAGAGTACTTGTTTCTAAAAAAAAAAAAACACCACCAAAAAAAACAAACAAACAAACAAACAAACAAACAAACAAACACAAAACCCCCCACCAAAACAAAAACATCAAAAAAACCCTAAAACAAAACAAAAAAACCCACCCCAAAAATCCAAACCTACAAAATACCACAAAAAAAAAAAATTACTGCCAGACCATTACAGTCCTATCAAAAGCCAAGAAACCTCAGTGTTGCAGCCACACTGGTTTAAGGATGCAAACAAGGCATCATTCATGAGCAAAAGATGCCATGCTGGACAACACATACAGGCACACAAAGGTTGTTACACTAAAAAGAGAACAGGTACTAAAATTTAATGTCTGGCTGCACGGTCTCCAGCTTTTACGTGGTCGAGCACATAAAAACAACTCAAACTGAAAATATGTATTACGGACCTTAGCATGCAATGAGAGCAACAAACTGCACCTTACATGCTTCTCCCACCATTAAGAAGTGGAAATGCTCAGAAAAGGGCATTTAGTGACAACAGCAGTAAAAGATAAAGCATTTGTGTTTTGGAGTAAGAAAATTAGTCAAACACACTGGCAAGCCTGCTCAAGACCCTGAGCTGGAAGCATAAACTCATTTCTGTCTTCTGCAAAGATGCTCAGCTACTCCACAGCTAAAGCCTAAACACAGGCAGTTCCCAGTGGAGTACTTCACATGAGAATTTCAGTAAGAGGGCAAGTGCAGGATGGAACAAGGCCTTGAGCAAATCACTGGGACTTTTATGAGCAGTAAGTCTAATCCAGTACAAACCA
>NW_020955264.1:1283118-1306606 GCF_003031625.1 Empidonax traillii
TCATTTCTGTCTTCTGCAAAGATGCTCAGCTACTCCACAGCTAAAGCCTAAACACAGGCAGTTCCCAGTGGAGTACTTCACATGAGAATTTCAGTAAGAGGGCAAGTGCAGGATGGAACAAGGCCTTGAGCAAATCACTGGGACTTTTATGAGCAGTAAGTCTAATCCAGTACAAACCAGAGAAAACCCCCTGATCAAAAGCTAGCCACTTGCCCTATGAAGGAAGCTGCTGTGAACCACAGACTGCAAAACTATCAAGACACACTTCTCAGCTCTAAGAGACTCTAAGTGGGCTCCTGGCACTCTACTGAACTCAGTAAGTCACCATTCTTAGACGTAAGCAGTGCAACTACATGTATTTAATATATTCCACATTAAAAGCATTCACAGCTAGGTATGTTTGACCTTAGGGGCTGTTAGGTTCACAGACCAAATACCCCTCATACTTCTATTCTCTCTCAATACTATCCTGGAAAAACATGAGTTTTCCAATTATTCTGTATGTTTCTGGATTTAAAACAGACATCTGCCAGGATTTATTAGTTAAAGGGAAAGCAAGATCAGATCCATTTTCCTCCATCTCCATTTAAAATTGTCTTTATTTCAGTCATTTTAAGCAGAAACCTCTCACAGCAGTTGGGATAAGCAGGCTGTTAAACCATTACACTGTTACATTCAATTGCAGAGATACATCTCACTTCATACAAATATAAGCAAAGGTGTGTTTGTGGTGGGGTTTTTCAAGGAGCAGTTTCTATATGTCTCAGTGTGCCAAGTACATTGATCTGCACTCTTTGCATCAGGAGGCCAACTAGGGACACAGTACATCTCGCCCGTGGGACACAGGGGGAATTAAACCATTGTGTCATGACCAACCTTACCTGACAGAAAAGCACATTGAGCTTGCTTGAGGAATCCAACTGTTCACCTATACTCAGTATTGTCATGGGTGGGGGTCCTTAATTGCACAAAGGTACAGAGCACTACGTCTTGGATTACTTAAAACTTAAATGAGCACTACCCTCATATCTTGACTCTTAAAATATCTGAGGCACAAGTATGTGTGTGTACTTGTTTTATTCATAATTTGTCTTGGGATACCAAATATATTTCTACTTCAGGTGAATCAACAAAATTGTTGACCTCATTTCAAAACATCCACTGATCCATTTTTTCATTCAATGGCAATATCGAATGTTAAAAGGAACATAAAAACAAACATGCACACAATTGTACAGTTTTCATAAATGTCTATTTCATTATTTGTGGGTAGCGCATTAAACAGTTAAATACATTTAAATAATGTTTAAGTGACTGCACTAATGCAGAATTTTAACTAGATGGGTAACCAATTTAACTAGAAACCAGCTAACAAGTAACTGTCTAAATACTTCAAATACAGCTCTTGTTCTAGGTCATCCTTCTTGGAAAAAAAAAAGCCTGCTGGTCACATTGGAAATACATTTTAAGGCCAAATTCTTCTGATATCCCTTCTCTGCAGCAGTTTCTTCACCTTTTTAAGCCTCCAATTCCAGGCCAAGACCAAGTTTATGGCCACCAGCATTGATGCTCTTTCCATCTATCAGGGCAGACAGTGTAAGCTTCACACCTGTAAGATTTTTAAGCAGCACATTTACAACATACACAGTAGCTTTTATGCAACCCAACCTCCATCACTACAAGTCCCAATTGTAGCTCTTTTTCTATTTCATTACTTTTACAGAAGAATATATTTACCCATGAAATCCACTGAAAGTTAGTCCTGTGAACCAAGCTAGATACTCTTTGTAAACACTGTCTTATGAAGTGGATATACCAAGCCTCTAATTGCTAAATATACAAGAGCTCTCCTTTCCCGCATTAAGGTGTGCAAAGGAGGATAAAAATTGTGGACAGAGAGACACAGAGGTCAGAACAGGTCAAGTTCTGGAGGGTTTCCTTACTAAATATGAAAAGCAGGAAGTGTGTGTTTTTGACAGTTCATCATTCTTTCAAGACCTGTCATCATTCAGTGTTGTATGATTGGAGAAAACAATGCCAAAATACAAAGCTTGCTTTGCCTAGCCTAAAGCTAAGCTGTCAAACACAATACAGTCCACTCCTGTACAAATCAATGAGGAATATAATGCATTAATACCATTAGAGAAAATGGAGTTTGTCTTAGTTAAAGGTTAGATGTGCAACATAAACTACTGTAGAACATCTACTTTGCCTTCAAGACAAAATTATTTGAAGAAGGAAAATAGTTGCATATAAATGCATAATCTCTTTTTTTTTTCTTTGTGATGCATTAAAGATATATGTGTGACATGATTCACGTGATAACTCTTACCTGGCCTCAGTGTCTGGGTGTAACCCACTCCAACTAGACTAGAATTGTTCACTTTTGCCTATTAAAAAAGAAAAAGACAAAAGCAAATGAAATGTAACTAATTAGTGTTTTGTTAACATTCAGAAACTAGAATAACTATGGCAATATTGCCATTATAAGCTTAAACAATTTCTACCTGTTCTTTCAATACCTCTCTGCTTCCTGAATTCTCTGCTTCAAGTTTATGCTCTTGTCCCTGTACTTACAGCTGAAGCAGTAACATATTTAAGAGCAGACATTTAAGAGCAGGGAGAACTGTTATTGGAATGTGGTTTTGCAGATGAACTTCCCCACTTCTGCCTTTCAAGAAGGCCACAGCCATTTATCACCACAGTCTCCCAAAAGATGCCACTACAGAAGAAACCTCCATGTTCACGTTATTACAACAGAATTACAAGTCCAATCAGCCAAGCAGCAAAAATTTCCTTATTTCCATATATCATAAACAATATGTGCAAACTTATTTATCTCACTTTGCATCACTTCCACAACAGGATGATTGCAATGATCCAGGTTCAATCCTAACTTTGTAATGTACAGAAAACTGTTGTGCTTCTCACCTTTTTAATCACTATTGCAAGGAGTTCTTACCGTGAGAACGTACCAGAGCTCCCCAAACAGTGGTTTTAAAGAAACTCTGTAAACTTACAGAATTGACATGAATGTTTTTATTTTCCCCTTTGTGTTTTTTTTTTTTTAATAAACACAGTAAGATCTCTAGAGTACACTCAGGATTTGACAGTCAGGTTTTAAGACAGACTCTGCAGACATTACAGAATTTAAATACTGCTGGTTTTATTAAAACTTCCAGGATGATAAAGAGTAATTCCTACAAGTCTTCCTGACTCTTTTTTATACTATTAGCACACAGATTTGCAGACACTGAAAATACACTGTGCTCAGCACAACCCTTCAGGTTACAGCCACACTCACCGAGATAGAAGCAGTGGAATCCAACTTGTATTTAGCTGCAATGCCAAAGCGAGTGCTGTTGCTGCCTGCTGTCCAAGCCAGGTTTACAGCAGTTTCAAGATGGTCACTCACTTTTTGGTAAATTGACCCACCAAATTCAGAACCATCATTGCTGAAAAAATTAGGAAAAGTTAGTTTCCTATATTTACATACTCCCCTTTTTTTTTCTTTTTACTGCTTAAAATTTTTATTTAAATAAGAATTTCAGAAGTTTGAGTTGTTTCCCATTTTTTGGCAAGAGAAGGGGAGATGAATTTTGCCCTGAAGCCTTTGTTAAACTGCAATAAACCATGGAAACAAGAGGTATTTCAGAGTGCTACTCTGATTTATTTGCAATTCTCATGCTACTATTGAACAAAATCCTTGAACAAAATTCCAGATCGCATCCTTATAAAACTGATGGATAAATGTTAATACTTATAAAATGGCCATTATGAATTCATGACTATTGAATATATATGAAAATCCTAAAGAATTAATTACTTTAAAACAAATTTGCCACAATGTTTTACTTTAGTGAATTGAAATGGAATTCTTACATCCCAGACTATATAGTATGCTGTAGTTTTCTCCCATACTCCTCAATTTCCATGAATTTGGGCAGACCATGCTTGCCCTCCAAAAGCACAAACTTCTACCTACCTAAATATACTAGAACTCCACCAGTTTTTATTAACCCATCTGAAAACACCATGTTTTTCAGTAGGTTTTTCTGAGCTTACTCTGAAGCACATAAGATCTAAAAGCAGCAAGTCTGAAATTTCATGAACAAGATGTCTTACATTTGTTTAGTTACACTGTTTTATTGCACTCTTCATTCCTGACAGTCAAGAAGATGAACCTACTCTAAGTCCAAAAGCAAAGCTCTAGTCTTGCCCTAGAAGCTACTACTTACCTGCTTAAACGCTGCAACACTAATTACTACTTCTCACAAATCTGCTATCCTTAAATTGTAGTCTAATACAGTTAATTCAACGTAATAGGAGAGCTGGAAAAAGCATTATGATCTCAGTTCTGCATAACTGAACTACTGCACTTCCACTTGGCATGTACTTCAATACTATGCAAGCTGTATTCTGCTGCAAGTGCTAACAAGTCACAGGCGTTTACTATTTTGAAAAAAAAAATAAAAAATATCTTTTACATTTATTTAGAGTTTCCTATTGAAAAATGCACTCCGTTTAATGACCTTGTAAGCACCTGTTGATATTTCAAGTATTTGTATTTTGACTAGAAGGAAAGGTAGAGAAAGCCTGCTTCTGTAAATCTGGACAAAATTTTCAGTACTTACACATTAGTGTGCAGTTGGAAGTCTCCAGTCTTGTAGCCCACAGAGAAATTATTTCTTGTCAATTTTGATTTGGCACTATCAAAAGTCATCTGATAACCAGCAAGCCAGCCTTCATAACCAAAGACAGCTGAACCGTGGATTGCAGGTCCAGCAAAATCAAAGTCAACATCACAACCAAGGTTTAGGCATTCACGTTTGTAAGCTGACTTAATTTTACCACTTTTCTTTCTGAAACAGAGAAACAGTTATCTTAAGACAAGGCATACATGATCTTCTTCAATGAACTGCAAAATTCAAGCCGTATGGCTCTACACAATGTACCTAAATGCCATGCACATGCAGCCCCTAGGCTGGGCAGAAGTGCAGGCAGTCCATCCTGAGCACATGGGGCTACTGCAAACAGGCATTTTCTGATAAAGGCAGCAGTAGCAGATCTATCCCAGACAATAAGCCAAGTGGGCTGTTGTGAAATGTACAATACTAACCCCACAGTGATGTGATGAAAGTACAATAAAGAAAATAAATAGCACAATCCTTTACCACTGGGATTTGCTAACTTGGATCAATAGCAAACCATACAAACAGCTCTGTCAATATCACAGACCAGATGAACAGGCCATGGGTGTTTTACTGCCCTAAGTAAGGTAAAAAGGTTAACAATTCTTACCCTGTATTTGGTGAGAAAGTTGTATCAAATGTCAACTTCAGGCCTTTGGCAATCTAATGGAATGGAGAGAAGAGAAGACCAAGCTATAAGTTCTGTTCTGTTAGATAGGGAAAACAAATAAATACTATCCTAATCTATTACCTGATCTTCAATTGCAATTTCTGTTCCCAGAGTGTTATCTGTGTTCCATTTTTCTGTGAAAGTCAGCCCATATTCAGCCCACTTGTATTTGGTCTCCAAGCTCCCATTCACTTTTCCAGTGTCTGTGTTCGATGAACCAGATGTTGTGAATTCCTAAAAGGGACAGAAGATACATGTGATCCTGAAAGCATTATACAGTGTTTTCTGCAGCAAACACTAGGATCTTGTTATTCTATAAAACAAGTTTAAAATCAGTAGACAACTTGCAGGGGCAGAAGGGAGAACGGCACAGCCACGAAGAACTTTCCTAGTCCCCATCTCAACTGCAGTGTTCCTGTCAGTATTACAGATTGTACAGGGTTGCAACCTAACTCCAAAGCAAGACAGTAGTCACCATAAGTATACTCCTTAAAAGCAGAATCAAATTCTTCAAATGTAAGGCTAAGTTTGATACTCCCAAAGAGCAACTTAAAAATCAAACCAAAAGCCAAGAACACTAAAAGGCACAAAATGCAATTCCAGTAAAATTCTTGAAGGATCACATATGTTTTGGGTTTTTTTCCATTTTTCTTGTCAACCATCCCCAAAGATAAATTATGGACAACTGTAAAATGTCACAGAATGGCATCGTTTTTCAAATTGGGAGTGAGTGGTTTGGTTTTTTGTTTGGTTTGGATTTTTGATTGATTTTTAAAGAGAGTTATTAGTCTAACCAACACACCAGCCTTTCACACCAGCCACAGGCACACATGTATTTACTGACATCTATAAAATTCCCTGGCACTTCGGTTTCATGACACACAGGAGTAACATTCATGTTTGAATAGAGAGCTCAGGGAACAGCCTGGTTTTATGATACAGTATGGACCTATCTGGAATTCTTCAAAGTACTTAGAAGTTACCAATATCACTCACATCTCTTTATTAAAGGACTTAGTCCCTGATGTTTCTCACTGTTTGGATTCTCACGAAGAAGAAAATGAATAGTTTCTCTGTGCCACTATTAAGAAACTAAAGGCAATACGTAGCAGAAGTAGAAGTCAGGTTTTACAATACAAGTTAAAAGAGTTCTTTCCACTGAAATATTACTGCCCTTATGATTTAAAAAGCTGGTAATTTCAACTTTCTAAAACATACAAATAAATTTTTTTTTGTCTGTCTTCCTCCATGCACAACACTATTTTCAAAGAGCGTTTTCTCATACCTTTCTCACACTTCTCACACCTCCCCAAGAAAGAAAAATTAATTTAAAATCACAAGTCCTTAAGCACTCTGTCAGCACAAGCCCAGAGAGCACATAGCAAACATGCATGAGGCTGTTCTTTAATGCTGGCTGATCAAATTTAACCACATCCAAGACATTTATTTGTGCTATGTTAGTGGACCCCTAAACGATCTACATAGTTGCATAATTCTAGTAAGGTCTATTTCTTGGCAAGGGGCAGGGACTACGCAAATACTTTCAGGTTGAACTTCTTGCTTTGTGCTGCCCTTACTACACAGGTCTGTGTGACTGACACTATTGTGGCAATAGCTTCAGGAACAGCAAATTATTACCTCTTACCTCTGCTTTAAAACATCTGCAATACATTCATACCAGCAGTCTGTCCTCTTGGAAAGAATGGCTTATAACTGATATGGGGTTCACATTATGGCTTAGATTTTTCAGTTTTACCAGCATAACTGGTATTTTTGAAAAGCACAAGCTAGAACACCACCACCTACATCTGTAATGGGGCTCTTGTAAACTGAAGCTCTTGTGCTTCAGTTGGGATACAAACCTCTTGAAAAAGCAGAGCATATAATTCAGGACTCTTTTATCTAACAGCAAGTTACACTGCTAAAGCTCCAGTTACAAGGGAAAATAAAAAATTTACCTTTGTATCTTGCAAAGTCTACTCTAGAAATGATCAAAGTTACAGGGGACACTGCGTGCATGACAAAGACATGTTGCACAGAACACTACTGCAACACTTTAATACCTGGCAGAGCCAAAGATTCAACATGCTAATTCAATGCCAATTACTTCATACAAGTATCAGGATGGCAGAAATTTCCACCGTACACAAACAACATCACAAGGCACTATAATCAGTATATTAAAATACTTTAAAAATCTGTCAGCTATTTGTTCACCTTCAGACTTAAGACCAGGGACAAAAAAAACCCCTTTTATCTTACCAAGATTACTAAACAGTGCAATACCCTTGTTACACTCAGATCTCTAGGGGCTTCTGAAATTATTCTGCACCAGAAGTTTATCATTCATAAAACCTGTAAAATACTTAATAGCATCTGCAAAGCATCCCTTCTAATTAAATGAGAAACATATCCAGAAAGAAAATATAATGAATAAAAGTTATTTAAACTCACCACTCCACTTGCAGATTTTGTTTTCACATCCAGTTTCACCAACCCGAAACCTTAACAAACAGAAGTCAGAGTTACACGATTAGGCCTTAACTAAGGCCCTGCACATTTTTCAAGAAGCTGGTCTTCCAAGCAGTCTCAGCAGTGTGCCACATATATACATAGAAATAAACAACTATAGACTGACTTCAGTAACATGCAAATTTTAGATGCTGCAGCAAGTAAAGGAAGCTACTCCAAAGCAACCCAGGAGTTCTGTTCAATCATCACCACAGAGAAAGTGGGGAGTAACCTCTCAGTTGTACTCTTTACATTTAACTACCAAACGATGGTTTCCAGGAATAAATTTATTGACAAGGAAATAAATAATTTTCCCTTCCTGGAACGGCATTGCTTACATTTCCTCTCAGCGTCAAGACAAAATATCTCAAAGCAAAACTCTATAAAAGTCATTGGGAAATACATGATCATTGGAACTGTAATTTAAGTAGGTTTTATGGGAGAGTCAATTCACATTGTTATCCCTAGAGCTGAGCAACAATCTTGGGAAAAAGCCCCCACCTGCATTCCCAAAGACCAGAAAGAAACAGCACTGTAAGAAACAATAATTTAACTATGCAACTGTGTGGTATTAAATAATTTCAAAATGTAGAAGGATTCTTTATCCAAATAGCCTTTCCTCTTTCTATTCCAAGAAAGGCTATAACATTACATTGGTATATAACCTTGCCTACATCAACCAATGTTGTGGCACAGACAGACCAGTAAATAAAGTGTACTCCTAAGTTAAACTATACTTGCTGCTTACATTCTTGCATACTTGTACATCTCTGACATTTATGTGGCTAGAGCAGTAAGATTTAACAGACTTCACATCAAAACAGCCTACAAAAAGCCTCCAATGATGTTAATTGACTGCAATGATATAAAAACAGCACTCCTCCCTTCTCAGAAATACAGGCATTTAAGCATTCAATTTTACATACAATTTTAAAAAGGCAATTAATTGTTGCACCTCGAACATTGTATTTTAAAAAATGGTACTATTCTTACCATATCCTTTATTGAAGATATCTCTGGCAGATTTGCCAAGGTCTACGTACGATGGAGGAATCGCCATTGGAGCTGAAAGGTAAAGGGCTAATTAATAGTGAACCTTTTTCCACTGCACACATAAAAAAAACACTACCACAACTCTTTCAAGATACTCTTTAAGGCAAATTCATCTGTATGAAGGCAGTTAATGGACACAATGGCTCACACAATTACAGTGTTCTGTGAAACACCTACATATTTTCAGTGAAGGTCACTGTGGGCTGTTTTCTCAAAGAGGCATTACAAGACCACCTAGTTCTTAATTTTTCAAGTCCATTTCTCCATGCATCTTTAATTACCAGAAATAAACTAAGAGCTTACATTTCCAGAGTTGGTACAGTTACTACCAAAAACCTGGAAACTGTACATGTAAAAAACTATAATGCAGAGAGTTAATTCTCTGAAGTTCTAAAAAATCAAATTTCACATGTGCCTATGAAAACTACCTGCAAGTACATACTTCTGCAACATTACTTTCGCCCCGCATTTTATATGGTAGACATGCCATTAGTATTTATATTTATTATACACATATAGATATAAAAATGTTTAAATTAAGAAAGAACATCTAATGCCATTAACTAGCCATCAATCAGTTGACATTTTTCCTCCCTACAGTATGCAAGGGTTTAAATTTGGGAGGTTGTCTTGTTTGCTTAAAACATAAAAGTAAGAGGAGTGCTAGATCGATGAGAAAAGCTCTCTTTGGAGTCCCTTTCTCTGACAGGGAATCTCTGGCAATCTGGCTGTTTGATAACCTGTCACTCAAGGCAAGGTATGTCCTGGCCCAGCCCAGCCTGGGCGATGGAAGACACCAAGCTAAGGTCTCACCCCGGCCTGTATCGCTCTCCTCCCTGCGAAGACACACTCTATCTGCACCTTTCTTCGGGGACTGTGATCTCATGATTTCAAGAACAAAAGGCCACTGCTACAGAGGCCCTGTATTTTAAAGCTGCAAAGTACAGAAAACAGCATATTAATAAATCTCTCCATGCTGTGAAAGGAGGGAGAAGGGGTGGCGGAACAATGCAGCTAACTAGATAATGCTATGAAAAAGCCAAACACAAGCAAACAGAAATCTTATCTTCCCAAACTGATTGGTCACATTTGTTTAGCAGAGAAAGTCAGATTAACATAATTGTTGTTTATCTTGCTCTCTGTGGTGGGATTCTAGGGGATTTGGTTGTGGGTTTTTTTTTTTGTTTTGTTTTGGTTTTTTTTTTTTTTTTAGTAAATGAAAACTTATCTTCAGAACCTGAAAAACAACGAGGGCAGTATTCTCACACATTAACTTCGAACCGAAAGCAAAAGTGAATACTTGATGTTTATACAGTACTTCTAACCAATATTTAAATTTCCACCATCTGGCTATAGGACTGCTTATCTTTTGCAGATCTACACAAGATCCTACAGTGTACTCAATAATACAGGAGAAAGGCAAGCCTTTCTTTTACCTTCTCAAAACTATTTCTTCCCATGTTTTCACAGCCTTATCTACATCAAGGAAAACTTTCCTAGAACACCCAATTTAGAAAAAAAATGCCTTTAGGGTACCACAACACTAAGCAGACTGTTCTTACAGAACAGCATCCATATTAAAAAAACCCAAACCCTAATTACACCTGCTATATACAGCCTAACTGCAAAAACTGCTACTGTTTAAAACAAAAACAAAACCAACAAACTATTTTCATAATCAATGGAAAGGCACAAAACTGCTCCTTATTTTTCTCCAATTCGTAAGGCAGTTTTCCAGAGTACCTTACTCCATCTCCCTAGTACCCAAAGAGCATAACTTCAACCTCCTCTGAGCCACCGACATTAACACTCTGTTTTTCATACACACACAAAACCCAACAAACACACAAACAAAAAACTTCGTTTAGCAAAGACATCTAAACCTGGTAGCTACAGCAAGACATCTATCACTTGCTCAAGAACTTAAGAAAAGTGTTTTTCCAGGGAGTTAAATTAATTGTTAAATTTTAAAGACATGAAAATTACTTAGAGCATGTGAAGTTTAAAATGGTTTAGCCCAAATTCAAGTTTATAGAACAGATCTCAATCCCAGCAACAAGCCATTAAATGGCTCCTACTATTTATTCAATAAAATGAAGTAGATGATTGATGAAATTACAAGGGAGTGTGGGAACACTGCTCTAGCCCCTCTACATTTCTGCTGTACAGCAACTGTACAATTCTTAAGTTTAAAATATTTTAAAGAAAGTCTAGGTATATGTTTCCTTTAATGAGCGGATCTCATTTCTAAATAGCATCTTCATAACTATTTTTAGTTTTAAAATACTACATTAGCCTTCAGCATAGACAGGGTTTTAGAGTGCAAATAAATGAGCTTTTCCCTTTTGTTTTAATGTTTCCAATCTGACTAAACAACCACAAGAGATTTATGCTAAGCAGAAGTGTCCTGAGAAGTTAATAAACTTGTATCTGTGTCAAAATTTGGAGGATTACTACAGTAAAGAGGATGTTGCCATTTTATCAGGCCTAGTTAAGCATTCTTCCCACTGCAAGGAAACTAGCCAGTATTTGTCAGACATTCCAGCCTACACATGCAAGTTTTGTAATAAAAAGTTAAAACAATACAACTGCCATGCTGCTGCTCAAATTCCATACAAACAGGGACAGACAAGGACAAAAGAGGAATCCAAAAGTTCATTTTGGATATACTAAATACCTGATAAACCAGTGTCATCATCAGAATACTCATTAAATGAAAATAGGGCCATTAAAAAAAAACACAAACAATGCCCTGTCCTCCAATGTTAGCTAGGTTTGCAAGTTCTTATAATCAAAAGTAAATTTCAACCCTATTTTGAAGAATCTTTCACTTAAAAACACCTAATTAGAAATGGCTAAAATATATGAGTACCATTTAGCAACTGGAGGTTGGTTGTAAAAATAACTAAGAAATAATCTACTTAAATTATTGAATGTATTTGAACCAAGTGGGAGCTCCACCCTAATCTTTGTTTCAGGCCACGGGAAGGAAAAAAAAAAAAAAAATCTCTTACTCAAGAGTCACAATCATGCTTTCTTCTCCCATAAAAAGAAAAAAGAATGACCCCAAGAACAGAAAAATTTATTAACGTTATCGGAATTATTGCATCACCATTCTCCTTCGAGGTAATATCCCACACCTTATAATTAAGGAAGGCCACAGACTTCTATTAAGACTTCTAATAACTTTAAGATCTCAGGATATTGAAGATCAGACCAGAAGCCAGACAAGGTTATTAAATTAAAAAAAAAAAAAAGGGACTAATGCAATTTTAAAATGCAGCAATAACTATGCCAAAATTATCCCAGTAGCCCAGTAAAAATAAAGCGTAAGTTGTTAAAATACACTGCACACGCACTGACCGTCTAGCTTACACGGAAACTACACACAGGTTAATAAAGAGAAAACCCACGTCCTTCCCCTTGCATTAACTACCTCCCTATCTCAGCTCGGAAGTGGACACGCAAGCCTAACCCTGGCCAGGCCAGAGCACAGACTGCGGAGAGAGCGCCTGCAAACGCACTGCAGGCTCAGGACCGCGGGCAGGGGCAGTAACGCAGCGCCTCCCCAGGAAAGGGAGCGCAGGGCAGAGCGAGGGTGCGCCCGCAGGGCCGACCCGCCCGCGGCCCCAGGCCCGGCGCCAGGCGCGCCCGCCCCGCCGCAAGGTGAACCCGCTCCGCGCGGCCATCTTGGGCATCCCGGCCCGGCCTCCGCCCGCCGCGCTCAGCACCGGGACCGACCCGGGAACGCGGGGGCAGCGACCGCCGAGAGCGCCCCGCCCGCTCCGCCCGCGGCAGCCGCCGGCGCCGGGAGCGCGCCCGCGGCCCCACCAACCCCGGCCCGCGCGGTCCCAGCCCCGCTCGCCGCAGGACGAGCCCCACCCGCCCTCCCCTGTGCAGCGTGGCGGTGTCGGCCCGGGCCAGCACCTGCGTGTGTCGGGCGGGCGGCGGAGGGGCCGGCGCGGGTCAGGCCGTGCGGAGGCCGCGCTGCTGCAGCCGCGGGCACTGGAGGGCGAAGTGAAGGAGACACCGATCCGCCCGCCCGCCGCGCCGCCCGCAGGACCCCGGCGCGCCGGGGCCGCCCCTCCGGCCGCCTGCCCCGCCAGCCGCGCCCGCCGCCGCCCGCGCGGCCGGGGCGGCCCCTGCCCGGGGCGCGGAACAGGCGGCACCGGGAGCGGCCACGGGAATGGGCGGATCCGGGAGCGGCCGCGGGACCGGGACACGGCCCGGGCGGGGGCGCCGCGGGCACGCAGGCACTGCACGGGGCAGCCCCGGAGGCGGAGGGGCCTGGGAGGGGCGGAGCCGGGAGAGCGGCAGGCACGGCCCCGCTGCGGCCGCGCCCAAGGATCCTCTCTCCTTGTGGCGGCCGACGGGGCGGTCCGTGTGAGAGGTGCTCGGCTGCACAGGCACGAGGGTCTGTGCCCGGCGCCTGTGCCCTTCCCGGCAGAGTACCTGTCACCCTTCTAGAGGCCACCCTCCCCTACACCGAGTCGGGGGGCTCTTCACCCGCGC
The DNA here is from genome assembly GCF_003031625.1 of Empidonax traillii. Classification (NCBI taxonomy): domain Eukaryota; kingdom Metazoa; phylum Chordata; class Aves; order Passeriformes; family Tyrannidae; genus Empidonax; species Empidonax traillii. The sequence continues at coordinate 1,296,556 of NW_020955264.1, forward strand.
CACCCGCGGACACCGCTCCGTGGCTCGTGGCCTCTGTGCCGGAGGCGCTTGCCGAGGGGGCCCTCGCTCTTCGCAGCCCCAGGACCCCTTTCCCAGAGCTCTTCCCTCCCCGCAGGGACCCGCGGGACACGGCGGAAGTGACACGGTGCCCAGCATGGCTCTGCAGGGATGCTCGCCCTGCCTCTCCCGCTGAAATTGAACACTTGGTTACACCAACATGCGCTGCTGTTGCGACTGGGAGCCCACAGACCCGCCCTGACACCCGGCAGGGCGGCTGTGCCATCGCTGGGCTGGCAGCTGTGCTCCATCTAACCAGGTTTGCTGTCTCTTTCAAGCAAGTTACCACAGACTTTCCAACGGCCTAAACTCCATTTTTACCATCCAGTCACCTTCCACCAGGAAATGCCCACGCACTCCACAACAGAAGACAATGTTATCTCAGGGCAAGAGAAGCAATAATCCTCGGAAAGCTTTCCTAGATAGTGCTGACCACAAGTCAGACCTGCTGGAGAAAACAGTCCCATAACTGTTGTGCAGCAGTCCCTGTACAGCTCTGCAGCAGGAATCACTGAGTCACCAGTGCAGACCATTGCTAGGCTGAGGAACTGCAGTTCTAAAATTCATAGCTGTGCCCTGCTTGCTTGGATTATGACATGGTCAAAGTTTCTCAAAGTAAAAATCATTAACAAATACAAGCTATATTTGAATTACATGAAAAATACATTTTAACATCCAACACAATTAATTTTCCACATGTACCACGTGGTACAACAGTACTTTTCCAGTTTACTGAGAAGAGAACAGATGACCAGCAATATCCAACATAATGCCAGCCCATCAGCTACTAGTTATATCCAAAGATAAACAACTGATTTTTTTTTTCTGATGCAAGTCAAATGCTTTCACATCAGAAAGCCCAACAGGTTATTATGTTTCATTTTGATATTTTTAAATAAGACAGCTTGGCATTCCACAGATGAATATGTATTGATAAATCAAGAAGGAAAGCCACATGCTGAGAAAATAAATATCAGTAGAAAAAGAAAACTAGTGTATCTTACTGTGCATGGAAACATACATTAGGAATAAACAGATCTGATTAAGTAAAAATAGATTGTGGTATAAGTATTCAAAGACATGCATTTATTATTCATACTAATAGTATAAATCCACTGAATAAAGGTTCAGTTACTTGCAGGAGATATCAGTTTTCTGCCTCTTTTTTCTTTTAAAGATTAATACTTTAGTCATTGTTTGGCTTTATTTTTAGCACTCCAGGAAAGGAATTACTGCCCCACCCTGAGCAAAATAAAAAGCAGTGAATCACTTGCTTTGGAGACAAGGCAGAGACATAATCTGTGACAAACAACAGTACATAAACTCCTCTGCATTACTGTTTCAGGCTTCTGTAGCAACAGCCTCTGTCTGCCAGTGTTTTTCACTCTTCCCCCATCCCTCACTCGTACAACTATGCCTTATTTCTCTCAGCATGTCTGCTAAAGCTCAGAGCACCAAAAAGACACACCTTCAGGCCTCCAATAGCAATCTAAATTATTCTGCCCTTTCCTCTTAAAGCTCTCCTCGTAGCATGCAGTGCACTCCCCTCCTGTGCAGGTGCACTCACTCAAAAGGGGCTGGCTTTCCTTTGGAACTAAGCAGCTCTTAGTTTTTGTGCCAGTTTCAGTTGAACGAACTGAAGGTTCATTTGAACCACTTGATATGAATACAGCCATGTGTTTACGTAACTGGCATCAGAGTCAAATGTTTTACTGGTGCCACTTGAAAAAGAAACAGATCACTACAAAAGTTTACTGCCATTTAAACACAAATGCTGCTTACACATTGCTGAAGTAATGTATGTGGCCAACAAAAAGAGAGCAAGTGGCTACAGTATATATCAGTTTCCATCAAACAGTTTTGATGAGTTGTCTTCACTTCTAACATGAGCCTGAAGTCAGTGTCTGCTCTCTTCTCCGGATGCAGACCTTGAAGATTCAGTGGAGAAAAAATTTTACAAGATGTCTGAAAATGAACAACTGAGTAAATTAGGACTCATTCCGAAACAAGTTGATTTAAGGGATATAGCAGAGATTATGAAAGTGCAACCAGGAGGGAAAGCGTGGAAAATAGTTGAAGCTAGCAGGAAACAAGTTCAGAACAAAGGGATTTTTTCTACTAAAGGAGTGCTATCCAGTGGAATTACCTGGCAAACGCGTCTAAATGTTTATGTGGGTGCCAGGGGAAACTAGACAGTGGAAGAAAAATCCAGCAAGGATTACTAATTACTAATGCATTCGACCATCACCTATGCCTGTATAGCTTCTTTGAAGTGAGAAAATCCCTGAGTTGCAAATGGAGTTTGTCCTGTTCTTACACCCTTTCTTTTAGGCATGCATTGCCTGAATCATTGCTTAATTCATCATCTCAGAGGCAGGAATATTAGAATATTCCTTTCATTTTATACCTTACAACTGCCCTTATACAAACCAGGCATCTGGAAAGCCCCAGCAGGACAAATGGAAGAGGCCCATACTGCCAGGGTCCTTTAGACTGACAGACTGAATTTTTTTTCCAAGTACTTTTAAGTAGCCTTCTTTCAGTTTAACTTAAACTATTAGGTGGAAGTTTAACTTAAACCATTCTAGACCATTAAAAGATTCTAAGATACACTTAAAACAGGTCCACACAGAAGGTAACAGATTTGTATAATCTGATAGAGGTAATACTTTAGCTCAGAGGAAAAGCAACTAATATAAACCTGTGATTTTATAGCTGAGAAGGCACATAGAAAGCAAATTTGAGAAAGTCAAAAAGGCAACCCACTTACTTGCAGTCCCTGCTAAGGCTGATGGAGACACAGAGCATCTTACAGCTACATAGCTAGTGAAAGCTGATTGCCCATAGCTCTACAGATAAAGCAAACTAAAAGTCCGGTGCTTCTTGTTATGGCCTGTGGACAAACTATGCATTCCTCTAGCACATGTTCAGTCCTAAAGCACCCTACTCCCAAATAAATAAGAAGAGGGATGGGAAAAAGGTTCTGTTAAAAAGCAAGGAGAAACTGAAATAAAAACAACCTCCATGCAGAAAAGCCTGTACTTATTCATTCTTCTGGATTTTTCTGCGGTTGATAATAATTATTTTCCTTCATTTTTTTTCTTTTTGCTGCAGTTTTCATTGGCTTAGGATGTTGGGGGGGTGGGGTGTTATTTTATTGTGGTTTTGTTTTGTTTTTTTTAATCTTCAAGGAATAAGAAACTTGTTAGCAAATCTACCTGATAGATTTGCAAACCATCAGATGTCCTGATACTCTGAAATAAGTTAATTAATAGGCTCCATTCCTTGCAGGAGATAACTCCTAGAAAGGGAGAGCCAATCATGAAATCAAATGCTAACCTGTAAAAAAACACAAATTCACTAAGAAATTCAGAGATACGCCCAGTGTTCCAAATCACTTATGCAGAACAATAAATAAATATGAGAACAACTACTCATTTCTGCTCATGGTGCCAACTGTATCAGTTACTTGTGTCAAATGGACACCGGCCCTTTTTGTGGATTGGCGTGACATTCACCAACTTCCAATCATCTGGGACCTCCCCAGAGAGCCAGGACTGTTGGTAAATGATGGAGAGCGGCTTGGCGAGCTCTTCTGCCAGCTCCCTCATCACCCTTGGGTGGATCCCATCTGGTCCCATAGACTTGTGGCTCAGCGGGTCGCTGTTTCCTCCTTGATTACAGAGGGGCTATTCAGCTTCTTATCCCTGTCTACAAGAAAAAAGTGCAACCCTGGTTTCACGACCTTTCACATTATTTATAGTGTCCTTATTGTGCTCAGAATATTCTGATGCTGTCTTTACTGTAAACTGCTCTGGATGCATAGCTCTAAACCTGAGAGCATCTCTACAGTAACAGCACACATTGTTAGCCATTTGATTTTTGAGGGACTAAGTCTTCTTCTTCAACAAATAAATTATGTAAAAATATTAAAAATATTTGCTGGCGTACCAACCTGCACTTCAATCAGTTACTCCCAGAAAGTAAGTGTTCCTTAAGGTCACCTCTCTTTCTAGGTGTAGCAGGCTTTGCAAACTCTCTTTGTAGAGTGATTTGCAATAGCCAAGCTGGAGGGTGTTCAGGTGGCTGTAACCTGAGCTCCTGCCCCGAATGGCTCAGACTTTGAGGAAACTTCAGCCGGGGCCAGGCTGGCTGAACTCTGACTCGGGAGCTTGTTTTGGCTCCTGGAGGCCCAGTGCCACCGTCCCCTCTGGGTGGGTAAGGTAGGCTGACTTGGGGTAGGGTCACACTGTGGAACACAGGTCTTTAAACAAGGGGAAAGCAGCAGGTTTCTAGGAGCAGATGTGCTGGGGGAAGGATGGTGGTACTGAGTGGCAGGACGAGGCTGAACTGGTCAGTGTGTCCTGTGCGTGCTGTGGCATCACGTCTGGTTCTGGGTGCCCCTTTTGGCCGCAGGCTGCACGCCAATGAGCCCCGAGCGAGCTTGCCTGCCCTTAAAGAGTGTGGGATGTCCCCAGTTTTATCCTACAGACACACAGGAATGAAGTGTGAAGTGCTGGGTGAACATGGCTGCTCTGCCCGGTAGCCCCAGCAGTACCGGCACTTTGCTGAGCCATTAATTCCCTGGCTGCTGCCGGCAGAGGAGGGTAGGCTCTCCCAGCCAGCTGAGCACTGCCGGGCTGAGCTGTGGAAGGGACACTGAACTGGGCATGGTGAGAGAGCCTAGACTTAGAAAAAGAGAGGGACAGAGAGGGGAGTTCAGTTTCTTGTCACCGTCTTTCTAAAAGGATAGTGACATGTTGTATTACCCTGAGTGCTCCTGCAGTGCCTGGCAGCACATCCCATGGGGAGATAGACAACGTAGATGGAGTTGACCTAAACCCAATTGATCTGTGATCAGCTAGAGCTTCACCGGAGCAATCTGACACACTTGGTTATCTGGAAGGGGAGGCTTATCTTGATAGGACAAACCTATTATATAATAATACTATAAAATAAAATGCCTACAAGAAGTGACTTATCTACAGATCTATTTTGACAGCTCTCATGCTAACACATATAAAAGTAGGGAATTAATTACTTTTTCCACATGCGTGATTTCCTTGGAAAACTGCATAGTCCACATGTGCAGAGTGAGCAAATGTTGCCAACATATGTGAATCATCCAGCCCTTTAAGGATTATATTTTCAACTGAATGTAAGATATTAGGGAAAAAAAAACAAACAACAAAACCAAAAGCAAAAAACAAACCCAAAACAACCCTGTGGGGTAATCTGCTCTCTATGGTAGATTTTTCCTCTTTCACAGAAATTTGACTATGTATATATATAATCATGTTCTAGTTAGCTGCCAGGTTCTCAGTGCAGGTCTCACTGCAGCAGAGCTGATGATAGCAATTCTCATAATTAGATCTGCCTAATCACCTGCAGTAAAATATCTTATTTTAGTAATACCTTATTTCATTGATTCATTTTTATTTTACTCATATTGGAGTTTCTAGTCCAGAAATTTGTGTCAGCCTGAACATTTTTGCAAAAGTTTTGATTAAATTGCTCATGGCCTTATAAGGAAAATATTCTGTTTACCCAATTGAAATATTCTTACAATGATTTGATTGAGACAGCTCAGTGCATTTCATATTAAAACAGGTATTTCAGACATCATATGAAAGGATTGCCATTTTGCTGTCTAGTAAAACTCAATCACTCTATCCATAAACTTTAGGAGAATCTTCCATGATATGATTTGGCAGTTGATTTCTACAAAGGGTGTACGGATGGAACGAGCATGCTAATCTCTGCATTTAATTGGCCTAAGCCATCTCCCAGAGCAACTGTACATGCTTCATCCCACAGCTGAAAAAGTGGAATGAGATTTCTTAAAATTTTAACCCCATATTGTAAACTTGAGTGCGGTTCTGAGCAGAACAGAAAGTCCCTACAAGTAACCATTCAGGAGCATAAGAACCCCAAATGCCTCCTATGCTTGGGAGCAAAGAACAGAAAAGGTTATAAAAACACAAGGCAAGACAGATAGAAACACAAGTAATAACACAAGGGGATAATGAACTGTGACAGGAATGAGGGCAAAGGTATCTGCTGACAAGAATGAAGAAATCGGAACTTTACTGCAGGTTTACCTGCAACAATTAATTTCACTTCTCCTTAAGACTCTTTGTCCTTCTGCAAAAAGGGAGTAATGATACTGACCTCTTTTGTACAGCCCAGCACAAAGTGAACATTGAAAAAAAACTGTCCTGCTTTCAAACCCTTACATAATTACAACTTTTATTTTTTAGTGTCACATTGAAAAACTTGCATACCCAGGTGCAAAACTAACAGAATAGTTTTTTTCTAATAGAAAGATGGATAAGATAATGCTTAAAAATCTACACAGACTTAAATGCTCCACATTCAAAGATGACAAGATAGGTACAATAAATGTGGCCTATCACAGTTTAAAGAGGCCATACTAATTGTATACGAAAAAACCACTGGGAGAAAACATGCACTATTCTAAACTAAAACTAAACATCTTCTTGGCCATCCCCTTTCTGTTTGGAGGGCATGTCTAGGCATACCTATTTCATTCCCAAAGAATACATTCACCACATTTTTAGAATTCAGGCATTTAAAAAATGTCTCCTACACTGCAGTTTGGAGAGACTTTTTTCTGACACTGTTGCCTATTTGTTCTAAAATGTATTCCCTCCCAGTTTTTAAAACACAAATGCTGAGCAATTTCTAGAATAACAAATGTATGATAAATTTTAGATCACCAAAGAGTCCAAGCATAGCAGAGGATGGACATACAGATATGCTGCTTCATTAGAGCCACAAACAGCTCCATCTCTCTGAGCTGGGAGTAGAGGGAAACCACAGTGTTCCTGAGGTGTTAAGCTAACGTAGATAATTTGGACATTCATAAAAGATGCCACATAGAGGCTTATCTTTGGATCTTGTCACTGTCCCTCCTCATTTTCCCTGCAGATCCTATTCTAGCAAAACAATACATAAAGCAAGAAAATAATACATAAATCTGAAAGGTTTTTACCAAAGTAGAGGACCCCATCTTTTATACCTGATGCTTTGGTTTCAATATGCACATGACTACTTTGAGTTAGATATTCACAAACATGAAATGAAAATTGAAATTTATTCAGCCTATGCTTCATATAGGCTATTCCTAAGCAGTCCCCCCCCAAAAAGCAATTTTATAGTTTAAGTGGTTATGATCAAAGAGCATAAAGCTTAGTATATGGTTAAATTTTAAAGAGGCAAATTTTCCAAATTTGTATTTTAATAGAGTAACAGGAACAAGTACTTTTTATATGGGTATCTGTATATAAAGGTGTTTTCAAAATTGGCCTAGACAGCATGCATCAACCTAAGGAAAATATCAACAACTATTCTAATGACCACTATATTATTGTCTATGTGGCCTGGAAGGCAAATGGACGTTAACTTTGTTTCAAAAAGTTGTCCTGCATTGGCCAGATATATTGTGAGACAAAACTAAGTAGAAGTAGTTATTGCTATAAATCACTGGCTTTCAGATATGGTGTGCTGCAGAGACTTGAAAAGCCTGTGCTGGGGAAAATGGATGGTGTGTGTTTGCAACTGGGCTCACAGGTGCAGGTTGTGGAAAACTTCAGTGTCACTCACTTCATCAGCATCAGTCACAACTGGAACAAAAGATGGCTCTTTAGGACAAAGATCTGCAAGTAACAACCCACAAAATACAGATTTCTAGAAAATAATGTCACTGAGGGCTCTCAACCAACCAGACCTCTCATTTGATGAGTATTCACAGCAGGACATGGGCCAGTGATTCAATTAACCCAGCACAGATTAAGGAAGTAATAAACATTAAGAGGCTAGCTAGGACATATATAGAGAAATAGCACGTCGTTCATTGATCATTAGGACTGCTCACAAGAAGGAGTCCTTTCAGAGAAAGAAGTGAACCTTTGCTCCATTTTTGTCCTGTAGAGACAAAGTTTTTCTAGACGGATGTTTTCAGACCCAGGGGAAAGTTCCCAGGCAACTAATATGATTCAAATAGAAAATATAACTTTGGGAAATAGAATAAAACAAAGCACTAGAATTCAATTCAATAAATTTGTATATACCTTTAAACTTCACATTTCCAGATGCATTTTGATTATAGGTACACACTACATATTTTAAGTTTATGAATGTAGTAAAAAATGTCTCTTGAAACAAGTTGAGGAGGTTTTTTTATTGAAATAGTTTCCCGCATTTTAGAAAATTACTGGAACATATTATAAACCATATTATTCTATAGTGGGTTTCTGCAAAGGTATTATCAAGGTAAACATCAGCAGGGTAGTCATGCTTCCTAAATGATACTGGAGTTTCGCAGTCCTCCAGTATGTCCAAGGTTCTCCTTGTGTGAATCCACACAAGGTCTGATCCACACTTGTCTGACAAGTCACTTGAAATTGAGAATTGATGCTTAAGTTACCAGATATTTGATTTTGTGCATTTCAGAAACTGAGAAACCCAGAAGCTTTCCTTTCTATTGTGTATTTGCACTAAATCTGGCTTCTCAGGTTTTCAGTCCCATGTGCCAAACTACTTTAAGTTACTCCACCCCAGGTATCCCTGTGGAAAGGATTAAAACACATTCCCTTATTTTACTTTAACACTTCCATTCTTCTTGCATACAGGCTTGGAGATTCAACCAAGCCACAGTAATTATAGTTTTGAGTCAGGCTTCAACTGTTGTGCTTTCTTTATCATGACAGCCTCTCCCTTATTTGCCTGCTACTAGGGACAAAATTTAAAGCTTTTTATGACTGTAATAGAAAGCTACTAATTAGAATAACCTAGATATATTAATTCCTTCAGAGATTAACATAAAAAAAATATGCTGTACCAAGGTTGCAAATAATAGCAGTAACACAGATTCAGCTAGGCAGGAAGTGGTATGGTTGCTATATGCAATCCTGCATTTCCAGTACAATTAAATCAATAGTTACCCAACAGTCATCCTTCAATATGCTAAATTCATCCATTAAGATTAGATATTCAGAGGAGAAAGATGTAATGGAGATCAAAAGATAATAATGTAAGATTTGTCATACAGTATACTAAAATAGAAGCTAGAGAATGACAAAGATAAAACCTGCAAGATGCTTGTACGTGGAGATCTCTGTTCTGTTTAGACACAGGAAACAGCTCCGTCAAACAGCAGCCTAACATGCCTCAGCTTGATGACATCAGCATCCAGGATTATGCCATCACTGAAAATTCACCCAGCTGCAGTAAATGGAAACATGTACTAGAATTGTGAACTCCATCAATTCAATTTTTTTTTCAAACACTTTTAAACCAGGAAGGGCAGAGTAATCTACCCTTTGAAAGTTAAATCTTGTTATATCCAGTATTTTTGACAGTGTCTCAGATTATGAAAAGGAAATAACAAAAACCAAAACAAAATAAAGATGACCTTTGCGTTAATCAAATGCAGTTTCAGGCATTATATCCACCAACACAGTCCAGGATGACTGATTCAGTGATAACTGATCAGTGATACAGTGGATTTCTGAACTTTGTGCCATTATATGGCCACTAACATTTGTTCAGTCCTATAGCATAAGATTAACTGCACCAAGTGCCAAATATAACATGAGCCATATTGTGTAGAACTTTACCCCATCCTGAGGTATCTCACTGAGTTGTGGTTGTTCCTGTGAGGGACACATCCTGTTCTAAGCTTTCATGTTTCCAGCACCATTTTCAAACATTTGGCAGCTTTTCTGATACAGGTTGGAGATAAAGTAGAGTGAAGTGTTGCTGTGGGTGCTTTCTGATACATCTGCCTACCTGGCCTTTCTCTGCAGTGTACAATACGCCAATTAATACACAGCCTTGTCTTCTCCATGCTTCTACAACTGGCACTGCCAGCAGCTCACAGCTCATCAGGTTTCTGTGAGCTGCTTTATGTAGACTGTTAGGGACCAAGAACAATTGTGTGCACTGTTTTTCTGTTTTCCTCTTTTTTTCC
>NW_020955264.1:1308391-1309445 GCF_003031625.1 Empidonax traillii
ACAAAGAATGATATTGATAATGATATATGCATTTAGTCTTACGTGGGGGATTTCCTAATACCAAGTCAAGGAGCTGAGCAAGATTCCTTAATCTTTGTGCAGCTCTAAATGTAAACTCTTCCTACATCTGACATGGTAGCATTTACTAGTACTGGATTAGCTGGCACTGAACTTTGAACACCTAGGCAAGATGTGAATAAAGGTAAGCTTAGGCCACTGTCTTCTTATGGATAATGTGCTCAACCACACCATGTGCTGGCAGGGATAATCCTGTGACTTCCAATGGTGCAGTGACCTGAGCTATTCTGTCATTCATGGCCAGTTCTCCCATGCCACAGAAAAAGCAGAGGAGGGATTTGTACTTATAAATAGTATGTGGAAAACCAAGGGCAAATCAGTAGCCATCAGATAATACAGTCCACATTGTCTCTGAAAAGCCAAAGTGAAAATGACACGGGTGGTGAAACATCCATCACCTCCCCCCACCAGCTAGCATGGGTTTGAGTTCAACTCAGATGCATCTGTGATAGAGATAATGCCCAAGAAAGAATCTGTCTGTGGATTTAGCTACTGGTGTACCTCCGTCCTGTAGGCAACTTTTCCTGGAATAAAATAAGTTTATTCTGGCATATATAAAGCCCCCATTCCTGGTTAGTATGCACACCACACTAGTACAGCCCTAACTTGGTCATGCCATCACACCAGCCTGTCCCTGCTTGTCTGAATCCCAGCCTGAATCATCAAGACAGCATTTCTGCAGTGCTAGGACAGAGATGGCACCTGAGTGGTCTTACATGTTCCTGCTGGCCAAAACCAGACACCAGCCTTCTGCTAAAGCTCTGGTTTTAGTTACTGCAACACACACCTTGGGGAAACAGCATGATTAAGAGAAAAGCAGAACAACCAAAATGAAGACCAGCTCTGTGAAGGAGTCCTCTCAAGAGTGACCAGAGACCTTCAGGAAGGGCTGCCTTTAGCAGAGCCATTGCAAACTATTCTCCCTCTTTCTCTGCTCTCTTCTCTTGCTCATTTTACAGAGCCTGCAGGAGAGCAA
>NW_020955264.1:1309799-1311428 GCF_003031625.1 Empidonax traillii
CAGCATGATTAAGAGAAAAGCAGAACAACCAAAATGAAGACCAGCTCTGTGAAGGAGTCCTCTCAAGAGTGACCAGAGACCTTCAGGAAGGGCTGCCTTTAGCAGAGCCATTGCAAACTATTCTCCCTCTTTCTCTGCTCTCTTCTCTTGCTCATTTTACAGAGCCTGCAGGAGAGCAAAAGCTTTTCTTGGTATTTTCAGTCTTATGAGGGACAGTTGCACCTGTCACATGTGGGGCTGTTCTGTCCCCTGGGGCTATTTTTAGTTGGAAGGACAGAAACAGAGGTAGAGCCTTTGGCCAAGTATGCTGCAAGCCTCTCTTACCCACAGATTGAATCACTTTTTGGCACCCTCATTAAAGCACTTGGCTAACTTTGTTTTCCTCTTCAGGAATACTGGTCCCAGCAAGCAATGCCCCCATAGTACCCTGCAACATTGTTTGATGGGGCAGAGGGCAGGAGAGCACACCTTGAATTCATCAGGGCCCTGAAAAAAGCAAAATGCTTTACGTTTTTATTGCTGCCTTCTCTCTCCATAACTTGGTCTCCTCAGCTGTGGTGTCCCACCAACTTGTGAGGAGCTCAATGAAAGGTTGGGAGTTGACCTGGGGCAGATTTTGGGCTGTTACAGAGGAGAGGGAGTGGTGGGCAGCAGAGGGGGTAACAAGGTGTTTTGTTGAACTTACTGAGGGAAAAGCTCACGTGGGTCAGAGAGGCTGCTTTTCCCGCCCTGCAGAGGGGCGTGGTTCACCCCCCCCCCCGCCCCGCTCGCTCCCTCCCCCCCCCGCCCCGCTCCCCTCAGCCTCCTCAGGCGCGAAGTCCCCGCTCCTCCCCCACTCCGTGAGGCGGGCGCAGGTGAAAGACGCTTTGAGAAGCTCATTAAATCGTTGTGGAGCCACCCTCCGGCAGATCTCGGGCTGTTACACAGGTATTAAGCATTAGGCATCGGCGTGAGAAGGGCAGAGCAGGGTGTTTGGGTGAAGTTACTGAGAGAAAATGTTTTTAAGCTTCTTGGGGAGGTAAGTCAGAGAGGACAGAGAGTTAGAGAGGTAAAGCTGAGGGAACTTGAAAGGCATAGCGTGGGGATGTTCTGAAGCAAAATCTGAGGTGAAGTGTGAAGGACAGAATGAAATCTTGGAGGGGACATTTTGGAGGTGAAATATGTGGTGTTCTGGGTATCAGTGAGGGGCTTTGAGGCTTACAGAGGAAGAGGTGGATATATGACTGAGGAAGAAGTGTGTATTCTGTGTGTTCTTGAGGCGTTTGTGAGGATCACCTGAGGGTAAAGAGGTTCCCTTGAGGGGCTCTGAGGGGAAAGCAGGTGCACCCCGTTTGCCGCTGAGAGACACTGAGGGGCAATTTGGTGCCGCCGAGGGTCACTGAGGAACTTTAAGGGTTTTCAAGAGGCAGGTGGGTGTCCTTTGTATCCGTGAGGGGAAGTGGGTGTTACCATGTTTTACTGAGGGGAAGGTAGGTTTCCCTCATGTTGCTGAGGGGGGAGGCAGGTGCCTGGTGTTCTGGTGTTTCCCTGAGCAGCTCTGAGGGGGAAGAGGGTGCCGTGAGGGAAAGGCAGATGACTCCTGTGTCCCTGGGAGGCTGTGAGGGATCCAGGGCAAAAAGGGTGCCTGAA
>NW_020955264.1:1313723-1317493 GCF_003031625.1 Empidonax traillii
CACTCACTGACCCTTGTATTTATTGAAACATAACTCACAACTTTTCATTTGGGTTATGTGAATTTTTCTGTATTGTTTTAAAGCATAATGCATAGTATAAAACTCTTCTGTTGATTCTGACAATTGAATTTTAATAGCCCAGTGCTAAGAAAACAAGTAGGAACAGTAGAACTGCTGCTGTTTTTAATCGCGTTATGCTTAATCCAGTTGGTTAGTACCACACAAGTTACATCTGTGGGTGGTAGCAGGAGGATCTGTGTCTGTGAGAGACATTGGAACTACTGTTTGAATCCTGAAACAGATAAGAGGTGTAAATTTTATAATATGAATTATATGCTTTTGCTAAGACAAAGAGTGGGGTTGCTGAAAGTTGGGCAATGTTACGTTTCTGCTTTTGACTTTAGAAAATATCCTGTATAACCTTGTAGAATACAGTTAAAGTAATGTCTGCATTTGTGTTTATTTTGGTTGTTTTTCTTGGAAATGTTTAACGGAAGGTTACACTAAGGTGTATTTTGCAAATCCACCTTAGAAGAAACAAACAAACAAAAAAAGGTACAACCGGCTTTCTTGAGAAAATCTTACTAAGGTTACAGACATGACAAAAAGATTTTTAGATACCTGTGGCATTTAAGGTCTATACTGCCATTTTGAGGAGGAGAACGGGAAAAACTTCTCTATAGCAACTTAATTATAGGATTAATTGAGATTAAATTCTGTATGGATCAAAGTATTTCTAATTTCTAATAATTTGGGTGTAGCTTCCAGGGAAGGAAGGGATTGTTTGGAGGCTTTGTTTGTAGGAAATGGGGTACATAAACCTAATGCCTATTGATTTAGTAACTGTATTTTATTCATAACTATTCATGAGGAATCTTGTTGGTTCCAAATGGTAGGTCTAATACACATTGAGGGCACTTGGTAGTGCTGAGTTTTAATACTGTTAAGTGTCTTCAGAAAGATACTCTTGTGTCAGCCTTGGATTAACATAGGATGAATAACAGAGCAATTCATCAGCAAGGCAGCTCTGAAGAGTGTCAGCAAGAAAGCTGACGATGATGAATGGGACAGAAAGGGATGCTGCAGTAGAAAGCTGCTACAGCCAACGCTGGGGTGTTGGGGGATGGCAGTCGGTATTTAGGTGTATGCTGGGTACTTAAGTGAGGAGGGACTGCACTCTCTTGCTTGGCTGAGTAGAAAAGAAACATATCCCTTCTGCAATTGAAGGAGGTTACTAAATTCAACAGCTTAAAATGACAGATGGACAATTGGTTTGTAATTAATTGAACAAGATTTATGTCAGTCTTCAGTACTGATAAATGTGAGTTATGTTTTGAAGAGAGACTGGTGCACTTCCCTTGATGTTTGCAGTCTCAGCAACCTTATTTGGCAACTAAAATTTTGGTAAATTAACTTTGAGGCAGGTTTAGTTTATTCTGAACCTAGTTTTCCTTCAAGTCCTGCACTAGACTTTTTTTAGATTTCACAACTTTCAATTAGTTCCAGTTATTTCAATTACTGATTACTTTCTGTTTTAATTTTTAATTTTTTCCTCCCAGGATAAAGAAAATAGTTGGGAATAGAAGAGGGGATTTTCTTCTATCAGCCTAATAGCATACTAAGTGTTTTTTTTTTCACATGCTCAGGTCTTTCTAATCCCATTTACTTAGTATGGTTTGTATTAGAATTGTTTTTGACTGCTCATTGTTATATCAAATTGTTGAACACTTCATACATGAATAATTTAGAGTAATAATCCTCAAGTTCTTTACTTTGTAGGGGCTCTTTGTATGAATTATTTTCTGACTTCTGACTGAGTGAAGGTAACTAAACCTGTATGTTCAAGCTTTCTGAACCCTGAGCAGAATTCAATTCTGAAATCTGTATCAAAGATAAGCATTTCAGTATGTCATAGAGCAGTCATAACTAGTGTAGTGTAAGGGTATATTATAGTATAAATTCCTGCACAAATCAAACTGCATCTTTAGTACATTTTTCTGGATTACGCCTCTTGGCCTAAAGTTTTGAGCAGTTGTTGATAACTAAAATTAATTCCTGAATAATCAGAAGGATATTTTGATTTCTCTTTCTTCAAACTTTTATTGTGTGCTCTTAGTGTTAAATATCAGATAGAAGGCAGGATACTAATAAAGCATAAGCATTTAAGGAGCTTTTTCTTAGTCTAGTCACAGGTTAGTAATTACTCATAGTATGCAATATAGTTGAAACATAGCTTATGCTACCGTAAACTGTTTCCCCCCCCCCCCAATGGAACGTGAAGGAATGAATATTGCTAGCAATGATATTGGATAATTTCTAGGCTGTCAGTTAATGAAACTTAATGCCACAAATATGGATGCAATATTTTCCACTTATCAGTATTGGTATAATGAAAATATTAGCACAAAGGAGACAGTACATTTTAAGAAGGTATTACTGTGGAACTACAAAAATTCTATTATATATTGGTTTTGAAATGGCTAAATTGAACGGATCGTTATATGAAAGGAACAGAAAAATCAGAATACATTTCCTTGAACTGCAATGCCTTTTTGCTCAGAAAATTTTACTAATTTGCAAAAATATAATTTAGTTAGCCTTCAAATATTGTGAGATTATATATTACACTTTATTTAGGAAAGGAGAATAATGGCAAGATAGATTTAGTCTGGAGAAGAGAAGGCTTAGAGGTGACCTCATCACTCTCTTCAACTACCTGAGAGGAGGTTATAGCCAGGTAGGGGTTGGTCTCTTCTCCCAGGCAACCAACAATAGGACAAGGGGACATGGGCTCAAGCTCTGCCAGGGGAGGTTTAGGTTAGATGTTGGGAAGAAATTCTTTACAGAGAGGGTAATAAGGCATTGGAACGGCCTGCCCAGAGAGATGGTGGATTCACCATCCCTGGAGGTTTTTAAACAGAGATTGGACCTGGCCCTTAGTGCCATGATACAGTAATTGGAGTTGAATCAGGGGTTGGACTCGATGATCTTGGAGGTCTTTTCCAACCCAATCTATTCTATGATTCTGAGGGGCTGTGAGTGACACAGGGCAAAAAGGGCACCCTGAAGGATCACCGAGGAGCTATGGGGGTGCCCTGAGGAAGACGAGACAGGGCAGAGCGGGTCAGTGGCCGCTGCCGCTTCTGCGCTGCTTTTCCTGCCCTGCAGAGGGGCGTGGTTCCCCCGCTCTCCTCAGGTGCGAAGTCCTCGCTCCTCCCCCACTCCGTGAGGCGGGCGCAGGCAGGCGAAAGACGCTTTGAGAAGCTCATTAAATGGTTGTGGAACCACCCTCCGGCAGATCTTGGGCTGTTACAGAGGGATTAAGCGTTAAGCATCGGTGTGAGAGAAGCAGAGCAGGGTGTTTGGGTGAAGTTCCTGAGGGAAAATTTATTTGAACTCCTTGGTGACGTAACTCAGAGAGGACAGAGAGTTTCAGAGAGGTGAAGCTGAGATAACTTGGATGTTTTCAGGCAAAATCTGAGGTAAAGTGTATAAAACAAAGTCTAAAATGATTCCTCTGCCACAGCAGGAGCTCTTTGAGAAGAAAGAAGAGGAACAGAGTGGGAAAGGACCCTCTGGGCAAAGGGACCTCCCTGGCATCCCCGGGGCAGGGATACCTAAGAGTCCGGTGGGCACCTTCCGGCTGCCCCGACCGGCTTAGCGCTGGGCGCCCTCCCTGTAAGCAGGGCTGGGTCTTTGCGGTGCTTGGCGTCGGCCTTTTGCCGTCGTCGTGCTCCTGAGGCTGCCCGGAGAGAGGTTGAGGCGCCCTG
>NW_020955265.1:0-165644 GCF_003031625.1 Empidonax traillii
AGCATTCCATGGTATCTTTATTTTTAAATATGAACTAATAACTCTGAATTGTAAACTTAAGTAATGAACCAATCTGTGTGTAACTGCATTGCTTAAAAAAAGAAATTAACAGTGAATATGCATTAAGAAGAAACAGTTAAATTGAGGTTTAGTTCTGTTGTATGCTTGTTTTTATTTTCTCTTTGTGCAGTTCAGTTGTTCTATGTGAGGCTGCTTGTCACCTTTCCATCTTGCTATTGAGCATAATAAAGTGACATCAGCCATAAGCAGAACACTGTTTTTAGAAGTCCCATCAACTTTCTTTAACACTCAGATTAAAGTTTGATGTATTGTTTAGCTTATAGCATTGCTGATGTTAATTGACAAGTATCTTAATTGTGTAAAGCCATAGTACACTATGAACTAAACCTTTGTATATGTAGTGGGCCAGTTTCCTAAACTATGTTGGCTGGTGTCAAATATGTATTATGTGTAGGGATTAACTGTGTCAACTTTAACTTTCAGAGATGTATGAATGCTGCACAAAAAAATTTTCTCTGATGGTGCTTCTATAACTGTAGGAACTCATTTTAACTGATTGTGTTCCTCTTCTGTTTGTACCTGCCTTGGAGAACTCTGAGTGATGGAATTCTCCAGATGGCATTTTTCTGAAAAATACATATTTTCCTATATAAAAGTATGTGTAGCTTAGTACCTGTGCTCATTCATTCATGTAAGGGTAGGATTCTGGTGAGGCCAAATGAGATATTTGCAGTGATGCAGCGCTGTTAAAACTGACAACTTGCATAATTTTGCTGTACAGAGTAGAATAATGGAAGGTTGAATGAGTGCATTAAGGAACACAAACAAACAGTAACATCATGAACAAAATCCCTTTGTCTGCTTACAGCTTGTATTTGATCAATGTCAAATGAGAATGCATGGCATATGGAATTTCATTTCTGTTAAATGTTAAGACTTTGAAGTAGAATGCATATGCTCTTCTTAATCTTAATGGAAACCTTAGCATTCTATCTTTTAAATGTTTTAAATCAGTGTAGCGTCTTAAATGGGTGCTGTTGAATTGTAAAAAAAACACCTAACTACTTTACGTATAATTGTTTGAAAAAGTCTGGAAGCAAATCAGTGGCAACACCTGCTGAACCTGCTACTCTGAAGTCTAATGCTTGCTTTTTGATACCATGCAGGATCAAGATGAGAATTCTTACTTGTTGGATGGCCAGTATATGCCATACAGGGGACACAATTCTTTCCGTGAGAAGTATTTCAGTGGTGTGACAAAGAGGATTGCCAAGGAAGAAAAAGACAATCCGAAGTAAAATGTAAACAGATTAAAAAACGAGAAAAGAACGGAGATCGTGTTTGTTTGTAAGGACATCTGGATATGAACATTCATTTGGATGTTTCAGAAAAATAAATACTGCTTTTAATTTTAAAACAAGATGAAACCCACAACACAGGTTGAGAGCAGTTCTTTTTAATTAACTTTGTGTATAGCAGATTTTATTGTACAAGTTTTTTGAGTCTTATTTAATTTATATTTGTACTTTCAAGTACTAATGATGATTGACTAAAACCGTTATTACTGTTCTTTCACAATTAAAATGTACAAAAAAGTAGTAGTATTATTTGGCTTCTTAAACTGTGAACATCTGGCTGTTTGAGAAACACGTGGTGGTGATCAAGGATTACTTATTAAGAAGATCATTTTCATTTGTTTTGTTTTTTTGTAAATGGTATACAATAAAACAAGACTGTTTTGAGGTTTTTTTTAATTATTGCATGCAGTAATTGCTCAAATGAATTTCACTTGCTCTGGCTGAGGTTAGAAGTATTTAAAACAAACAAAAGATGCAAAGAAACAACTGGGCACGTGCACACCCCATAAGAAAAAAAAAGGAAAGCCTCTGTGACCTGACAAACTCTGGAGAGCCTTTAAACCCTGTGAAGCCTGTCCACATCTGAAGCTCATCTGTACCTTGGATTTGCTTTTGCATTCCTAAACCTTGACTCTTGGTCAAGCCAACTGTCTGCAATTTTTGGTTCAGAAATTGATAGTTAAACCAGTAACAACAACAGCATAAAATCAGTAATGGTTCCCTAATGGTATTAAGCCTAATCAAATCTTTGAAACTGAAGCTGTATTTGTTAAAGGGCAGACTTTGCTGAATCCACACCACGTCCATCATGAAAATACCTCATTTGAAAACCACTAAGCCCATTAATTCAGGATGTTAATGGTCCTTCTCATTTTGGTGGTCATATATGGTCACATATTCTTCAGCAGGGCATTGATGAATGCATCTACTTGCTCCAGCCAGGGGAACCCTGCTTCTCAGTTTGCCACAGGTTGCTGACTATGGTCATGTTAGCATCTTTGTAGATCATAGTTTTTAAGTGCCTCTCCAAGGAAGGCAGGAGTCATTGCGTGTATCTGATCAAGTTCATTACCTGAATTTGCTCTTCTGCATATTGTGGTCCTCAGCTGCATCAGGAAAGCTTACAAACTCAATGACAGCTTTGTCTGACCTTCTGGATCTAATCTGTGGTGTGTTAGAAAGTTCTCAAATAGTGATTTATTTTCTCTGTTTCCATTATAAATCACTTTTTTTTTGAGACTTCTTATGTTAGTCGTGTAATAGTCGTTCTGGGCTAAACTTGGAGCAAGATCAAGAGCTCAGAAAATTTTTCGAAAGCAGAATTCGAATTGATCACTTTCAAATATCACATCAAAAATTACCGCTTCTGAAAACCTGTCTTCATTTCAACATTGCAATTTGGCATTCAGCTTTTATTACTTTACAAATTAAAATTACTTTCAGTTCTTCAGCGGCAAGAAATTTTTCTAGGTGGATTTATTATTCCTTTATAACTTCATTTTTGTAAAAGTTACCTTACACAGACATAATCTACGTAGTTATACAAGAGGGAAGGTAGTGGCAAATCTGGCTTTGTCTATTCAATGAAAATGATTGATTTTATTTCTCCTCTGCTTAGTCCAACTTTTAGTCCCTTCAGCAGTGGTGCTGTGACCTCTGTTTAGCAGTTCATACATAACAGTTCTAATCATTACTGAAGAATACCATTTTGAACAGAAACTGGAAGTGTATTTGGGGTACTGCATCAACACCCACTAATCAAAAATTGTTTAGAATTGAAATCAGATGTTCAAGCTCTGCTGATCCCCAACTTTAAAGCTACGATTTGGAAATATTCCTCGTGTTTAAATTTCTCCTTGTTTAACGTGCACGCTCCAGCCTATTGTGCGTGCAGCCTTGCAAAGCACAGGCATGTAGAGCCGTGACACAGTCCTTGCCCTTGCTCTGCCGAAGGACTGACAGGCGGGTGAGTTATCCTTTCGGCAGGACTTGGCCATCCATGGCCGCGGTTTCTGGCACTTTCATTCAATCTGGTTCCATTCAGTCTCTTTCCGAGAAGTTCCAGTTTCCCGTCCCTGGCGGGGAGCGTCAGTTCACAATCCCGCGCTGAACTCATGCCGTTGTCATTCTCTTCTTTGGGGTGGTTTGTGCCATTTTCCAGTTTTTAAAGATAAATGTTATTTTTGGAGTGCTTTGTTGTGCTGCAGCAAATTGGATAGAGGGAGGAGCTGAAAACAGCTGTGGGGTCATATGGTCAGAGGCTGTCTCTTGCTGTAGGGAGCAATTTGTTGAGGCAGCAAAGGGAAAGAGGCCCTGTCTTTCCACAGGATCCCTTTACCTGATGTTGGTGTTCCTGGCTGCAAGCCTCCTACGTATCTATGGGAAGAGGAAGTGGAGAAATAGTGGAAATAGATTTTCTCTGCATTCATTGTGTGTCCTACCTGCTATCTATCTCTCTCTAATACTTTAATTAGTAGCCAGTATGACCAAGTGTAACAGAAGGTCAAGGTTTGATGATGTCTTAACAGATAACAGGAAGCTACACATTTTGTTGAAATAGGCAGAAGTGTTGAAAAAAAAAGACCTAGTTAATCTCTTCCAAGGAAAAGGCTGTAATACGAGTTCAGCTCTCATTAAACATCAGAGAACCGACACGGAAACAAGACCTGGAGACAAAAGTTCTAACCAATGTTTTTTGTTCCTGCTGTGACAACCAGTGCTGGCCCTGGTGCTTCTTGATCTTCTCTTTAAAACAAAGAGGCACAAGTAAAAGCATACAAAGGGGTTTTTTTAGAGAGAACATAAAGGTCTTGGCTGAACTTTCCACTTCTACCCAAGCTAAGAGACAAACTCACAGAAACTCAAACTTGGTAGTTTCTCCTTATCACCAATGAGAGGAGTAGATGTATCTGCTTGGTGAACACCTAAGGAACTGGTGTCTGTTAATGGAATAACATCTAACTCTGTGTCTCCTCCAGTAGAGAAGCAATGTTCCCTCACTGGGTATGGACTCTTCATCAGCAACTCTTGAAGGTTGATTTTGGTGGACCCTTTATTCCTCTCTGCCTATTCAACGGGGCTGGAAGGCTGTGGTGGAAGTGCTTAACTGTTCAGTGTCTGTTCTTTTTTTCCTTACAGTAACGCAGCTCGGAGTTGGGACTTATAATAAAGGCATAGGTATGCATGCCCACCACAGTTGGCAGAAAGGCAGTCAAATTTTTTTGAGTTCTTAGTCAAGCTCACCTGTCCAAAATTACTGAAAAATGTGGCTTAGAAGATAAAGTATGGGCTTTCTCTCCAGCTGGTTTGATACTGTTTGAATGTAGAAATGTTACAGGGAGAAAACACCTTAATAATTCTGAGTATTTGCTTTCCTTTTATCACTGCTTTTCAAGATTTCTTCTTAATTGTTATTTCCATTGTTGCCAGGACAATTCCACAGCTTCAAGGCCACCAGCCAGAGAAGGGTGTCTCAGAGATGGTGACACTGGCACTGTCTTCTGGTCACAGGTTTTCCAGAAAAAAAAAGTCCAGTTGGAGCAGGCAAGACTGAAGTAGGTGATATGCAGTGGTTTTCCTGTCGGACAATAAGCAGCTCTGGAGTTAGCTGACAGGAGTTCCAGCTGCTGGCTGAGCTCCCATCACCACCATGTTCCTCTTTTGTGACTCTCCTTTCCACTCCTTTGTAAAAGCAGAGAAGAAGAATGTAATGTGTTTGTTCCTTGATGTTTAGCTTGGTTTGAAGTTTAAACTGAGGTCCAAAGTTAAACAATGCTGTCTTTTCAGTCTGAAGATTCCTTCCCTGCTCCTAAAACAAATAGAGTTGTGGGTACCGAAGAGAATGACGAGACTCTCCCTTTCTTTCATGTTTGCTATTTGGAAAAAAAAAAAGTGTTTCTTTAACCTTATTCTTTTATGTAATTGATTTTGATGATCATTTAATTTAAAACAGCAAAGCATTTCTTACCTGCCTCCATGCTACCTGATGTTCTCTGATGTTCTCTTATTGGCTTACTGGACTGTAAAAATCTCAGTTCATGTATGTATCCTCGCAACGGTTTTCTTCGTAGTTTTTCTGTCATGGATGCTGTTTTTTTGTACTGCTCTTATGAACAGCTTTCCTGAACCTGTGGGTGTGCAGGACACCACTCAAACAAGACGTCAGCTCTCTGTTGGCTGAAACACCTCATCAGACCCAGAGTCCTGGAGAATGGACATTCTGTCAGGCTACACGAGGGTATTGGACCTTGAGAAAGGTTTGCCAAGTAAGATCTTATATAACTCTTGCAGGTTGTGTCAAGTGAGGTGGGCTGCTGAAAGGTAAAATCCATTGATAGGAGGGAGATCTTGGTGTCTTTGCTGCCACTGTTACAGTAGTAGCTCACTGTACCCTCAGTGAGCCCAGGAGAGGATGCTGCCAACCCACAGCAGACCAAGGCACAGGAGGCTCTGCGGTTTAACAAGGAGTACTTTGAGTTCCACCAGGTAGGAACAGGATATTTTGCTTCATTTAAAGTTCTCCAGAAGTTAATTTTTTTAACATTCAGGTTTTGGGTGCTGGAAAGAGGTGATTTTGTACAAGATATGATTGGCAGTGATCACCTGAAATTCTAATCCAAATTTACTTTACATAAAAATAGTGAAAATAAAAAATCTAAACGTGAAAAAAGAGCATAGTATTGTCACTGTTGTAATTCTCTCCAAAACAACATTTTATGTGGGTTCTTTTTCTTCCAATTAAAATGCTACTCGAAGTATAAAATTTTAATCTAACTTTTTCTTTATGGATTCATTCTAATAAGTTTTTCACTAATAAAGTGCAAAATAACAGGTCATGTTACTGTATGTGATGGGACAAGTGGTCAATTCTAATCTAATCTATAACTCCTAACTAAACAATCTCATCTCCATAAGAAGATACCATTGGTAAAATAGTCATAGTTAATCACAATACTTCCTTCTCTGGCCTCTGTCCCGAAAGATGTCATGTCTCTGACTGGTGACTAAGAATGGATGTTCCATGCCATGATTGGACAGCCCAGAGTGTCTTTGCTTTATCCTGAGACCGCTGTGAAAGATTTCCACTGAACACTTGTATTTTGGAGGCAAGACTCATCCTTGTTCTATTTATTTTTCTATTGATGTATCACTAGGAGAAATGCAAGTAGGTAATTTCAGTACAGGAAAAAATTAGTTATGAAAGTTCTTAACACCTAATAGGGAAGGTTCCTAAAATACTGTGATTTTTGGCTAGAGATGAAACATAGCTATGTGGAGAAAATCCTTTGAGTAGTTGAATCTTTAAAGTTGGAAGAATAGCTCCTTACACACAGACAGTCTACTCCACTGAGCTGTGGTACTGTCCTCTGTGTGAATGTATGTGGTGGGTGGAATGATGCCTCTGTGGTTACAGTTCATGCCTTTATAACCTGTTCTGCCCTTCAGGTTTGTTTTAAGGTTTTTTACTTAAAACTGAGATCCTGAGATTAGGGGTGCTAGGCAGGTTGCAGTGGGTTTATTGCAATAGCAGTTGTGTCAGAGACTAGGATAAATACTACCATGAGCAGCACCACAGAACATAGGCTCCTGTCTTGAAGAGAACCTTGTGCCTCATTATTAAGTAGAGCCATAGCAATTTAGGAGGGTTTTGGAAAGTTCCTACTCTCTCTTCAAAATGCTAATGTGTCAGAGAGTACTTTTATGTCTTTGCTCAAACCTCATTCCTTAACACAACAGTCCCTGGAAAAAGGTAATGACATCACATAAGGAAAGGGGCTGCTGTGGGCAGCGTGAACGTGCTGGTGCATCCTGGGTGAATACACACAGCACCCAAGCACCACCTGCACTTGTTCTGCCTCCTCTTTCTGGTGTTCCCTGGAGTGACCTGACAGGCTGCAGGCTGAACTTGTTAAATTGCTGCTGTTTGCTACAGGGAATGACCTGCCAAAAAAATGCTCGGGACTCGTGCCACTGGGGCCAGGGGAGTGGGCCCTTCCCTCTCACCCCCAGCCACCTTGCCTCCTTATGAAGCAAAGAAATTAATTTTATAAATATCATAGAATAGCATTTTCAGCCTTATGTAAAGATGTCAAAGAAGATAAAAGATACAGATTATTTCTAAATTAAATATAGATTTTATTTTGGTTTTTGTTTTTACTCAGAAAGCAAACCAAAACAAGTTTGCGCCAAGAGCTGTTACATCCCATCCCCCTTCCTATTTTTTTTGAAATTGTGTTTTTCTAAGCCTGGCAGAATTAATGATGAAAATCTTTCCAGCTGTGACTTTGCCAGAATCCCTTTCTGAAGCTCCTACTAATTTGGAATAAAACTGGATGGATGAAAGCTTTAAACAGCAAATCCTGGCAGTAGATTTGCTGAGGCCCCACAGCATATACTTCTCCAACTGTTCTTATCTTGTGAGGAAAAAAAAAAAAAAAAGGGAAAAAAAAGAAAAGAAGCAAACATCATTTCGAAATTACACAGTTGTTAACATTTTCCCTGCTTTTCTCCTCCCTGGACTAGGACACGGGGTCCCAGCACCCCAGTAGCCTGCTGGGGCTTCCCCTTGCAGGACAGACCCCTGGATTTTGCAGGATAAGGTTTTGATTGCCGAGCGGTGGGTTTCTTAAGCACTACCTCATACCAGCTAATCTAAACATTAACTGCCAGTGTGGATTTTAGAGAGAGTTGCCACCCTGGGATGTAGAAGTTCAGAATGGCAACAGTGGGTGTGCAAGCCTGTTGTTGCAGCCACCAAGCTTCCTGAGTCCCGGCTGCTGGGTGTTCACCTCACTTGCTTAATTCTACAGTGTTGGCGCCGTGTTGTCTTACTGTCCAGGCTTCCTGGAGCCAGCAGCTGCAAGCTCTCCTACTGCCACAAACAATTAAATTAATTTCTTTAAATTGGACAGATCAATCTCTGGCAAGTGGCCCATGTTCCTGCTCCTCCTCCCTCTCTCCAGGAGAGTCTTCTGGAAACTTGTGAGCTTACTGAGCCCTTGCTTGGTGTGTTCCTCTCTTCATGACCACGCCGAGGCTAAGGAAGGGCAGCGGTCCAAACACAAGCAGAGCCGTGGGACGCGGCAGCCTCTTCCTGTGGCCTTGCCCCGTTCACCAGTGCTGCCCCTCCAGGTGTGAGGCTGCAGCTCACAAAGGCATCTGAAAGCTAGTTGTGAGCACAGTTGGCTTCGATGCTGGTGCTTGCCAGAGGGGTGGCAGGAGTTCCTCGCTGCAGATGTTCTAAATACCTTGTTGGCGTGGCTGGGGCACCTCCTGCACGGAGAAGGCACATTAATACCATCAGTTATATTTAAGGCAGAGTATTAATTGTTATGAACAACAGCAGCATTGCCCACTTGCAGTTTCTGGCAAATGTGAAGATTGTGGAGGAGGTGGCCAGTGCCAAAGCATTATGGGGGGACAGTGTAGGCACAGCAGCATCTCCTGTCTCCACCCTGTTCCTGCTGGCATGGAAAGATGTGCAGCCCTTCTTCTGTGGCAGACCCACCCCTCCCACTCATTTCCAGTGTTCCAAGGGCTTTGTTTTTATAGGATGTGCTCCTTGTCCCTATGAGTTGCTGTTTTGCCCCGTTGCTGCTCAGCAAGTATGAGCAGATGCTTGAGAGGCTGCCTTAACTTGCCTCCAGCAGCTTTGAAGGAGCAGGGGAAATGCACAGTGACCAAGATCTTCTTTCCTTCTCAGGATGCCTTGAGGTAGGGATGAATGTGGTGTCAAGGCGGCACCTAATCTGTCATGTCAATGCCATATCTAAAGCAGTTATGTTATACTCCTTCTAGTCCTCTAGGGGAGAGGACCAAGTCCAGAGCGCTTGCCAATCTGCTGTTCTTGAGCTCTTGGATGTGTATGACTTGGACTTGTTGGTAATGTCTGGTTTTTTACAGTACTTCTTTGTTTACAGTGAGGCCAGTTAATTCACCTTCATTTCATTCATGCATATCAGCTCCTGCTTCTACTATGCTGGATAAGAATATTTATGAAATAGTTTTGCCTCTTAATTTTCATCTACTTTCTCCATCCAAAAATGAATCAATTAGGTTTTGATATACAAGAAAAAAACATAATTCAACAAACACACAGGAAAGCAAACACCAAAGATCAAAATCTCTCTTGCTGCCTTTTGACAGTCACAGAATTTATTTCCTTTTGACCATCTTATCAGGTTTCTGGCTTATGATTTCTATAAGCTGCTGCCTACTTCTCCTTTTTTTGTGGGTTATCTAAATATTTGCACAGCTAATTTTATTTCCCCTTTCACTAGATTGTTACTGTATATGTGTGATGCTTTGGGGAGCTGATGGGTGAGATATGAATCCTGCTTGGGAGTACTGGATTACATTTCATGAAAGGTTCTGCAGAAGAGTTATTGCTCAGCAGCAGGTCCTCAGTCTGCGGTTTCACAAGCATGGAAGCTAATGTGACAGTGCAGTGCTGCTGAAAGGAGAGTGGGTTTGTTCCTTTTCCCTATTCCCTGGTCCTGGCTTTTCTCACCTTCTGCTCACCCGAGTTGCCCACTCTTACACTGACTGATTCTTACTGGAGCCTTTCTTGTGCCAGTTCAACATACTAAGCCAGCAGAAAACTCTTTATTTTGATGAAAAAAGTTACCCCAAGAGAGTGAATTTCTTTCTTCGGAGGTGAGTTGTTGGATCAGCCCTCAGTGGTCATGAAACTGTGGTCTTGGTCACGTCGCTCCTAGACCTCAGTCTGACTGTGGATGCTGTGCAGCTCCTTGCTGAATTGCCCAAGAACCTCCTGGCAGAAGGAAAGCAGCTGATGATCTTTTGTGTTACTGTGGGCTTTGTTAAATGTAAAATTTTGGAAGGTTGAAGAAGAAGAGTCATTAGCTGCCTCTCAACACAGATTGACCATGCCTTTGAGAAAAGGAAAGATAGATAAAGAGAGAAGGATTGCCTTTGGGGGGTTATTTATTCACTTGAGACTTAATACTTTATTACATTTTTCCTTTAACTGAACAGCTATATCGTGGCTTTACTTCTTGTGATCCAGGGACAGGGTGTGCCAGAGTTAACCCAGAAGTATAATTGGGCTTATGGTCCTTGGGATTTAGCCCTTGTGGATCTTTTGTGTATTCAGTGCTGTCTTTTTTAATACTTCCCAATTATTACTTCTGTTTTCTTTTGAAAGATTCTCTCTCCAAGCTGATTTGGCTCATAATAGTTTCCAACCCTGCGAAACTGACCATTTTGAAAAACAGTATGTTTCTAATTTGGTCTTTGGCCTACTCAGATTTGAATCTCAGTGGCTACTGATTTTTACTAAGAAGTCAGTCCTTTCCTCTTTAAAGACCGTGGGACATTCAACACTCTCAGTCCGTCAGCTGACGGGTGTCCTGGGATTCCTTTCATTTGGATGCTTCAACATACTGACCCAGGCATTTCAGAGAGCATGCCTGGGTAGCTTGTGTGAGGATGTGCTGGGGTGGTGGTTTTTTTCTATCTGTGGTTTTGTGAGACAGTCCTAGTCTGTGTGGGTAAGGTCTGAGTAGCAGGACATAAACAAGACTCAAGGTGTGAAATCAATGACTAGTTAATCCCAACCTGAATATGGGGAAGCAGCAGTGTTGTGTAGCAACACTTAGCCAGAAAACAGCAGCACACGGAGTTTTGGGAGGTGTTTGGAATGAGATGCCATGTTTGTACCCTGTATGCTGAGGTGATGAAGCAGTACAAGAGTGACAGAGCAGCTGTGACTGCACTGGGTAACCCAGATTTTATATCCTGCCTGAAGTGGGAAGGTGGTTTCTGTGTGTGAAATGCAAGTACATATTCATCTCTGAGGCTGGGAACATCTTCCTGTGTGGAACATCTGCCTTTGAGAAAGGAGAGTGAAAACTCCTTTTATACAGTGCTGTGGCCCTTCTTTCTGCAAAGTGTAGGGGAACCTAGGACTCCTTATCCCAGGAGCTTTACGCAAAGCTTCCAAACCCGTAGCTTACATAGTTACTTCATGTATTTATGTAAACCATCAGCTCTGGGGCCCTCAAGATAAGAAAGACATTGATCTGCTCAAGCAGGCCCAGAGAAAGTCACGAAGATGATCAGAGGGCTGGAGCACCTCTCCTATGATGACAGGCTGAGGGAGTTGGGGTTGTTCAGCCTGGAGAAGAGAAGGCTTGAGAGAGACCTTACAGCAGCCTTCCAGTACCTAAAGGTGACCTACAGTAAAGATGAGAAGGGACTCTTCATCAGGGAGTGCAGTGAGAGGACAAGGGGCAACAGTTTTAAACTGCAAGCAGATAGGTTTAGATTAGACATTAGGAAGAAATTCTTCCCTGCGAAGTTGATGAGGCACTGGACAGGTTGACCAGAGAAATTGTGGATGCCCCATCCCTGGAAGTGTTCAGGGGTTTGGAATGAGATGATCTTTAAGGTGCCTTCCAACTCAAGGCATTTTATCATTCTATGATTCTATGATTTGAGTGTCTTGCATTCTTGCATGCATTTGTCCTCAGAAGATCCTTGTGAAACAGACATTCCAGTTTTAAAAATGTGACTTACCCAAGGTCATACATGACATCATAGTGTAGCAGAAAAATGAACATCTCCTAAGTCTCAGGCTATCTCCCAAACCACTCCACCATCTTTTCTTCTAGGGTGATCACAACCAGCCCACACCGTATGTCCACTGGGATTTTTTTTCTGTGGTAGGAGATCAGGGAAGCAAAATGTTCTGGACCTGTAAATCTCAATCTGGATCTACCTGTGAAACTAGTAATTTTGTAGGGTTCTGTTGTAGCATTTAATATTTTAGTTCTTTGGGTATAATTTCCTTCATTTGCTTTCTAACTGGAAAGAACTAATGATCCACAGGAGTGTACTAAAAATACATGAAAGAAAGAATGATTTTTAAATTAGTGGGGAAATTCATGCTTAAATATAAAGTAATTGTCCACAATAATACTGCATGTTCTCTTAAACAAAACTGCTGTATACCATGAGCAGCAATGCAAGTGAATTTGCCAATTGCTGTTAAATTTTTCTGGGCAACTAGTATGGCCTTCAAGTAAAACTTCAAAGGCTGCAATCTGCACAATTGGTTTCATTCATTTTGACTCATCAGTTGTAAGAAAAGTACTCTTTATTTTATACTAAACTATGGCAAACAGATCAAGACCTAGGAAACTGAGAAAATCAATCCTTTACTGTAGCAGTTATCTTCAAAGCTTGTCTGAAAGATTTTTTTCCACAAAAGACCCATCTGTGTTAGGATTTCCAAAGTAAAAAATGAATATTTGTGATTGCTAATGTCAAGACAGACTAATTATGTATGGAGCATTGCTTGTCTGTGAGCACTGATGGTGCTGAGACTAAAGCATACTCACAGAATTTCATGAAAACTGGTAATTGGGGCTTATCACTCCACTTCTAAAGTAAGTGTCTGCCTTATTTAACTCAGCATTGGGGTGAGGTACTCCGTATGAGACTCACAAGAATAACATTTGATTTTTAAGAAAGCTTTGTCTTATTAATACCAGACCTTCACGGAAGTCATGAGGACGGAGATATCATTAAAACTTACTGTTCTTCCGTGTCACCTTCATGCACATTTTGCCAGATCTGAAATCTAGAGCAGTGTTGACACTATTCTCTCACTCCAGAGAGAACAGACCATTCAGATTCTCCTCCATCACTCAGCAGAGCTGTGACAAGGTGAAGAGAAAAATGTCACAACATTTCAGAGAATCTGTCTTAATCTTCTTCACAGGATGCAACACATCAGCACAAAGACAGAGGACAGGGTGGTGGGATAGCTCCAGCACATGCCTAGAAGATTATTTTCAAAGTTTTATGTTTGTTCTTCTAGAAATTAATTCCTATTCTATGATGATGGATATTTTCAGTCTTAAAGGTAAGAGACTATCAGATTACTGGCTACCAGATATGGACAACTGATCATGTTGTCTGTTCCAGCAGCCTGTGATTTTATGTCTGTGCTTAACTCTGCCTTTCTAGCCTTCACTGCTACAGATGGATACTGCAGTGCTATTCCTAAATGAAATTAGAGTAATAAGCTCTAGAGATGGAAAAGTACATAATGGTCCATCTCCCAATAGCTGCCAAACATACTTTATTTTAAAAAGCACAGGCAAATATCTTCCATGACAATCTTTTACCATGAAATATTGCATCCTCCTTATAGTCTGGGCTGAGTAAAGGAAATGTAACAGCTTCTTGGTTTAAGGTTTTGCCAGTCTGTAAGCTTGCTACCCAAAGAGTCTTTTGGTACCAGTTACCTTTTCCTTTGTAGATTTGGAGCATTTGGAAAGTAAGATGGGACAGTTTGATAAGTGTCCGACTAATATGCTGTGCTGTCCCCAGAACTGATCTCAGTAAGTGAATTTATAAACCAGGGGTTTCAGCATTCACAGGAGTGTGTGTTTGTGTGTGTGTTTTTGTAAATCTGGATTCTGCAGAAGTAACTAAAATACCTCATTTAGGTTATTGAAACTGTAATGGAAAAAATGCCCCGCAGACACTGTAATTGTTTAATTGGTATTCAGTTGCTTGTACTCTTTCAGACTTTAAAACAAAGATATCAAAGAATGAACTATAAAGTCAGATGTATATCTCCAGAGACTTAAACTCTCCAGTTTCCAGTGACATGCTTTAATTCTTCTCCCACTTAGTAATTTTACATTGGCACGAGTTCTTTGAATAAGAAAGGGCAACTGACCCCTCCAAAATTACTCTTCTTACATTGAACTGGAAACGACGGGATCTCACGGAATATGTAATCTCATTAATTTTAAGTGTACCTACATTAATGTCTTGGAGGTGATCCAAGAAAGACTTCAGCCTATGCAGTCTTGCACATGCTTAGGTGCTTAGCCAGTTTTAGAAATTATTATAAGTACGGAATTACTGATGACCAAGTTTTTCCACTCCTTTCCCCATTCCTCCCCCTCTCCCTGCCCCACATCATTACTTAGATTTCAGTTAGTTCAGGTGCTCTCTGCAACATAAATATCTGCCTGAAAGAAAACCCGCAACAAACCCACAACAAAACCTATTCAAAAAAAACCCCCACACCAAAGACTGGGTTTTCATTCTGAATGTCCCAAGTCTTTGTTTCATCCGGTCCTTGTGAGAAGGGGGTCCTGCTGTGGCTGACTTCGAGGCGATGTACCAGCAGCTAGTGTCGAGCCTTCTCTGAGCACCTGAGGTGAGGGGGAAGGGGTTCTGTGCCTGGGTGCCTCAGGCCATGACAGACACACATTCTCCCCTTCTACCCACTGTGGTGGGAAGCCAGCTGCTTTATTTTGTGCTGTCGATACCTCTTCTGGCGAAGCGGGGCATTGTGCCCTGAGGTGCAGGGCCTGGAAGGACCGAAATGTGCCATGTCGTCGTCTCCAGACGTGTCTGCTTCATGCCAGTAAAACCGCTCACTCCTGAGCAGGTGGTAGAGCAGCCAGTCTCTTGGGCTGATCACTGGTGACCTGAGTTCTCCTGGTGATCACTGTTCTTCTGGCAGCATACTGTGGCTATTCAGTCAAGTAAATGCTTGGGACCTCTACTTATAATGTGCAACACATCAGTAAGGTGGGGTAGGTAGAGATTTAAACCCAAAGGAAATAGCCTCTGTTTATATGAATTGGAAGGGAGTTTGAAATCCTAAGGTCTCATCTTGTTTTGGTTTCTTTGTGGGTTCCCCTTCCTCTTTCCTACTCATTACTTATGACAGACTGAAGTTTACTGAGGCCTTTCATTTTCCTGACTCCTGCCCCAGAAGCAGAAACTCAGGATGAGGTAGGATCTATGCCAGCCTCAGTTTCTTTTCTATTCTCCAGTAGTTGTAATCTGAGTATTAACTACCTCGAAATACATACAATAACATATATACATTGGAGTAACAGATACAAAGTATGGTTTCTACTAAAATGATCAATTTATTTATTATGGAAACCATGATCTTGCTTGTTATCTTAGGTTTAAAATATGACTAATTGTTTGGACAGACTAGCAGTTTAGTTGGATGGCTGGCTAGATATTGTAAGTTGCTTAAGAGTGAAGTAGTTGATTTTGATGATAAAATATGCTCAAATATTATTACAGTTGTGTGTTTGCATGAAAATTTAGGGGAAAGGTTTTGGGTTTTTTTCTTTCTTTTCTTGGCTGGGTTCTTGCTTTTCTTGGCCAAGGAAATTATTCTGTGTCAATCTGATTTGCAAAGAAATTGTTTCAACAGAGACCTGTAACAGCTTATTGGAGCTGTGGGGGTAATTCTGAGATAGGGGACATTTTGTAGTCAGAGGACAGCAATAGTCTGAAGAAAAAAATAAACCTAAACTTATTATTAATTCTACTTGCAAGAGAAGAAATTGTAAAACTTCAAAATAGAGGGTCACCCATATACATTCACCTCCATTTCTGTTGCGGCAAGGATTTTGGGAGAGCTTGAGCTGTATGTTTTAGGGTTATATTTTTCCCTTCTTAATCTCGCTTTGAAAGTCATATGGCAGAGAGCAGTGGGATTTGTAATGTCTTTGAATATTTTTAAAAAGGGTAGTATTTCTCAACCTTTCTTAATTGAAGAATGATGTAGTCTTATAAAGTCCATGAACCTTTCTGTATCCCTCTCTTTGCTGGGTAAAAGGGTCAGTAATAAGTAAGAAAATCTTTGGCAATCGAGCTGATCACGTTGCAAAATTCTAGGTTAATCTTGTAACCGAACAATTTGATTAGACATATTGATAATAAAAATGTCTTTATGCCTTCCAGTAGGTCCTGCCAACCCATAAAAACTGGTGGCTGAGTGACTGGCTCCCTGTTTTCTCCAGCAGGTGGTGATGCTTCTCAGCAAACCTGCTAGGAAGCTGTGGGTTTGTTTGAATCAAGGTGCAGTCATTTTACCAGCCACCTCCAGATATTGTAGAAACCCTGGTGCTCTGTTGGACCTCGAGCCGAGTAGCAGAGGTGAAAGAGAGCAGAGCTGTGGCTCCTCATGAGTACTTTTACTGCTTTTCTCTCCTTTATAAAGTTTCTGCTTTTGAGCTTCATCACAAAGTGGGGATACATTAGATTTGCTTCTTTACCAGGAATTGGAGAGCATGTCCACTGTTTCCCAAAGGAAGGGAGGAGAACACTTCTAGAGCAGGAGAACAGTCTCTTTTTCTGAATTTTGCCTGAGAAGATGATGTGCCTGAGATGAGCCTGGGAAGAGAGATGGAGAATCTTGAAGGAGTGAGAGTGTTGAGAAGCACTTGGCATGCTATTGTCCTCAGGTCCTGGCCAGCCTAGTGGAACTGGCTGCAGAGATGGAAGAAATGTGGATTAACTCGGTCTACAAATCAATGATTTTCAGAGTGCTTATGGTAGAAATCCAAGGTGCTTTTTCAGCTAATGGCAACACTAGCATTCACATGGCTTCTAGTATAAACTTAGGGAAATCAGGGTTTATAGAGTTGTATTCAGAGGGGATCTGTTAGTTATATCATCTTCCACACAGGTTTTATCCAGCCTTCAGCTGCCTTGGATGAAATGCACTACTTTCTGTGACTCTTCCTATTGAAAAATGAAGTAGGTGGTTGCCTCTACAGTACTATAGATAGAGAAGTAAAACTGGAGCTTTGAATGTGCATTTCTACCATGTCCTGAACATGGGGAGAGTCAAACCCTGCAAGTGAAGTTTACTGCTGGCTCAGTGTCTGAGTGGGGTTAAAAAGGAGGCATTACAGTAACCTACTATTTGGAGCCTAGAACTCTGAGTATACTCATCATTTCTTAATCTGTCTCTCAGTCTGGTTATAATTTGCATCTTGAGCAATCATATTCACTCTGCATTTGTGTTTTCTTTTTCCATTGTTAAACCTGTTTTCATCTTACACATTTTTCATTCTTCTGCAGCCCATAGCCAGTGATAGATGACAAGGTTCAAATGAACAAGGTCAATTAGATCATCCAGTGTCCATCTCTGCCAGCACAGGGTTATTATTTCTGTGGTCTATTTGCTATTGTTTTGTCCGGCCGATTGCTAAATAGGTCCCGTTTATTCGACAGAGTTTTGCCACTAATAATAACCCACATAACCTTAATTATAACAGGGGTGTAGTCTGGGGTACTGTTGAGAGGTGGGAGATGGTCTTGCACGGTCAGAAAAATGATCTGGTTTTTTTTATTCTTTTTACTCATACCAGTTCCAGTAGGTTGTTCTGAAGCACATTCCATTAACTGGTAAGTCAAATGTCTACATCACCAACACTGTTTCAGTCCTGCTTATCTCAACCCTTTCAGTCTAGGATATTCACTTAGCAGAAAATATGATGGCTATTGGCATGCATCCTCATTAATTTAAAGGTTGTTTTGTTTACCTGAGTGCATGTTTGCTTGCATGTTTGCAGTCATTCTGGGCAAAGAGGTTTGTAGTTTGCTTTCCTGTAGTTTCAAATTGCAGTGGTTATCTAGTAGGGAAGCCTGTCTTAAAGAGCTAAATGAGGAACTAATGAAAATTACTTGCCTATAGAAAGAAAGTTTCACTGGCAGCCCAGAGATAGAAATCTGCTGAATCTGAGACTGGGAGTGATGCCGCACTGAGAATTACTTAGTGCACTTTTATCTTAAATTTTAAAAAATCCCTAATACAAGTCTAAAGCATATGTAATTCATGCCAATTTCAAAATGTTTTTCTAAGGTTAGACTGTCAAGATTATTCTAAATTGGGCAAGGAGAAGTATACTTTAATTACGTTAAAGTAGGTTTCTTCAACGCCTTAAGGTCTGCAGACCAACTGAAATCAGCGGAGAGGTTGCTTGCAAGCAGTATACAGCTGTCCGAATTATAATATTACCTAAATAGATTCTGCTTATGCAGAAACATTTAGCTGGATAAAATCACATAAATATTCTTTGGGATAGTTGTTTCTTGGATGTATCTCTCAGGTGATTTCACATAATTATTACTCTTGTACACTCAGTAAGAGGGCATAAGGGGAAGGTCAGTTTCTGGCAGAGTTCTGATACAAAAGAAGTACATGGCTGTGCTTCTCTTCCCCAGGGAGACAGAGCCTTTGTTCACTAGGTAGTAAACACAAGGAAAGATAACAAGTCTCTCTGTCAGTTTTCCATGTCTAATACAGGGGTTAGAAAATGCTGACAAGGAGCTGGCTGTCAAAATTCCTCATTAAGATTTTATGAAGTTTATCTGGATCTGCACATTCCTTTGAGTAATGCTGGCAGCTACGGGATTGATGTGTTAGTGTCAGATGGGTGAATGTCTCAGGGCGCCTAAGTCCTGATTTCTAGGCACACTTCAAATGCTATACTGTCCACCTAAACCTCTGTCTGTTGTCATGCTTACAGAAACTGCAGCCTTGATGTGGCCAGTCTTTTCAGAGCCCCACTTATCTCCAAGTTCTTGCAGAGCAACTCCTCAAATGGAGTACATCTTCCCCCATCATAGCTGCATGTTTGCCTCCATGCTTATCCTCAGACTGGGCCTTGCTTTTGCAAGCAGACATAAATTAGGCTTTTCAGGGTGTATTCATAGAATGATAGAATGGTTTGGGTTGGAAGGGACCTTAAAGATCTTGCAGTTGCGACCCCCCTGTGGGACACCTTCCACTAGACCAAGTTGCTGAAAGCCCCATCCAACCTGGCCTTGAACACTTCTAGGGATGGGGCATCCAAGATTTCTCTGGGAAACCTGTTCCAGTGTCTCACCACCCTCCCAGTAAAGAATCTAGTGTAAACATACTCTCAGTTTGAGGCCATTCACCCTTGCCCCATCACTACATGCTCTAGTGAAAAGTATCTCTCCAGATCTCTTGTAGGCCCCCTTCAGGTACTGGAAGGCTGCTGTAATGTCTCCCAGGAATCTTTTGCAGGCTGAACAGCCCTGACTCTCTCAGCCTGTATTCACAGGAGAGGTGCTCCACTCTCTGAGCATCTTTGTAGGCCTCCTCTGGACTTGCTCCAACAGGTGAACATCTTTCTCATGCTGGGGCCCTGAGAGCTGGACACAGCACTACAGGTGGGGTCTCACTGGAGTGGAGTACAGGGGGAGAATCCCCCAACTGATGGAAGGCTGACCTGGGAAGTGGGGTATTTCTGCAAACACACACTCTCTAGTTAATTTTGAATGCCATTCTCTGATACCCTCTTTTGGCATTCAGCTTGCTGGTGTTTTCAGGTGAGCCTTTCTTGGTCTCTTCTGTTGAAGCCACTTCTTTTTGCATAGTCAGTGGGGGAGGGAGAGGGTGCGGGTCACCCTACTGTGATGTGGGTGCTCACGTGGGATGTGCACCAGTAAGCACCAAATCCTTGCTGCAGATCAGGCTGCATGGAGGTTTGGATCGGGTTTCCCTTCTTTGTGGAGAATGATCTAGCTACTGAGATACTGGAGGCAATGGGAGGTGAAGAAAAGAGCAAAGTATCCTTCTGTGACAAAGAGTTACCTGGGCGTGAAAGCCTTCCTTCAGGAGGAGATTCAGACTGAGCAGAGATGTTTTTGCTGTCTCTGACTGTGGTCTTCTGCTGTGGTTTCTCCAGGGCAGCGTAAATAACTTCATGATCAGTATGCTGGTTTCTAGGAATACTATTTTAAGGCACCTAATTCTCCCTGGGAATTGTATCTTGACTGTCTAATTCCTGGCTGAGGAGTCTGCTAGGCAACAGGAAATCTGCAAATTAAAACGTTGCAACATCTAAGTCCCTGGCTGTACCCCAGCTTTGCTGGAGGACCAGTTTTCATCTGTTTGCCTATGAAAAAATATGCTCAGATGTGTATCCTTTCTCTTGCATCATTTAAGTGATTCCTCATGTTTCCCACCGGCTATTATTTTTATTACCCACACGCAGTACTTTGCTGCTTAGTTTGTTCATTGTAATGCAGCCAGTAGCACTCTTGTTTCTTGATCCCCCAAAATGTGTGGTTTAAGGTCCCACATTAGCAAAAGGTGGTTGAAGTTAAGTGGGCTTAGCCCTCCAGCTTCTGCTATTTTGCAGCAGGAACTGGACCACCTCATTTACCCAGTGTAGAGATGGACTGTCCATCCTGATTTACTGGGCTGGATGGCTTCTCCTCTTCCTTAGTCTTTTGTTTTTCCTTAAAAAGAGTTTGGAAGGGACTGTGCTCTGAGTTGCTTGCTGACAAACAATCAAATACAACACTAGTCATCTTTACTTCTTCTCCCATTTACTGACCACTCCAGGGTCCTTTCTTTATGAATTCAGGAAATATTTCTCTTCCTTCCCCCACAGCACGAGCCCACAGCTGACTAACGGTGGCACTAACCTGATGTCAGAAGGGAGGTTTGCTTCCAGCCGCATCCTCTTTGAGAACACAGAGTAATCTATGGTCCCGTGGCCAAAGCACTCAGAATTACGTAGGTGGAAGTGCCAAATATTTCAGGGCTCAGGGAGCCCATAAGTTAAATTTGGAAATCAAAGGTAAATCTGGTCAACATTTTTTCTTTGCTGAAGAACAAGTCTGAATGTTGAACCAAATTTGCGGGTATTGATGCTTGGAAGATCCTGAAGTTCTTGGAAACTCCCAAATTTAATTGCTGGGTAGACTGTATCTGTTCTTCTCCAGACCTTTTTCGGGAAAGAACTTTTTTTTTTTTGGCCTGGAAGGAGAGGAAAGTGTCTTGTCTGTGAGTGATGCTCAAAGGCAACCAATGGAAAAAAAGGCATAAACCAACAAAAATAAATTGAAGTATCCTCTGCATCGGTATTCAAAGACTGGCTGACTGGCTCTCTGGTTCCCTCTGATGATAAAGTAAGGCACACCATGAAGGACTGAGAAGGTATTTCTTAAAATCACAGAGTGGTTTGGGTTGGAGGGACCTTAAAGATCATCTTGTTCTAAGTCCCCTGCCATGGGCAGGAACGCCTTCACTTTGACCAGGTTGCTCAAACCTCCATCCAACCTGATCTTGAACACTTCCAGGGATGAGGCAGGCATAGGTTCTCTGAGCAACCTATTCTAGTGTCTCACCAACCTCACAGTAAATAATTTCTTCCTCATATGTAATCTAAGTCTATCCTCTTTCAGTTCCAGCTCTACCTGTATCCAGTCTGTGGGACACACAGTTCGAACACCCATACACACCCCACACCCACACAACACACACACACACACACACACACACACACAACACACACACACACACACACACACAAACCCCTTTGCCAGGGAGAACCAGGGCTCTTTACACACCTTGTAGGAGAAAGGGGCTAGAAAACTTTGTGACTGTGGACTTCAATCTCCCCACTGAAGCTGTCATCTTTGGGTTCAAGGATTTAATTATCACATTTGGAGGAAGCACTGGAAGAGGTAAGGCTGTCTCTCCAGGCTGCAAGACCTCTCTAGAGACTTTGGAGATGTAGTTCCCACCCTTCTGCTGCACCGAATCTTTCAGACAAAGGTAGGAACCCACTTGTCCCCCTCCCAGCTGACTGTCACAAATACTTGAGTTCACATGAAACAAAAGAGTTTGTGTGAGAGGGAATGCCCTACAGAAGGGAGGGAAGACTTTGTTTTGCAGAGACATAATGTGGGAAGGGGAGGAGAAACTGAACAAAGAAGATCAACATCTTACAAGAGGAAGGTGAGTCATACCTATTTATGCTAAAAATGGATGCACCCAGTGCAGTGCTCAGTATCATGGTGTTTCAGTTCTGCCTGCAAAGCTAGACCTCTGGTCTGTGTAACTGGGAGACAGATCAGTTCTGGATTTGGAAAGACTTGTCCTGAGCCACAGAATAAAAACTTGTTTACAGCGCACAAGGTAAGATTTACTGAGCATTGTCACTATTAATAGCATGAACCTAATGTAACAACTTACTCCTTTCTGGCTGACAGTTCCCTGGCTCAAGCTGAGAGTCCTGGACTGTCATCAAGGACATTGTTACGCATAATGTATTAACAGCATTGCTTCAGATGACTTCTGATTACAGCTCTCTCTTTGTTCCATCCCAGTTTCCTTTTCCCAAGTCTGCTCATTTCCACTCTGCTTCTTCTCCATTTCTGCTGGCTGCTCAGTGGCCAAATTTCTAGTCTGTTTGTGTTCTGCCCCATAATGTAATCACTGCACTCGGGGCCAGCCATAAGATCCTGAAAAAAGGCAAATGTTTGGGCCCCACTTTGGTGGCATCACAAGCATCCCCAAAAGGAAAGAGAGCGACTGCCTCTCCAGGCCAAGAGATGGAAGTGTGGTCCTCTGTTTGTATGCCAGAGCTCCAGGCTCCCAGCTCTGTCACTGAGTGTTGAACCAACCAGGGGAGCCTTACAATATACATTAGAAGAGGTCTGCTTTAGAAATTGTATTAGATTTAAGGATATGGAAATTCCATCATTATTGGAATTCCCCAAACTTAAGCAGTCAGCAGATTTCATATGCTAATAATATTTGTGACAACAGGGAACCTATGTGGGGATTAAAATAAGGCTGGAGGTAGAATTAACCCAAATTCCTGGCTTTTGTCTGTTACAAATAGTGCTGCGTTATTGAAATTTTCATCTTACAGATTCTAAGAATCACAGCACTAGAGCAGAGATGATTGGAGCAGCCTTGGATTGCCCTTTAAATTCAGCTGCATAAACTAGGAGGTCAAGTTGCATTAATTAGATTTAATCTAACCTACCTATTATTCACAGAGAGGTGTATAAAGTGCATTGGGAGAAATGGATTAATTTCAGATGCCATCTAAAGCAACTGATTTTAATAACTGGACAAGTGCTGAGCCAAAGGTCTGGATTTTCTGTTAATCAGCAGTTTT
Organism: Empidonax traillii; assembly: GCF_003031625.1. Taxonomy (NCBI): domain Eukaryota; kingdom Metazoa; phylum Chordata; class Aves; order Passeriformes; family Tyrannidae; genus Empidonax; species Empidonax traillii. Next base: position 23,138 of record NW_020955265.1, read on the forward strand.
TTGCTACTTCAAATGCAAATTTGATAACATAGTGAGTGTTGAGGCCTAGTTTGTCCTTGAGTGTATGTGCAGAGCTGGCTGACCCCAAGGACAGGAACAGGATACATGCCTCTGAAGGCATAAGGGGAACACTTCATTTGCTTTACATAAATCTCAGTCTTTAATGACTTCAGAGAGAATGCTCAAATACTTAAATGAACATTATTCTTGAACATGAAGTTTTAATAGTGCACCTTTTAAGTTTGTCATCATGTATAAATTTATAGCAGATGACAGTCTGTGTGCTTCGACTGCTTTGAAGTGAAACCCTGCTCCTCAACTGAGGAACCCACCCACTGCACTAGATCCCAAAGAAATCAATTCCACAGCCTAAAACTTGCTGGGAGAAGCTAATGATGAGCAGGATGGATATTCCTAATGCAACTATCTGTATACACTGTAGGAGCAACAGCTGCAGCTCCCATGGTAGTTTTGCTTTTAGCTTTCTGTCAGTATAATTAGGAAAGAAAAGCTGTTCTTAACCACAAGCATTAATTTTTTAGGCTAGATGTTAGTTGCATGTTGAAACTGAAATCTTTGTAAGTGGAAGTGATATATTTACTGGACAAATTTGAAAGCTTTAGAATTCAAAACAATACCAGAATATTTTTAATATGTATTTCGTCCAATATACTTTCAATAGCGTGAAATATGTAATAAGGCTGTTTCTGGTTTGATTTCAAAGCAGCTAGCTTTTGTTTTCTGTCTGAAACCACGCACCATTGCAGTTGGGTAACTTCCTCACAGGGTAGGATGGAAAGGAGCCATGGAAGCGTAAAAACCCCCCTTGTAATCTCCTATGAAACAGCCAATAGAGGAAACCCAAGCATGGACGATCTTAGGTGCTCCTGCCATTGGTGATGGGACACCTGCGGGGCCAGCCCAGCCGGGAGCCAGGGACATGTCCCTGGAAGCGCCTGTCTCTGAGTCACTGCAGCAGCTGAGCTGGGGCTAAATTGAAAACAGAAACACTGATTGTCATGTCACCCGGATGCTCTTTCTCCAGCCAAATGGTAGATGGAAAAAAAATGCTACCAGATGTTCTTATGTTATTAATATTGTTATTATTGTTATTATAAAAAATATTCCATATTGGCTGGCTTTCACTCCTGGCCCATCTGGAGCGCACATGTTTGGGAGGAGAGCCCCAGCAGCCTGTCACTCCCCCATTTCCCTGCACACCTGTAAAGGAGGCTGAGAGGACTCTGCTCCCTATGCTGGAGGATGAAGAATGCAGGAGACTGCCTGTGACAGGGTGTCCCCTGCCCTACTCCCCTCTCACTGCTACACAGACTAGTCCAAACTCTGCTGGCATCCTGGCAATGCTGCCCAAGCCAGGCCTTTTTTCCACTTTCCAGCAGGGTGAGATCCTTTCACACACAGCCTTCTTTTGAGAGCTTTGTACCCATACAGAGCCCTGGCTTTATATGGTGACATCAAGCTCTGCTGATGTTCCTGTCACTGGACATTTTGCCATAGGAGGTGCCAATGTGACATTCCCATGGTCTGAAGCACCTTTGGCCAAGGTGCCACTTCAGTGACAGTTCTCTGGCTTATCCTTCCAATGTTAGACCAGAAACTGTCCAAAAATGTTTCTACGTAATGACTCCCACTCCATGTCACCAGAAAAATGGACTGGCTTTGGAGGTGAAAATAGAGAGTATGGCATGACTCCAATGAGGGACTCACCAGAAACTTCATCAAATTCTGTCTTAAGGATGCACCACCTACCAAGCACTGTATGATGTAAGCGCCAAACCATTACTGGGGTGGAAATTATCCCATTATACCCATTTAGGCCAACAGTCTAGGACTACAGGAATGAGAAAAAAAAATACCGGAGGAGGTGATGACAGTGGTTCACTAAAAAATGATAAAATGCTAGGATACTATTAAGCGTGGCATATTAGTATTTGTGTATCTCTAAGCAGAGGAAACACAGCTCCAGCATAAATAGATGGAACTTTATAAATGGACTTTTGTGGTCACACTAGCTGTGTATTTTTAAATATTACATTGTGGTGACATACAGTTGGTACAGCACTTCCCAGAGATACGGGAAGGTGTGCTTGCCTGTAGAAGTTTGCCTCCCTGAAAAAAATGAAGTACAGCCCTCTGAAGGCCAGGTTTGGCTCAGGTGGCTGTATGCACAGCAGATCTCCCTACATGTAGCACTGTTCCAAGGGCAACACTGCTGCCCAGGCAGCTGAGGGCCCAGTGAGGCTCTCATGGATCACAGTTCCCAGCCAGGGGAGCGCAGACCCAAACATGGTCCTTGTATTTCTAGTTAGAAACAGGAGAAGTGCCCGATGCAGATGCTGGGAAAGGGCAATGCCCACAGTGGCTGAAGAGTCTCTTCCCAAAGGCAAACCTGGACAAGAGACACCCTGGCCAAAACAACCAACTGTGTTCTGGGTGAAATCTCAGCTGTTCTGCACACAGGAGCCGGCTGCAATCCCCACAAAACCAGTCACCACATCTGACTGCAGTTGCTGTGGGTCTGTATTGGAGCAATTCCTTTGCCACTGGCTTCAGTAACAAACATTGTTTTTCATCTCACTTTGAGCAAGGCTCATCCTATGCAATGAGATGTCCATGCCATCAAGTTTTCTGGAGGGTGTCTCCTTTTCTGGCTGAAAGGGGTTTGTTCAGGCAAAATAAAAAGAATTTTATGATGCTGGCCAGGGGTTTTCAGTCTGCGACTACGTGAGGATGTTTGGGCTTCTGAAAATGCAAAAATACACATACACACCCCCTCCCTGCACACCGTGAACTCCCCAGGCAGGTCATGCAGGCACTGCTGGCCAGAAACCCTCCTGGGAGCAGCAGAGGCCCTCGCAGTCTACGGCTGCAGACTAAGCCCTTTATTGCTCTACAAACTAACTTAGTATTTCTTCTTTCCCCCCTACCCTCCTCCTTTTCCTTTTGCACCTCAGGGGAACAGAATCAACCAAGTATATATTGGTGGAAGTGGCTTTTTCAGACACCTTGCATTCCCCCAGCACACTGCTGGAAAACAAAAACCAGTGCTAGTCTGAAACCATAACAAAACAGCAGGAAACCTTTTCTCTGTTAAAACAACAAGGTTTTGCCATCAATGTGAATAAGTCACAGACTTCATGCTTGCCACCTGAGAGACATCCACTCATCCTATGGAAAAGAGAGAAGCAATTAGTCAAAATTGTGGGCAAATGAAAAGAGTGTTTTTCCTCTTCCTTTCCCTGCTATTTTAGAACCCAGTAGTTTTCTGCTTCATGTGGAAAATAAGGATCATTACTGTGTTCAGCCTTGGGTTTTGTTAGATGCTTATAAATCTTGCTAATTAGCTGTAGAAATCATAAAAGCTCAGCATAATGTTTTAATCATAAGCCCCTCTGGACACTGATGTTCATGTTGTTCCCTGGATCCTCATTTCTGTGTACAAATTACTGTGCCTATAACACTTTGGCAGCTCATCTCTCATGCCAAGGATATTTTCAACAGAATTATTGTTTCAGTAACTAAGCCACAAGCCTACACCTGCAAAAAAATAAAAAATAAGAGAATAGCACTGCAGTGGAAGGTCCCCCCTCCTTGTACTGGTAGAATATTAAAGCTTCTTCAAAGTAATTAAACACAGGTTTCAAGTATGCAGCCTGGCTGACAGATCAGTGAAATCATTTCTCTTTTCCAAGAAGCTAAAGAAAAGTTCCCCAGTCAGCAGCTGAGGAGGACAGGAATCCATGAGCACCACACTTAGATACCAGTGCTAACATGCTGGGAATTTCTGGGGCAGTGCAACAGGTCCAAGGCATCGTGGACAAAGCTATGAAATCAAATCTTGCTTGAATGCTTATCCCAGTCACCATAAACGAGGTCAGCATCTGCTAAGACACTGGATAATAATAGCTTTCTTAATTATACATTTTGCCTGTAATTTTTTCCAGATCAACTTTCCTAGTGGCAGTGAAGGAGGGTATTTTCCAGTTCTTTTATGTTCCTGTGATTAGTGAATAATGCCTTTGGTGTATGTGCATGCATCTAATTTTCACTTTCGACTTTAATGCAATTTAACGTCATCAAAATAAATATTATTCTTCACTTTTCCCAATTTTATTTCAGCGCTTGTAAAGTAAATATTTTGCTTAAGAATGTGGAAAGCCTGTGCCTGCTTACTGATGCTTTCTCTGAGGGGGAGAAGGAGCCCATCCCTCTATTGCAGCAGCTGAGGATCAGCCAGCAGACAGTGGTGCTTCTTTCAAGGAGGACAACACCTTCCTAACCTATGGCAGAGGAGTAGAGTGGATGGCCAGGGATACCTGATTTGGCTAATCTGTCAAATTTGCCTTCACTACAGCCCAAATAATAAAGTATAAATGGGATAATGGGATAAAAGCTTTCTTTTTTTATTCCTTTACATGAATTGTTGAACTAAACTCATCTTTGAATCATTAGACAACAGTCACGTTCCTTTACTGTCAGCAAGCTGACAATGTCAATCAAATTTCTGACAGCTGGGCATGGCTGTGAGAACTGCGGAAAACTGAGCTGAGACAGGCTTTACCATTTAGAATCCCCCACCTCTGCAGTGGCATGGCTGAGGTATTGCAGGCCTCTGGTGGTTATTTGTCATACACCTAAGACTGCTTGCTGGCAGTGAAGACTGTGGCTGAAAAGAATATCTTGTTTTGCAGCTGCAAGGGAAATATGAAAATAATGTAAATATGGAAAGCATATAGGACCTGACCTGCTCCAACTCTGTCTGGGGGATGCCTAGGTGAGTCAAGGGAAGCTCTCTGTGACTATCCCCTTAGTCAAAGCACCCCTCAAGATACAGAAGCTACGTTTGCTAAAAAATTGGATGAAAAATCACTGATCATGAGTTTCTGGTTAAGTCCTATTTTCTGAGCTGTTTTCAAGCAAAAGTGAAAATTGAAAACTGGCAAACTTACAAGATCAATAGGGTTTACTTAAATGACTCACCAATTAGCATGTCTGTGGCTTTTAGTAACATTGTATTCTTGCCAATCACACTGGTTTAAACTTTCCCTCATATATAAATTACACACCCAGTTTCATGACCCTTTCCCTTCTCTTTTCCTTCCCTTTCCCCTTCCTCTTCCCCTTCCCCTTCCCAGCTGAATCTTGTATTCAGTGTGTCCAGGGAAGTCTGTCCAGCTGGTGGGAAGCATGATTTGGGGGCAGATGCCCTGCAGCATTAGTAACATGAGGATTGAAGCAGAGATCAAGGAGAGATCACCAGTCTCCCTGTGAGATGCATAACCAACATTTCTTATTTAAGGTCATTAAGACCCTCTACCCATTGCAGACCTTTGAACCTTAAATAAGAGATCTGCAATGGGTAGAGGGTCTTAATAAATGTACTTTTTAAAGGACTAAAGGAGAGCCGTGATCAGCACTGCTCTTCTGTCTCTGGGTCTGGCCTGTGGATCATACCTTTTACTGTTTTGGAATCAGCCCTAGCTACTGTCATCCGTAGCCCTTGTCCCCCTGTGCCTGCACAGCACAGTGGCAGCAGCCTCCCTCCTAGGAGGCTGGGGTGGAAAAGGTGCAGAGTGCAGCTGGCCTCGCCACATGGCTGGGGCCGGCAGACTGGCCTGTGGACAGATTTAGCTTGCACAGAGTCTCAAATCGAGGATAAATTCCCAAACTGAGCTAAAACATCTGCAAATAGCTAGGAGCCTGCGTGCTCGAGAGGCCTGTCCCTGTTCTTGACTCTGTGTGTGTTCATCCATTCCATTTGACTTTGCTATCCAGGAGAAAGAGCTGTGAGCCCGGTGGCCTTCATGGTGCTCCCTTTGCTTCCACAGTCACGTACAAGACACGCAGCTGCGTCACCCTGGTTTTGTGAGAGGCAGTCGAACTGCAGTGAACCACCGTGCGTGTCCTCTCAGTGCCTCAGGCACGGGAAGCAGAGCCCAGGGACACAAACCCACACGAGGTGGGCTGAAGCCGCGGCGTCCCGCCTTGTGCTCGCCGTGTGCGAGGCAAAGCGTGCTCACACAGACGCTCAGTAAGCAAGGGGAACCTGAGCCTGTGTCTGAGCCCTTGTTCATCCTGAAACAGGCCAGATTTGTTGACCTTACAGGCACGCTGCAAACCACATTATTCCTCATAGGCTTTTTCAGAGGTTATGAGCCTGGGGAACATGTGGTTAAAAGGGAACTAGGCCATGTATTTACATGGTTTCATTTTATTCTTTTCCTCTCCTGGTGCAGCACGTTATATTTTTTTGCTACAGAAATGCCTTTGGCAATTAGATAGGCACTTCGCTGCATGCGTGAAATCTAAAGAAATTAAAAGTCTTTGAGGGGCTTACACACCATCTTGTGTTTAGCTAAAATAAAACTTAACAACAACCTGGACTAAGATGAGTTTATACACAGACACATAAAGCTTCAGGGTGGTCTTAGCGGGTCTGCTCAATCCACCCTTTATCTGCAATGCTCCAGCCATGTTTCCTGCCGTGAATTTGCACAGGTGCCTGCATAATTTGGCTTCTCGAGTACTCATTTCTTGCAATGAGACACCAGGCCGAAGAAAAAAAAAAAAAATCACATTACACCATCTTAGCCCAAGATCAGTTTGCTGGGCTAGCAGTCAGAGGAAAACCTCTGGTGAACTGGTGCACATCTGACACAAGAGAGGGGAGATCGTCAGGCTCCAGACCCCTCAGGACCATTTTTAGAGATATGCTTTTCAGGGCTGACCTGCCCAGAGCATGACATAAGGGAGCCCACACAGTGAGTCAGTGTTGGAATTGAGTTCTTGGCGCTCAGTCCTCTGCTCACTCTGCTAAACCACACTGAGATTAAACCAACAGAGGCAAAGAGGGAGCCTGGATATAAGGGAATTTAGCAGGGAACCTGCCTTCACTTATTAATGGAAACTTTTGAAAATAGGCAGCAGCAGTAATTTTATTATATATTTTTCCCCATGCTGAAACAATTTGTGTGCAGTAGAGTCATTCCCTGGAAAAACATTTCTTTAATTTATCTTCTTTAATTATCACTCATCTTTAGCAGCATCTGGTTCTGATATTTTATTAGAAAGTTTGCATGTTTAAACCAGGCCTGGGTGGTATTTAATTTTTTCTTGTTTCCATTTTTCTGCTGTGATGGTACTTCCCATGGTGGGAAGAGATTGGCTTTGCTTTATTTCACAAGGCATAATAAATCATATGGCTGTTCTACTTTAACATCATTATTACCATGTAAACATGCTCAGAGACATATCCTACAGATTACTTGTTGTATTTACTTGAGGTTAGAATGCCAAGCATTACAAACAGCAGACTGGGTTCCTATTGTGAAGAAGTACATATTTCATATGGGACGATGTACTTTCTGCCCAAGATCTTAGCATCTGGCTGGTGATGCTGAACAGCTTATGATGCCCAAAACAAAGCCTGATATTTAGAGGACTCCTTAAAATTGAGCCCCTGTAATATTTCTTAAGTTGTGCTTCCAAAGTATGAGATACTTGACATCCAGCTCCCTGCTGAAATTTTAAGCTGTAGTTTCTATGAGCAACTGTGGACAGAAAAGATTGATGCTCTTATGGGCCAGTTCTTCCTTCAGTATTGCATTTCAAGACTAGCTCCCTGCTAAGGGACAATGTGCTGCTCAGGATATCTAAGTTTGACAAACCTTTTGTTTCTGCTACTGATTCCAGCTAAAGGTAATTTTCTTTATGGTCATATATAGACCTTCTCTAAAGTAACCCACCATTGTCAATGGTTGATTGGTCAATCATCATCTATCAGATGAACATTATTTTACCTGTAATAGGAAGGTACCTGTTTTTCTGAACAGGGAAAAAATGTCTTTCAGAGAATTGCAGATAAAAGCTTTCCATTTTATCTTGAAAAGAATATAAACTAAGATCACGAAGCCGGGTATTAGAGATATTTAGAAAGAAATAAAGAAGAGCAGATGTCAATTGAAGGTTTTCAGTACCTACATTATATTGTACTTTCCTTCCTGTGACATCTGCTTACTCAACATGCTGTACTGGATTTTGTGGTGTATACTTATTTTGTGGTCTGCCTGTTTTCCCCATCATGCAATGTTTTCTTCTGGTTAGACAGAATTATGGTCAGTGTGGTAAGGGTAAATTACATATGACCTAGCAGTCACTTGTCCTCATATACATAAGCCAGTGAGTGTTTGCTGTTGTCCAGCAAGGGCTGTGTCCTTTCTTACTGATACACATCTATAATGCCCACAGGAGTCCTGATGAAATTTCATCTAAATAAGCAGTTTAGCTTTGGAAGAGGAGAACTGCTAGTCCTTGAAATGCAGCATGGAAAAACAATGCTGTGTGGATACACTCAGATGATCATGAAAGGGACGTGCATTAGATTTCTTGTTAGTGCCCTGGGACTGGAGGGCAGGAGCTGAGCAGGCCTGGCACATTCTCCCCTGCAAATGTAATGCAAAATCACTAATATGCTAATAGGTTAAATGTGATTTCAAATGACTTAAACAAGCCTAGCTTACTTACTTGCTGCAGAGCAAAGGATACTAGGTCCTGGCAAAGGGCATTACCATCGTCGGTGCCAATAGTCAGTGCTTTCTCCTGATGCGAGCTTGCCCCATTGTGTCCGTTCAAGCACTCAGGTTGACTGCAGGGCTAGAAATACTTCTGCCCCTCTGGTGTTGGGACTCTGATGGACTGCAATGCCAACAAGGGAAGAAAACAGCTTGGCTCAGGTGTCAGGCACTGTCTGATGATTTCATTGGCATGAGAGATACGGAGGAGGCAACTGCTGGTGTCTCACCAGGGCGATCCTGGACCAATGGGGCTGTGGGGCTCACATCTGTAGTTCCATCAGAGTTTGTTACTAGATGCTGGGTCTTGGCCTCATCTTGGTCATTGAGCCTTCACCAGCTGGAGGAGATTTCAAGAGTCTGGGTCTTGACTCTCCTTGAGTTGACAGGGGCCGCAGTACAGGGAGGAAAGGTTCCACCAAAAACCATGTTTGGATGCCTGTGGACTTTCCCTCGAGGATAGTGTGACAAATGATGCCCACAAAATGTCAAAACCACTTTCTCGAAACTATAGTATTGTTTCTTTTTCCAAAAAAGCATTTACAAAATGAGCAATTCTTCCCCATTCTCCCAGTTATCCAAAGCTCTGCCCCTCTGGCAACTGAGGCAGGTGTCTGCTTCTGCAGACACTACAGTGAGCGCCTGAGTCTCGGTCTGGTGCCCCTGAACAGCTCCCCAGGATCTCCCTGGCTCTGAAAAGAGAGTCCTGCTGATGCAGCCAGAGTTCATTTGTGCTTCTCGCTTGTCAGACTTTTGGCTCTGTTTTTCCCAGCCAGTTCAGTAGGCCCTGCAGGAAGCTGAACCAGACTCCTGCGAGCCCATGACTTTCCCATTGTCCTGTGTTAACTTCAGGGCTGGCTGAGTTCAAGCCATTTTTCTTCCTTTCTGACTGTTTTCCTTACGGTCTGCTATTACACTTAACCAAAATATTTGTGCAATAAACAGTTACTAGGCCAATGCACACTGTTAAAATTATTGCGGGGTATCTATCACACCACGCACTACGCAGCTAAATATGCAATAAGCTGCTCCTTGTCCATCACATATACAGATGATCCTGGGACATCAACTTTAGAGTCATGCAGCATGACAAGTGGCGCCTGCCCCAACACTTGTGCTCTTCTGATCGGGGTAGGCAATCTACATGTTCAGGGATGTTTCCTACAAGGTTTTATTATGAAGATTTGAACTGGGGCCATGTGGCAGTGTTAAGGTTTGGTCTTGGCTGGTCTTTGTCTTGCTTCACTGATTTTGGAACAGCAGTGAAGAGATCATCCAGCTCTGAGGTGAACTTCAAACAGGCAGCAGCTCGGTTTAATCGAGGATATCCCATCAAGGTAATGGAAGACTGTCTTCATTTGACTGTATTAAATGGGTGGCATCAGAGTGTCATTGCAGAGTCTAAAGAGAATATTCTTTTTATCCAGGTAACAAGAAAACCACATCTCCAGAGTCTTTGCTGGATCTTAATAGGTAACTAAAAAAAAAAAAAAAAAAAAAAAAAAAAAGACCCACAAAAAACCACAAGAAGACTAATGTGCTTTTTCATCTCTATTTGAGTTCCATCCCTGCTCCCCTCTGTGAGGGAGGTACATTTTTTTGTAGAAGTAGTTTTATGAGGAGTGTGGAGGGAGAAAGACATTATGAAAAGGAGAGACTAGCAATTCCATTCAGGCTGAAAACAGCCTGGCCTCCCACCCAGAGGAGACAGGAACTGCTCCAAGACACTCGTCCTGTTCCAGCTATCCCATCTTGGAGAACAACATCTTTCTAGGGTACCAAACAAATCATCTTTTGCCCTGACAAAGCCACTGAATTAGAAGAGGAAAAAAACTCCCTCAGAAAGGTGGAAAATGGTCGTGTAATTATCAAGCTGAATATCTTTTTTAATGTGCTGTGGTTTTCAGCTGTCATGGATGTAAACTTGGCCTTGTGGTTGAAATGGCAACAGCTGTAAACTACAAAGAATAAATTCCTCCACGCTTTTTTAATAAGCGTCTACCCTCATCAGCAGACAATCTGCATGGTTCAGCTGAGTTTCTAATTGTCCAGTACTTTCATGCACGAAGTACAAGCTATGGTTTCCCAGGCTTGTTTTAGGACACAGCACTCCCCCATTAGAGGGAAATTTTTCCATATTGCTAACTGACAGGATATGGAAGGAGTGAATATTTTGCTGGAAAGACCTGGGGTTATTCCCTAACAAATTGAGTGTGGTGTCTGTGGTTTGGCACAAACATCAGCACCAATTTATCTCACTGTAGCCCATAATCATCGTGAGCTTCTGACTGCTTCAGCAGACACATAGGCAGGTTAGTGCACTCCTTACAGATATTTTTTCTCTTGTGTTCTGTTGATTGACTCCCAGGGGTATACTAGAACTGGCCCTTGGTAAACCACCCAGTCCTTTCTTGCTCTGTCTTCACTTTCAGCGATTTTCAGCCTTCTTATGACTGAAATTAGAGAAAGGAATAAGTACACCATGATAATTAGGCCAGAAGTCCCTGGATCAGTTATGGTTTATTTAGTAAGCACCTGTTTTTACTGATGAACATTTCTTTCACTTCCTTTCTCTTTAATATTTTTCTCTCATAAGCCCTTGTGATTGGATGCTGCTGAATATTGATTGTATTGCATATGTGTCTTGGATCATACCTTCACAAAATTTGGGAAGAGCCTTCTATGCCTTGGGATTTAAGAAACAATAACAAACAAAAATAACTTTTGCATTAAATCTGAATGAATCTTGACTTTGCTGAAGCAGACTTCAGGATCCTAATTCCTGATTAGTGTCTGCTCAGTGCCATGGCCTGTGACTCTGGGAATTTCCTGGATGCACTGAAAAGTATTTAGGATCCAGTTGCTGACTCAGTGATGTACTGAGAGATTTCTCTTGTTCTTGTGTCAATAGCAGCAGATTTCTTTTTCAAAGGGGCCACTTCTCACTTCTTCCTCATCCTCTTCCGACTATTCTGGACAAAATAAGGGCACCCAGCATTAGCACTGGGGATCTGATCCCAACACCCAGTACTTCTGGTTGTAACTGACATTAGAGATATAGTTTATTTCTTCAATAAAGCATCTTTGCAGAGAAGACATAGGTGAGCTTGGGGGACCTAGCCATTTGAAAGGCTGGTAGTGTATTTTGAATTAATCTCCTTCCCTTACTCTCCATGTAGATCCATGGCTTGACCTTTATTAAAACTTTTTAAGAACAGATTGAACATATACTCTCAGCTGTATTTAGCCTGCCTCACATTAAAAACATGGAATAAATGACTTCTTGAGATCCCTTCCAGCTTTGTTTCTGGGATGTTTATGACTCTCTCTTTACTACAACACACCATGCAAAAATGTTACCCTGTGTTTTATGTATGCTGCCTGTGAGGCTGTTTGTGAGCTGGACCCCTCCCCAGGCGGTACATCTCTGGCTGTTTCCAGTCTATAAATGTGGACTGCTCTCTAACTCAAATTGCTTCTTTTATGCCTGCTGTACAGCTGTCATTTTGTTGTTTTGTCTCCTTTCAGATGCCCTCTTATGCATTCCAATTTGTGAAATCAGCTTTTCATTTGCTTAGTTCTCTTTCCAGTAGCTGAAAGATCTCATGTAGGTGAGTTAGTGCTGAACAAGAAAAAAGGGAAAACTTTCAGGCAGGGTTCTTTTGCTTTTCTGAGCATAACCTATTCTGGAGATCCAACTCTGCTATTTTAGGCAATAATAATGGGTGCATTGTTCAAAAATCCTGTTTTTATTGTTACAGATCATTGGGAGCCTGTACTGATGCAGTATGGCTGCACAATGCCACGAATAATTATTGATTGACCTGAGTTTTCATACGGGATCAAGTAAAAGTCTGGAGGGTTTGTTTGTATCTATTCTGAAGATCAAGATAAATATCTAAGAGGTAGCATTCCTTCCCCCTCTGCCCCCCCACCCCCCCTCTCTCCCCCCATCCTTTCCCCCCCAGTTGTGTTGTGGACAGATCCACAGAAGGAGCGTTCAAAAGGTCCTTTCAGGAATTCCTAAACAGACACAGCTCCTGCCCAGGTCAGCCACTTCATGTACTTCAGGGGATATACTAGATCACTTTAACATCAATGATGTCTCATTTACTGAAATGCTAGAGTTATGTCCAAGACACATAAAACAGAAATTTAATTTTGTCTCTGTAATTTAGTCAGCTGACTGAAGGGATCACAAAACTTTATTTTGTGGGAAGTTGTTGTTTTGCAGTGATGTTTCTACTTATGTCAAATAAATGTTATTGCTATTTGGTAGGGAAGCCAGATACCACTGTCTGCATAAGAAAATGCTAATTTTTTTGGCACACTGGGTTGCCAAGTAGATATGTTAATATATGGCTACATGTATACATTATCAATAGTGGATGAAAATAATATAGATGTAGCTACCGGAATATCTGTGGATAACTACAACACTAACACCTGAAAAAAAAAATCGTTTTGTATTCTTGATCAATTAAAAATACAGTCTAGATCTTCCAGGGGAAAAAAAAAAAAAAAGACCCAAACAAAACTCCAGCTCTGTAAGAGCAGTGAATGATCAAACTGCAGTCTATATTTTTTTCCTAGGGGAGCATTGAATGAGATGTTGATGAATGCCTTCTCCTGGTCTGCTTCAGACACAAATGTTGAGTGTGGAGTAAGTTAGCTCCAGGCACATACTTTCTGGTCCAATCAAGGGAGCAGCAGAGGTACTTTGCAGTCACCTCCTGGGCCATAAATCAGGGTTCCCACTACATGGGATGGAGGGGACTAATCTGTATCTGGGTCTGGTCTCAACATAGAATTGAATGTAGCTGGCATGAATACCTCTGCAGAGGAGCTAGGAAGTACTCCCAGGTCCTGCCAGACAGACATGGGCAAAATGCCCGGTGCTTGTAAAGTGTTTTGGAGCAGGGAGAGGTGATAGCTAGCAAATCTTGCATGCTTAATACTTATAAATTACCTTTCCAAAGACACACTTCCTTCCTTTCAGCCAGTTGTTCTGCCTCAGCACTCTTAGCTGGTTGTCCTCCAGAGCTGCAATGTGAGTTTAAATAAATTTGAAAAATCTTCCTCCTTGCTGCAGTCAGCTGAATCTGCTGTGCTATATAAAGAGGTAGTTGAACTAAGGTTATTTTCATCAGTTCCTGTTCTATTTCATAATAAAACTCAATGAGATTAAGACTGGTCTGTTAAATATCTTCACTGGCCATTTCTGTCCATTGTTTGCTGTCAAAAAAAATTGGTTTTGAGCATTTTATTTGCATTTGTATTACACGGATTTAGGCAAGGGCTCTGTCTAATACTTAGCAAAGGCAACAGAGTCCTTTCAACTACAGACTTGCGTGGACATGTCTGTATTTTTGCTGTGGAAGTTGAAAGCTTGGGGCCCTAGAGTATAGCCCTCACAAGGGAAAAATAAACAGGGAAAATCTAAAAGATAGAAATGGAAAATCTACTTGAACTACACCTTCACCCTTTTTCTATTTCTTAAAGTCTGGAGGGACAGTGAAAGATTTGGAGTGATGTAGGTACTCAGCAGGAGGTACTTTCACTGCTACCACTTATCCTGGTGGCTATCCCCATCCCTTCATAGGATGGTCATGGTCTGTGTGTGGTTAACTAGTATGGTGCAGAGGGGGGACAGCCCTCAATCTGACATGTAGGATAATGTGCTCAGGTCACAGTATTGTCAATCTGCTTGTCTGATCATTCACATAGGTCCTTACATTTTTATATGCCTTGGTTTCTTGTAAATAAAATGGGAATAATAACATCTTGAAAAACAACCATGGTGTACTACAGCAAATGTCTGTCCATCCCATTATCTTCTCTCTCTTATCACCCAGTAGCAGATTTTCAAAGCAGGAGTTCTTGGTAACAACCTTGGTGATTTATGGAGGAGTTTTTAAAAGCTGATTGTAGATTTTTTTTTTTTTACTATGCCATCCATTTAGCAGTCAAAGAGACATTAAGTTCCCTCCTCAGCTGTCATAATTCATAGCCTGGCATATTAACTTAAGTCATGTTCTCATTTCACCTTGGTGCCCTGGGCTGTGACCTGCAACATAGATGTGCTCTGATCCGTGGTCCCTGCTGCCTGGTGACTGATGGCTCAGGGGAACAGTAACCTCTTCAGCCACTGTCACTAAATTTGACAAGGGCTGTGAATCAGAGCCCTAGAATTAGGGGAAGTGAGTGAATCTCTCTGTGCATCTAGCTGTGATTGCATGTCACATCTGTGCACAGGCTTCACACACAACCTCCCCCTCTAGGTTATTTGTATAATGTAATCATACCCATGTATTTTTGAAATGCTTAACCTTTCCTTTAAACCAGTCTGATCATTTTATTCTTACTTAAAGACAATGGCTATGAAGGGTCATGGAGGAATTTACTACTAAAAATGCCCTCTCCAACTGTGCAATGCATTTATTTCAAAGAACGGTCTTCCTTCCTTTCTCACTATGAAATCATTATTAGGGTCTTCCATGATTAGTTTTGGAGTAGGAACATGAAAGGGGCAGCTCTCCAAGAATGGCATTGTCTGCATTCACTCTCAGGTTTGTTTTTTTTGGGTTTTTTTTTGTTTTGTTTTGTTTTGTTTTGTTTTTTTTTTTTTTTGTTAAAAGATATTTCATTCAGAGAATCCCTGCTGAGCTTTTTATTGCAGAAAATTAGGGATCATAAATCGTCTCCCAGAAAACTATAAATCCAGTACTATTGAAACATTCCATGAGCAGATCCTGGCTCTTTGATGAAATCACTCCTTTTCTTGTATAATTTATGAGCTTTTTTTCAGCATGGGGCGATTTATGCTTTTAAATTGCTCACCAGGGTTTTATTGAATATAATTTGCTAGCAAATTTATATGAACCAAATATATTGCATTTTATCCACAATTATGAGCAATAAAATTGATGGGGCTTTACTTTTCATTTTCTTCTGGCAAGCAGAGGAAACATGAGTTTATCTTGAACTTGGAGTGAGGTTTCTCGGGGATTCACGTGTACAGTTAAAAAAGAAAAGAGTGTAGTCAGCAAGGCAGAGGTGCCATTTTGGAAACTTTATTTGGTGTATGGGAGGGGTCAAGTTAGATTTCTCTTGCTCCAGAGGGACTGTAACACACTGAGAAGCTGAGTTAAAACCACTGAAGCCTATGACACACATCGACTTCTGCAGGGTTTGAATCACACTGTTGGGAGGGAAGGTGTAGATAAGCTATGTAAGAGCTGCATGTCTTTCAAAGTCCCCTTTGATCCCATGTGCCTGATACATTAAAAGGCGCAAACAAAAACCCCAATATAACTCTAACTTCTATGATTTATTTTATTTACTGTATCTGAATTGTTTTAATTTTGGTATGCCTATTTCCCTTGAGAGAAGAGAGGACTTTTAAGACTGAGAGAAGAGAGGAATAAAATTCCACATCTCATTAATCTCTATAAGGCATAAGGAGCCACAAAAGTGCTCTGTGTCTTAACAGGCTGTTTTTTCCAAACATGGTTTCCTCAAAATGAGACTTTTAAACCCATTGTTACCTGCTTAACACAGTCAGATGCAAACACTGCAGCTTGCTTCTGAGTCAGTGTGTAAAGTTTGGGGCGCACCACACTGCCTAAGTGACAGGGTATGGGATAGGAAGAAAAATTTAGGTGCAGGACTTCACTTGGGTGAGACATCCCTCTGAGCAGAGGCCTACCCTGCCTTGAACTTTGTTCCATAGACTGTCACCTGCTTTGGGCCAGTATGGCTGCTGCAGCTCTGCTTGTCTCTGTTGGCTTCCTGGGCTCTGAATCTTGTCCCTCCATAGGAATACCAAATCCTTAAAACATAGACTTGTGGTCTGAGAGAAGGTATGTTTAATACAACTTAGCTGAACTGAGGCAAGCTGGATTGTAGACACACATTACAGATGAGTTAGGAAACAGGTTGCATTTAGTTGCTCTAAAAATGGGAATAAGATGGTGGGCATTTCAAAAGCAGGAGAGCACCAGCCCCTGGTCTACACCCTGTAGCTGTCCAGGGGATGAAGGACTGACCCTCCTCTGTCACCTCAGTCCTCACAGGAGGGAAACCACCTTCTGTCCCAGGGCAAGTGTTTAGAGATGTTCCAGGGAGGATCCTTGTAACGTATCCCTCCTTTTTTGGCCTTCTCCTTCAGGTTTTAACAGCAGGAGGGCTCATTTTGACACAGAGCAGGTACCTTGAGTTGTTTCTTTGTACTGAAGGAAATTAAGCCTGCAAATTGAAATGGGCAAATCAAAGGAAATTCAAAGTTTAAGACCTACATACTCTTTGAGCTAATTGTCCCACAAGAGCCCAGGCTGCTGGTACAGCCAGTGCATTAACAGTGAATATCCTGTCTGGCTCATGCCCATTTTTTGCCATAGCTGTATTATTATGATTATAAAATTTTATAGGTTTTGGACTTAATGTACACAGAGTGATGATTGCTGGGGTCATAATAATGAAATATTACTTTCTTAATGAAATTTCAGTCCCAGCTCATTTCACTGCTGACATTGAGGTGACTGCAAATAAACACTTTCCAGAAGAGTCAGTTAAATGGCTGCATAAGCAATTCATCAAATAAGGTAACATTTAAATAAATAAAAAAGAAATATTCAAGCGTGGTATATTACTGCCCGTGGCCTTGTTCCCAATAACCTCACAACTTGTCTTTCTAATAGTTAGATTCCCACTGACCAAAAACAAACCTCTTTCCAACTTGGAGAATTTTATCAGATTTATCTGAATGTCAGATCAATGTCTAGGAAACAAATGGAGTCAGCAACATGATTTAAATCAGAAGCCTAACAATTTACAGTCTTCACTGGTTTCTCATAAACCTTGTTAATGTTTGGCATTGGGTATTCCAAGGAACTATAAATAACATTCCAGAAGAACATTTATGTCTGCTTAGACTCTTGTTATATGTCTTCAACACAGCTTAAATAATGTCAGTAATACCTTCATCATGAACAGGAAATGAAAAAGTTACCCCATACATGTTTTGTCTTTTAATCAAATAATATTTTCTCCTTAGAACTTCAGAACTGGTGGTGGTTTTTTTAATATTTATTTTATTTATTCAAAACTTATGTTTAAAATTTCCACTTGTTTTCTAGATCTCAGTAAGGTACAAACTCCTCCCATCCAAACAGCTTCTTCACATCTCTCCTGCAGTCCTTCCTTCTTACCCCTTTACCTCAGCTGCTGTTAAAGGCCAGACTTGCTCCTCAGGGATGTGGGTAGGGGCAACACCAGGACAACATGAGATGCGTATGGAAAGAGGCAGCACAAGGAAGGAGAGCACTGTCAGACATTTCTAAAATGGTGTCTGATTGTAGCAGAGCAGGAGACGAGATTTATAACAACTGCCTCGAACTGTCCTTACTCATTTCTTATATTCTTTTCTGCTTTCTTTCTCTCCTTTAGTTTTTTTTTTTTTTCTCCTGTCCACATGCAAATATTTCATTTCCTTCCTTGGAAGAATGGACCCAGATTTTCTTTACTATCTAACATATCCAAACTCTCCTGTCCAAAATTCAGTTCTGCTCCGAAATAATCTGCTCCCAATCTGCTGTATGGTCCTTGTAATCTTCATGGAATCATAGAATATCCTGAGTTGAAAGTGATGCATCAGGATCATCGAAGTCCAACTCCTGGCCCTGCACAGGACACCCCAAGAACCACACCGTGTGCCTGAGAACACACTTCTTGAACTCTGGCTGATTTGGTGCTGTGACCACTTCCCTAGGAAGCCTGTTCCAGTGCCCAACCCCCCTCTGGGTGAAGAATCTTTTTTCTAATATCCAACCTAAACCTCCTCTGACATAACTTCAGGCCATTCCCTCCAGTTCTGTCACTGGTCACTACAGAGAAGAGATCAGTGCCTGCCCCCTCCTCTTCCCCTCACAAGGAAGTTGAAGACTGCAATGAGGTCTCCCCTCAGTCTTATCTTCTCCAGAGTGAACAGACCAAGTGACCGCAGCTGCTCCTCATATGGTTTCCCCTCAAGGCTCTCCTTTGACATTCTCTAATAGCTTAACATCTTCCTTATATTGCAGTGCCCCAAGCTGCACACAATATTCAAGGTGAGGCTACCCCACTGCAGAGCAGAGTGGGACAGTCACCTCCCTCGACTGGCTGGCGATGCTTTGCCTGATGCCTCCCAGGCCTCCCTGGCCCTCCTGGCTGCCAGGGCACTGCTGACTCATATTTAACTCGCTGTCGACCAAGATCCCCAAGTCCCTTTCTGCAATGTTGCTCTTTAGCATCTCATTCCACAGTCTGTGCGTACATCCAGGGCTACCTTATCCCAGGTCCAGAATCTGGCATTTGACTTTGTTAAACTTCATACACCTAGTGACTGCCCAGCCCTCTAATTTGTCTCTCCGCAGGGTCTCCCTGCCTTTGAGGGAGTCAACAGCTCCTGCCTGTTTAGTCATTGGCAAACTTGCTTAGTATCCCTTCAAGTCGTGTATTCAAGTTATTAATAAGATGTTGAAGAACCCTGGGCCTAAGAGGGAGTCCATGGCTGGTTAGGTGAGATGAGCCTCAGTGTCTGTAGCAGAAAGGATGCTGCAAAGCACACTGTACCAGAAGTGATGTGTCAGCCTTCCACCCTGACACACCACAGGGAGCAAAGGAATGGGCTGCATAGCCAGAGCTTTGTGCACATCAGAGCAGCCAGTCCCTTGGGACTAGTGCCAAGTGGTATGTGATAAACCAACTCATACGATCAGAGAGAAACTGTGATCATGTCCTACATACAGCAGTTCCCTCCAGGAGCTCCTTGTATGAGATCAGGGGAGAGTTTCATCCTTGTAATTCCCTTTGCTCGTTTTCAGGCCTGCAGACTCCAGGTTACCCTGTTTGCTAGACTCTCATCATGACCTCTTGCCCTTCTTAGATGGTCCTTCCCACAGCATTCCCAGTCCCCACAGGTAGAGCCTGGAAACCTGCAGCCAGACAGCTTACCTGGGTTGCTCTCCCTCTTGTATCCCTCTTGCCAGCCCTTGTCTATTCACGTCTAGCTCCAGTCATCTGCTACATCTATTCTCATGCTGACTATTATACCTGTGAAACAAACTCCCATGGCTGCATCTCCAGGCAGCCCCCTATACTTCCACTGTCAGCCCAATGGGGCAGGTGAGACCCTTTTCTACAGTAATAAAGATGTCAGCACACAGCAGTGAAGTTTCACGTGCAATTTTTGTTTTTAGCTTGGCTCCTAACAAGGTATTTAGATACAAAACGACGTTCAGAGCCAAAAAAAAAAAAAAAAAAAAAAAAAAAAAAAAAAAAAAAAAAAAAAAAAAAAAAAAAAAAAAAAAAAAAAACAAACTTGCCAAAGGCAGAAAAAGAAAGAACACAGAAAAAATTAAAAAGCCACAGAAATGCTAAAAGAAATATATCAAAGAGGTGACAATTAGATTTAGCTCCTCAAAATGATGTGACAGTTTCAAAGGCAGAAATATTTGACATTCAGTAGCATAAGAACTGGTGGAAAATTAATTCCAAGAATGTCTAGCCACAAAGCCAAATGTCTCTTCACCTACAGAAGCCAAATACAAGAAAACCAAAACCTTTAGCTTGACCTTCAAAGTACAATTAGTGCTGATTTATTGACACGATTTTCCAGAACATGGACAATGCTTATGAAGACATTGAGAACACTGTGTAATAAATTATATTTTCTTTGAGCTTCAAGGGGTGTAGCCAATTTTCCACTTCAAATAAGCTCTGCCAGGGTGTCCTTTTGTTAAGTCTAAATATTAAATTCAAACAAAATAACAGCTTTATTGTAGCATGTGGTTTAGCAATAGACCTGAGGCTACTATTCAATAAAAAAGAGGAATAATTACACACTTTGTTATGAAAATTACATGATAAGTTCAATAACAACCTCCCTGAAAATAAAGTAAGTACATGGTAATTCAGTTTTCCACTACCAAGTTATCTCATCACTGTGACTATTTGAGGGAAATTGTGTTCTACATGGGAGTCAGAAATCACCGTAAGTTGCAAGGTCCCATAAGTCCTTCAGTTGAGGGGAAGAAGAAATTCTATCAGAATTACCTTTTATTTTTTGAAGCCTTTTCCCCCTTTTCTCCTCAAGTGCTATGATTATTGGTAGAAGACATTTTTAAAAGTACCTCCAAAGTTATGTGGCACTCACAAAGCTGAGTTTAGGCTGTCAACATGCAAGTGAAATTTGTGCAATTTTTGGAAGTGCCTATGTTCCATTTTGGAAAGGGATTTGGGAACCTTAAAGCCCAATCAACCACACAGCTCCTGCAGCATAGCAGATTACCATGTGTGCACTAAGAGGCAATACCTCCCTGTGTGCCTGCTTTCAATCTATGGCAGCTCTGAATTTACCTCATAACATGAGAGGTTTAAATTAGGTCAAATTACACTGCGCTTGTGTGCACTCAGGCACTCACTCCCATTCAGCTTACACACAGCCTCTGGTAACTCCTGGCTGGACAAGTTTGAGTAACCTGACTGTTTGTTTGATCTCTAAGTACCACTCAAAGTCACCAGGGTTTAGTAACAAAGGTAGTTCTTAGAACTGTGCTCAAAAACTGGCAATGGCTTGTGAAGCACCCATGTCAGATGGAGTTAACAGATCCTAGCAATTTCAGGAATACAATAGTAGACAGCCTAAAAAAAGATAATACTTGCCAAAGGAGATGCTTGTCATCAGACGATCGGAGTGGCATTGGCCTTATGCTACATTACACAATTTATTGTCCCTATACAGAGGTTTATTGCTTTAATTTACTTTAATATCTTTATGGAACATGTATAATTTGCGTGATGATGCAGATGAGAGGGATGAATTTCATTCATCACATGCCTGCCAAAAATCCCAGTAAAACAGCAGCGCCCAAGCACGATGACTTGTGAGGAAACCTCAGCCCCAGAGACCTCCCCATATACCACCTGCTTGGATGACAATGCTGGAAACACAAAAAAACATTCTAAACCTTAACACAGGTGAGAACCGAAGAGACGAAGTCTTTGGGGGGTGCTGGAGATACTTGAGGGCAGCCAACATTTCTATGTGGCTGCTCACCTGTGAGTTACAAATTGTTTTCATGACAATTGTTTTCTGAATTGCCCTCACGCTGGACACTTATCGCTTTGCTGTAAGGAAGCTGGGGAGCCCTTTCGTAACCCTACCATTTTCTCCAGACACTGCAGAGCAACAATGGTTGGAAAAAAGCGAATGCCTGTGATTCGTGCGAGTGAAGTCATCTGAAGCAATCGCCAGAATGTGGCTTTATTCTGAGATGGTTTATGCTGGAAGGATTTTCTTTTGCAGATACAATCAGGGGTTATTATACTCCTGCTGGCTCTATAAGATTTGGTTGTAGATCACAGATTTTAGCAATTCCCTGATGCCTTGCCACTTTGTTTGACAGGGTATTGAGCTCCCAGTCAGCCAGGTGTCCAGAAATCCTGTACGAAGGCCACTCGGCGTAAGTGGCAACAGTCAACCTACACGTTTGCACAAGGACTCTTGTAGCTGGGACTTGTTGGACTTGCAGTAAACATTTCAATCAATTGCCATTAGAATTGGGGTGAAATCAGACCACTCTGGATTGCCAGAAAAAGACGGTCTCCTTATGCTATCAGCATAGCATCTGCACATCCTGATTCAACCCGACTTTAATTCTGTAGGAATAATAGAGACTGAGTATGAACCGATTCAAAGGTTTGTATAGATTTTAAATAGCTGATTCTCAGTCCGTATTGATGAAGCAGATTAATATTAGCATACTGCATTCTGAAACTGAGAAACTGAGACAGACATTTAGGGCCAGTAACTTTTAGTTGTTGGGTGAACATTTCGGAGGAAAAAAAAATATTTGATTTTTTACAGCAATGTAAGGAGAAGACTTTCAGTGTCTCACACTAGCCAAAAACTCAGCAGTCCTGCTCAGAGGCTGTTTTTAAAATTTGCTCTAGCCCAGCATCCAAAGCCACACAGGGAGTCAGTGAGAAGAGCCAGGTGAGAGCTAAGGAGTTTCTAATCACTGCTTGTGTTTTCCCACTTCTAACCCAAGCTTCTGGATTAAATATAAAGTGAGCTGTCAAGTAAATCATAGAATCATAGAATCATTTAAGTTGGAAAAGACCTTTAAGATCATCGAGTCCAACTGTTAAAGGCAGTCACGCCATATGCTAGAAACATCACAAAGCTTTGTTGGCCATATAAAAATTGCTGCACATGGGAACAATAACTCTTTCTTGAAAACCAAATAACTATTCTGATCTAAACCAGTCAGATCTGAGAAAGACAGAAAATCCACCCCTTTCAGGATAAGGTCATTGCTCAAGTGTTAGGAATATAACAGAGATTTTAAAAACCACAGTCTCTAGTACCTGCCCTTCTCAGAGCTATTGCTTTTAAGTGTGAGCTGTAGGATCTCTTCTGCCAAGATTTTAGCCCTGATAAAATATCCCTCTCAGTGATATAACCCTTTACAGGTCAGAGTTCTTAACTGAAAGTCCTCTTGGCTGCTGGAGTGACCACTGCACAGTACATAGTGAGCTGTTGGTCAGATTTTTTTCTTGTACTTTTTCTCCTTCATTCTTAATTTTCAGTTTATGATAACTTGAGGAATAAATTCAAGACAAATAAGTTGTAGAAAGAAAAGCAGTCACTGCTTTTTCAGATGTGTAATGTAAAGTCTAAAGATAATATATGTCTTAAAATTCAGTTTCTAACTGCAAATTACTCGAAAGCCTAAAGGCAATTGTGTATGGGCAGATATAATTTGCTGTTTATATTTAAGTAGACCTTCAGAGACTTTTGAGCATGTTATTGTAAAAAAAGAACAAACCAACCAGCAACAGAAAAGAAGACAGCATATCAGAAAACCTCCGTACCTCATAGAGAAATGACAGAGGCATATATGGGGCTGTACTTTTACCTTTATTTTCACACTACCTTCTGTAATGAGCTTAACTAATTTCTACCCGGGACTCTTAAATGTAGCAAAAGTACAAGCCAACAACATTAACAAGCTTGCTTTCTTGCCAGAGCTTTTCCTGGTGGGACAGGGGTGGTCAAGGAGGAAGGACACAGGGTTTCCTACAGCCATCTTCTTCATTGAGGTCAATCCCAGACAAGTCTGTGAAGTGCAACCATGTCCCTACTGACACCTCAAATGACCCCAGCCAGGACCTCAGCCACTCCATGTGGCACTCCAAGCTATGTAGTTCCCTTTAAGAGCAATTGTCTCCCCGTGGGCGGGAATCAGTGAGCCTAATTACCTATGGTTTGTATCCCATGGCTGGGCAGGGAACAGGGATTCCTCCTGGGAGTGGGGCATCTCTGGGGCCATGCTCATGTGTGTGCTCACCCAGCTGTGCTAAGAACACCCTCAGTCAGGAATAGGCTCCCTAACTGGGCTCGAGGACAGCCGGCGTGCAGCTTCAGAGGGGGCTTGACTGAAGCGGAAAGACAGCAGATGAATGTGCGCATGGATAGAGTGGCCACAACATTTCCAAGGCAAGTAGGCAAAAAATGATTCCAAATATTATGATTACAAATGCAATGATGTATGTGGGCAAATACGAGAGAGAGAAAAGAGGGTTAGGGGATAACCCGAAAGAAAACAGCAAAGTTGGAGAGGGGGATAGATTTGCAGCTGGGTTCTTCAAGTTCAGCCGCCAGTGTGGTTATCATTAAATGTTGTAAACAGATGCCAAACTAGAATCATGTGACAGCAAAATTCAAATTTTAGAAGCGGTTTGGGTTTGTTTGCTTGCTTATTTGTTTGTTTGTTTAGCTAATGTTGCACTGCTTAATCCTTATCACTGTGCTGGAATACTTTGCGTATATAGCACATCCTCAACAAAAATTTGCAGACTGATCAAAGCCAGTGAAGGGAAAAGGTCAAAGCACAGGTTATAATGCACACAGTTCCAGGGAGCTCTGTGTCACACATGCACATGTCTATATAAACAAAATCCCCTCTGTATGATGCACTGACAGTGGATAAGATTCATGGAGTGCACTAGTCAGGAAGCAGCACTGTGCTGACAAAACTCTGTGGTGGTGGTGAGATAAGCAGTGCAAAATGACCAGCTGCAGAGCAGAAGCTTCCCAGGCAAGCATGCATTCTCATCCCCATGCTCAGACCTGGAACTTGCAGCTATTTTTTCACATAAGGAAAAAATACTAGAAAATGTTTCAGATTTTTCCTAAATAGTGGCATAAAAAGTGATTGCAATAGCCCCACTGCCTGGTTGGTTGTGACTTTCCTTGTATGGCTCCCATTTGGCTCACCACTGAAGTGCTACTGGAGCCACAGCATATCTTGCTGGACATTAGAGAGGGCTGTACTTTAATAGAAATTCATGTATTCAGAGATTCATAAAGTTTAAGGCCAGTAGAAATCATCACGATAATTTGTTCTGACCTTCTTCACCATCTAGGTCATGAAGTACCATATATAGATACGTATAAACGTATGCATATGTGTTTATTTGTATAAGAATCACTGAATGTCAGTTCATGGAGCTTGACTTCATTTTATCTGATTTTAAAACCAGATTAGCCTGTTAGTTATCTTTTCCTCCCCACTGCTTACAATCTTTATTTGGCTTCAGTGGACTTGCCTTTCTCAAACTTTTTTCTATATTCCTGTTAGGTCTCTATGTGTAGATATACCTTCAGACCCAAGGTCTCCTGCCTGCTTGGGGGAAATACCAAATCTGTGAGTCTGTCTCTAGCTCTGCTTTGCTGTTTTGTTCCCAAAAATTCCTCTCCTGCTTCTCCAACTCCCTCAGGCATTTTTCCTCTTCACCCTCCAGTCACTGGCAATATGTCCTCCTTTGCTGCCTGGACTCTACTGCTTGGATGTATTAGTGCTTAGCTACCTGATTATTTTTAATTCCATTCTTCATTCTATTGATTTTGCCATAACTGAATCCATCTGCTGTGTCTGACCAACGGGAGGCTGTTTTTCAAATGGTTTCTTTCCTCCTTAAAGGGGTGGTGTTTGACACAACTCAGCATGAGATTTTTGTTGCTGTCTAGAAATTTCCACAGAACATGTTCTGTATCATTTCATTACCACTGAGCTATTTACTGGTTATTATTAACAAATTTGATTATGGAGGGTCAAATCACACTGAAATATGAAGTGGTTCCTTTCCCTTGTTCCTTCAAACAGCTTTTTGTGCCAGTCATGTACTGTGGTCCAAGCCAACAGCAGTCCCACAGCTGCCAAAAACACAGTTGAAGTCGGAGTCTCCCATATTTTCATCTTTCCATTTGCTCCTTGCTGAACATATTCAGCTTCCCTTCATACTGCTAACTCCATTTTCTTCACGACCTGCTTGGCCCATGCAGCCTTCTGACTGACATTTTGATCCAACATATATGATGGAAATCAGCATTTTAATTTCTGCAATAACTGCCATGGTACAAAAGTATTGCTCAGAAATTTTCTATTGCTGTCTGGAGTGTTAGTTTTTATGGTGCCATATACATGTGCAGTATGGACAAGTTACAGTTGCCATGGGAATGTTAGTAATGAAATTCTTGAGTTCTCAGTGCTTAAAAAGTCTCAAATGAGTTATAAAGGAGACTTGTTCACATTTCATTTCCTTTGTCAAAGGCAGAAAGAAACCACATCCACAACCCTTTGTGACAAAATTTGTCAAACTCCTTCCATCCTAAAGATTTTTTGACTTTTTAATTTTTATTTTAATTTCACTGTCTGC
Organism: Empidonax traillii; assembly: GCF_003031625.1. Lineage (NCBI taxonomy): Eukaryota > Metazoa > Chordata > Aves > Passeriformes > Tyrannidae > Empidonax > Empidonax traillii. The sequence goes on from NW_020955265.1 coordinate 49,492, forward strand.
AAAATGAAGCTTTTGCTGTTTATCCACCTTTTTGGTTTTGTTTTTTTCCAGGTCTACTCAGTACTTCTACTGGAAGTCTGAATGAGGTTGAGGTAGGGAATTGGAAAAATCCAGGTTATAATTCATGCAGTGTGAATGAGTTATGACAGAATATGTAAACACCAGGTCTGGTTTAGGAATTACAAAGGAGAATTTTACCCCCCGCATAGGTATAAAAGTTTTCTGGTTTAAACTGCGGGTTGCTTCCATGTAATCTCACATTTCCCCACTCCCACTCATGCACATCACCTGGCATTCATCAGCATCCTCTTCTCGTTCAGCAAGACAGTCCCTTATCATGACTCCAGCAGGCACAAAACTAGAAGTTTTGATGTTCTAATCTGCACCCTGAGATTGAGCAATATCTCCTGAGAGTTTATTCAATTCCCACAACGTTAAGTGGAAGATGACTTTACTGTTATCACAGCCCAATGTTGTTGTTGTTTATCTGGAAAACCCTCTTTGAGAATTAGTTTTGGAATGCGTCTGATACTTTTGATATCCTCCCCACTTCCTACCCCCCATTAAAATTAGCTCTTAACCTCATTTTAGCAGGAAAGGAGTAAGATCTAGGGCTTGAAGACAACAAGTAACCAAATACCACCAGGAAAACTGTTAATTTTTTTTCTTGTTAAGAGAATAGTTGCTGGAGCAGAATAACAAGAGTTGTAGAGTCTCAGGCTAAAGCAGGCAGGGTGCTTAATAACCTGTTACTCTCCAAGCTGCAGTTTAGAAGGTAGATACACATCTGGTAGGAGTGTGTTTGTAGCAAAGCCAAGGTATTTGTAGAACTTAAGAACTTACCACTGCAACATAAAGTGTTATTTTGCACTCAGGAAAGTCGTAAGGTTGTGTTTCTGTTTCAGACACATACCTAGGTGTATGTACAAAATGCAAAATCATACTACTGCTCTCCAGTCTTTGAAAACTGTATTCATGTCAGTGCACAACTGATGATTGTAGGGATGAATGCAGTGTGTAAGACAATTATAGAAACTATAAAATAATCCTTGGTTTCTGTGAAAGGGGGCATGCAACTCCTTAAAGTAACTTGCTGTCATTATGGAACAACACTATTATGGTCAGAAGTCCGTGTGAAGGGATTGGGATGGGCATTTGATATTAAGGATATAGGTAAAGGGATGGGAAGAGAAAGAAAGGATATAGTGGAGCTGTGGTAAGAGATGGAGGGAAAAGGGTGTAGTCTGAAGTTATCTGAGAAAGTGAAAAAAAAAACGAGGGGAAAGAAAAGACAAAGAAGAAAAGAATATATAAACAACAGACACCAAGAGAATTCAGAAAATGGATAAGACAACCTACAGTACAATTGATTAACATATTATATAGTCATTAACAGTGACCCAGAATGAATATGATGACAATGAGCACAGGAGCCTCTAATCTGCTTTGTCTTCCAGAGTGCTCCTTTACGGACTCTGGAAACCTGGAGGTACTGAAGAGGTTGACAGTAAACTGTGGAGAGTAGATGTCTCTGATGGCCAAACTCTACCACATAGTCTGTGTAATAATCAAGTCTCAGAATCTGGAGAAGAAGCAGTCACTTTTGAAAAATTATTGTGCAGGACTTGAGTGTGAAAGAAGGGTTTGGATGTAGCAGTATAAGAAGGGGGATCTAGTGATCAGATGATGGTAAGAAAAATGACAGAAATGTTCTACCTTTCATTAAGATATTCTCACCCATTTACCTGACAGCGCTATACAGGCATGTCATTGTTGATTATAGAACTGATCCAATGTTAATTTAAGCAAAGGACATATCTTCATTGAACCTTGTTCTGATGTTTGTTCTGGTCTAGGTTAAAAGAGTACCTAAATTTAACAGCTTGGGTCTGACATTGACAATGTCTAAATTTATGTAAATACACATTTTTAGATATATGGTATTTTTTCATTTGCTGAAAACAGAACAATCAAAAAGGAGGAGGGAAAATAGTTCTAGAGGACACAAATAGGATTAATTTCTGAAAATGTCATTAACTTGCCTTATATATGAACTTGCTTTTGAGAAAAATCAACATAGAGCCAGAGGAAGAAGAAGAAAGAGTAATAAAACCTTACTGAATTACACTATGAATAACACTGTTTTAAATGAGTTGTTTCATAACTGTGAATCAGATGTTCTTTTTCTAATCATTCCCAGCACGTCCTGACAGTGTTAACCTTTCAGCTCAGAGAATATGAATCCCAGTTTCAAATGTCATTTGAATTCCTAAATCTCTAACCTTTTAGGGTTCTAATTACTCCTGTCCAAGCGACACACTTCATGGAGAGCACATGCATGGTTGGTTGCAGTGAAATTTGGCTCAGTGGAGCAGATCCTTGGCTATCAATCTTCAGAGGCACAGTGACAGCTCTGCCAGTCAAGGGCCTGGCTTGTAAAGTGCCACTTGCTTGGGCACCTGTAAAATACTATGTGCTCTCAATATTTTCTAAAGCTGCTGGAGCTGTATTTTGTTTGATACCATGCAGAATTGCTTAGCATCTTGAAAAACTCAGTCCTAAACTGATGTCATTATCTTTTTTGTTGTTGTTAGTTTTGGGATTTTGTTTTGTTTTGTTTGGGGGTTTTTTGGCTGGTTTCCTTTATCTCCTGAAAAATCACAGGAAAATTCACAACAATGCCATTAAAGCTGCTGCTACAGCTGGTGGTGGGGCATAACCAACCCCATCCCCTCTCCCAGATTTAGTGATTCAGATAAAATAGAATGACATCCAAACCAACCCATAGTTGTTTTTGTTTTTGCAAAACCAAAACCTGAGTGATGAGGTTTTGCAACATTTAAACCCAACCCACTGCAGTTTGTCCATTATGGACATGAGGCTGAACTCAAAGCCTTTTATCTGGGCTCTCTATTCCCTCTGGACTTTGGTGGTTTGGCTAAAAATGGAACCCAGATTTAAACCATCCCTGATTTGGGTTGTGCAAATCACAACCAGACTAATGTAGTTCTTCAAAACCAAAACCATAACATGGCCTTCTTGTTCTACCCCTAATTTGATTAAATGTTTTGTGTCCAGAGCATTATGGAGACTGAAATGTACAGAAGAATGTTATCAGCATAAAACAACCTTCTATTTTATTCATTCCCAAAGGGCCTGATCCTGAAATCACAAAGCCTTCCCTTGCCTCATCAGACTGTCCTTGTGGGCACTTGGCGAGATACTTCTGCTTTGAAGAGGGTTGTTACTGCTTTCTTTAAAAATAGTGAATTAAGTCCCATTGAATTCAAGAGCAATGTACCCTTTCTCACTTGTATTTTCTGGGGACTTTGTAATCCCATATATTTGCAGGTCAGGGGAGGTTGAGGAAGAGCAGACTTGGCCATGTCCCTGTCATCAGAAGAGAGCAGCTTTAGTTCTTGAACAGTTTTTTTTACCCTCTGACCTCATGTAAGTATGATATCAGAAGAAATAGGGATTCCTTTATGGCATCTTGTGGAAATTCTGATAGACTCTTGTCAACCATCTTGTCAATTTTCCTCAGAGAGTATCTCCTGGTATAAAAGCAGCTGACGCAGCTCCTAGGATAGTCCTATGCAAGTTCTTCAAGGACTTTCTGTAAACCTTTGCCCATGCTGGAATTTTGCTTGTGGTGGATGTATGCTTTCTCAGGTTTGCCACTGTCTTTGCTTGCTGCCATCAGCAAGGGTCCAAGGGCAGTGCTTTTAACCTCTGGACTGCCTGTGGACTACTTTGAAAAGGCCAGTAAGTAGTAGCCAAGGAAAACAAGCCCAGTGGTGATAGGATGTAAGTACTGTTTACTCTTCCTCTACAGCATAATGTTTTACGGGGTCTGCAAATGAAGAGACGCCTGAAAACCATCATCAGCATTTACAGAGAGGTCTCCTGGAGATTTGGGAAGGGAGATGAGTGCTGCCAAGAAGCCAGGCTCCACCCTGGCTCCCAAAGGATGCAGTGTCCCAGCTCCCTCGCCCAGGACCTGCAGCTTTCCCAGTAGCTATGCTAAACAGACCAAGAATTCTTTTTTCTAGGTCTCTAAGAGTGTTGCAGGCTAAACTTAAGCAAATGCTTCACTGTATTTATTCAGCTGGAACCCACTTTCTGATAAATTCTTAGAGGTAAATTGTTACTCCTCTGTTAGTGTTTTGCCGTTGCTGACGTTCTCTGCTGATTTTTTCCATTTTTTTTTCGTGTTTGCATTCCAGTAGGCAATTTGAAAGTAATAATCACAAAGGAACACATTTTAAGAGCAGCATATGCAGATTAAAACCACGCCACTCTTTAAATACCAAAACCTGTGAACTTAACAGTAATAGTTTTTCTTGTCTACTCCAAGTGCTAAGACTCATATCCGTTTCTGTATGTCTACCAGCTACTCCAAGGAGAAACAGTCACAGAACTGGAGCAAGCTGGACATTTAACCAGATAGCTGGCACAGTTACAATTATACCACAAAGCAGCTTGGACTAATAAGTTGAATGAAACTCAAAGCCCAGTGTCTTTTTTTGCCTTGAGGAATTACTTTTATCTAGTATGTTCTCTTAAAAAGAAACAGACTAAAAGCTAAGGACATAACTGCAATCCTGTATGCCTAAAGTTAAACAAGGAAAGCTATGCCAGCAGTTCCTCCTTGCCCTGCCCGTGAGCCCCAGGGGAGGAGTTGTTGTGTGTTCATCCTTTCTTTTCATCCAAAGTGCAGGGTAGGAGGGAGAGGGAGAGTTTCGTTTCCTGAGAAGTCAGGAAAAAGTCTCTTCAAATTCAGGAAGGAAGTGGCAGTTGAGATGAGGGAAGGGAAATGCAGGGAGATCATGGGAGAGGGTTACATCTTCTCCTTGGCATCATGGGCTCCCTCCAGCGAATCCCACCAGTTAGTTGTTAAAACAAGTAAAATTCCATTCTCCTGCCTCGTATATTTCTGTTGACCCAGAGTATCTCCCTCCTAGTCATCATTTGGTACCACCAGGACATATTGCTCTTCAGCAATCCCACCTGTTGGACAGTCTGCAGGGCTGGGGTGGAACTGTAAATGTGCACACCTTATGTCTGGGCCTCTGTAATACTGTACATCTGGGTAAGTTTAAACAAAGCCAGGGGTGGGAAGTGCCAGTATAACAAATTGTATGAGCCTTAAGAGCTCAGTTTAGGGCCTGTGCATATGTTTTCAATGCTAATTTGAAGCAAACCTTTTCAGATTCATGCGCTGGTGTCTTTTTGCAATGTCTTGAAATGATGTAACTCCAATGCCTTTCATCCTTAAGACCGTGCCATTATTTGGCTTATCCTGCCCAGACTCCTAAAACAAAACTGTTAGGAACTCAGACATTTTCCTGTCAGAGCAACTGTCCCTGTAGAGTTTCTTGTCAGACTACTGCTAGACATTTGCTCTGGTGTGAAGCCAGAGCCAGACCTAGAAGTCTATGGAGGGAGAAGAGGTCAAAGTCCTTGAGATCCCTCATATGGCCTTGATACTGCTACTCTGGAAGGCCTGGGCACAGGCAAGTCTGAATGTTGTGCTGCTTAAGCCCCCAGCACGTTCCTGGGCTTAGATCCTGCTGAGCATTGTGAGGATTGAGCCCCAGTGACAGACTCAGCAGCGTGCCTGGAGGGAGAAGTTGCTCCAGACATGTTTCTGTTTCCTGCCATCTCATGGCATCCTGTTACCCTTTCTGAGCTGGGAATAAGTTAGGCAAATATCAAACAATGTAAAAATATCGGTGTTCCAAAACTTGCTGCTCTGGGGCAAAGGGAATGTAAAAATATCGGGAGGTTATGTAGCTGCACTAAATCTGTAGATTTGTTTTAGAACATAATATTTTTCTGCTCCCATGTCGCCCACTTTTAGACAAGATCAGACAAAGCTCCAAAGGAGACCCTCTGAATCTGACCTGTAAGCTCAGATCCATGATTGTCCCATAGCTCACTTGGAGGTATGGCCAGAGAGAAACTGAGGGAAGCACCACCAGTTGAGAGAAGTGAGGAAGAGCATGACTGTCCTGAGGGACACTGATGTGGCAGGTCAGAGAGAGGAAAGTTAGAGAGTTTGGGTGTTGAGTTTTTTAATGAGAGAGATTAAAAAAAGAGTTAGAAACAAAATACTTGCGAGAAAATTCCCCTCCAAAGACAGTCATGGTGGAAATTTTTTCAAGAAGCCCAGTCTTCAGATCAGCTTACTACATTTGATTGAGTTGCACTGTACAGCTCAGTTCTCAAAAGCTGTTAAAAGTTTTCCTTATGAGAAGGGCTATCTTCCCTCACACCCATCTGCCATGAAAAACAGATTTCCCACCATCAGATGCAGAACCTTTGAGGCAGAACTGTCTTGAACTATAAAGTTAATAGCATGTCCATAAATAAGTGAATTATCCTCAGACATTTTGGTGGATCTCTTAAAATATTTACTTTTTAGGGGCAAGTTGGGTAATGGGTTTTCCTCAAACCTTAAAGTTTTAGTGGGCAACAAAGAATGCAGAGTGGAAGCTGCTTACCAGATGTTCCACAGCCTGAAGAGATAAAAGGAGATTGTTTTTACAAGTATAAATGGTAGTAGCCTGAACTGTGTAAAGTACATATTTTTATTAAGTCATTATGCAGTTGGACAAACAATTTTCCATATTTCCCAGTCATAACCTGCTTTATCCATGTTGAGTATTTTGCCAGTCCTGACTGCTTCTTTTTCAGTTTACAATGCTGGCAAACTTGTTAGGGATTTGTTTTGCTTGTTTTGTTTTGTTTTTAAATTAAAAAAAACCTCCTCAATTTTATTGCTTTAGTCATTTAAAATTATATCATCTTTTGAAACTTTAGATAAACATAATAAAACTAATCTCATTAATAGAGTGCAAAAATACCTTAACAATCCAAAGTGATTAAACAGCTTGGGGAAATTGCTTACTGCAGAAGACATACCCAAGGGCAACAGAGGAGTCCGATCTGGACTCCTATAAATGCACGTGCCTTGGTTAGCAGTGCTGCACTAATTTACTAGATGTTGTAGGTCTGGTCCTTAATTTGTAAGAGTCAAGCAATCAGCATAAATTGGATGAAAGTGTTTAACGCAGCGGAACAGCAAGAAGGTAAAGGTTTATTTTCCCAGAGGATCTTCCATATTTTCTATCTTTCCAGCCATGTTCATGAAATTAAAATCTTGACATCTTGTCTCTGCTTTCAGATGATAGTAAATAAAGAAACCTAAAGAAGACAATGTGCTGTCATCAAAAGCACATGGGAGCTTTCTATGTGTTCCTGTCTCAAACAGGATTTGCCTGAAGTATGTTGCCTTTTTGATTCTGCAGGTTTAGTTTAGTTGTGTGTGCTTCTCCATGTGCAGTTCGCCTTTTGAAGAAACAAATATGAGAAAAAGAATAAGCGAAATATCTTGTTTTTCTCTCACCACCTCCTGCAGGCCGAATTTTTTTACAGCCTTATATGGTCAGGATACCCAAACTTCTCCCTATTCAAACATGTTCTGTCCTACAGATCCTCTTCAAAGTTCTGGGTGAACGTGGAAATAGTTGCCTTTGTCCTGCAGAGAACGGATGAAGCCCAAGCAGACAGAAAGTGATAAGATTTTGCAATAAGTCACCTTTACAACACCAAAAAAACATATTTGCTTTTATCAAGCACTAGAGTCAGGTGACACAGACCATAGACAAACTAGTCTGGCATAACTGACTTACCTGTACTTCTGCACAATGCAGGTTATTTACAGAAGTGAAGCTAAATAAAGCACTCTGATGCTGAAACACTTCTAAAATTTCTTTAGCATTCTGGTTGTGATCAGGAGTGAAACCACAGGTCCTGAGATACTATTAAAAATCCCAAGCTTCATGAAGTCCTAGAAGACTGGTGGCAAAGTCCACTTCCAAAGGATTTCTAATCTCATGCTGTGAACTTTGTAGTTTTAGATAGGCCTAGCTTTGAGAATTAACCAAAATAAAACTAAAATTGTAACTGTAAAAGAGTAGCCTGTTGCTGGTGCTATGAATTAAAGCAATATTATATGTAGCAAATACTTGTAGCCTGTACAATGTTTCATAGAAATTGCCAACAAACGGCTTGTTCCTGAAAAGACTTATTCTGATTTTAACTTTGTGTGACCATGCTGCTTGGTTAGGCAAGAACATTTGACTCGCAATTTATATTTATAGTAAAAATTAAGATAAAATAATCCAGTAAAATTCTAGATTAGACCACCTTAAGTGCACCATCAAATGTAAACCCCATTCATTTGAAACTTAAAGCTCTGTTTCCTGAATCTGAACCTGTGGGATTATACTCTGCAGTTCTAACTACATTTGATCTGTGAGATTTGAAGCAATTCTGTGTTTTCTTTCTTTCCCTTTTTAATCTAAATGAGGAATAAAGCCATGGAAATAAATGGAGCATTATTCTTGGCTTTGGTTCAGTTTCAGATCCAGACTCTGAACCCGAGCTGAAATGTGCCATGCATCTTAAATGCTGCTTTCTTGAACTGCCTTTGGTTGGACTATGTTGCATTTCATATGGCTCAAGGCAGTCACTACCTCTGAATTTAATGCTTGAACAACAGATGGAGTTTTAGAAATCCAAAGCTGTGTCAGTAGTTGCTACCTGAATAAAAAAGTACCACTATATATTACTTGCGAATACAATCTTTATAATTTTGAGATGCTGCTAAAAATGAGTGGCCAAAATACGTGGTGAGTAAAGGAATCCTTCCTTTCTCCCAACCAGCTAAAGAAGTAATTTAAAGGTTTCAGAAAGAACAACAACAACAAAAAAGGTATTGCAGAAGAAAACTGGATTTCCTCCCATGAAAGCATGAAAATAGGAGAAGGGATTTCACTCAGGACTAAAAACAACCAATGAAAGTCTCATCTTGAAATGTAGATCCACCTGTGTTTTCCAAAGATGTTTAAATGGGAGCCAGAGAAACTTTAACAAGCAGTGGAAGATAAAAATAAAAATATTAGAGACATCCTAAAATAACAGCTAGAGTTGGATCAGTGTTATATTTCAGCAGGGAAGAAGAAGTCTGAGCAACAAAAGGAATTTTATTTAGAGTTTGAGAGATCTGTAAATAGCATCAGGGAAAATACATCTGCTTTGAAATTACATACTAAATGACCCATGGGTGAGACAATTTCTGGCATATGATTCACTGAGGTATCGTGTTTAGAAACTTTCTATTTTTCAGTCTTCACTTTCCCTAGAAAAGGGTGTCATCAGTTCTTGCCTCGGTCACAGTGTCATAGGTACAGCAATAAGTCCCACTGCAGGAATAGCTGGTCTCTGGTGTAAGGTACTTCATTTCTTTTCTTTTTTTTTTTTTTTTTTTTAATACTCTTATGTTTCACTTCAGAAACTGCTGTGAAAGATGGATCCACCTCTGCATTAGAAAGTGAGTGAAGAAAAGTTGTGATGTGCAGAACAATTCTATTCAGTAATTGATCAATAATCAATACATCTGACATAGCAGTCTGATCTCATTTTGTATGCCTCCTGCCAAAAATATTTAGTGAGAGGGTATTTGGGTATAAGTTCAGCCTGAAGCTTTATTGGAGAGATGTCTGGAAGTTCATTGATGACCACAGGGGATATCAAAACTCCAGCAGTGAGATCCTGCTCTGTGAGGGTAGGATTTAGATAATATTTTGTTTAACAGAGGGACTCCAAGTCCTACTCCTCTAGCGTGCACACCACTGATCTGCAAGACTTACAGTTACTTAAACTCTGATGTGTTGCTTTTCATATTCCTCATTCACTGAACTCTACGGAAAGTCTTCCCAGCAGTTAAAATTTCCAGTGTTTTCTATTGTTTTAGAAAGGCCCAGCTCCAGCTGGAAACATGGAGGTATGGTATTTGCTGCACAGAAATTTTGTAGGAAATTTTATATATTCTAAGAAATAGAACCTACCATATTAAATGTAGGCAGAATTTAGGCTATTATTGTGAGTGGTGGTTCACTGCCACGGCATTTGGGGTTATTCAGCTGCTCTTTACAAACAGATGAAGACATTGTCTACCGAAGGCAACACCAAGAGGGCAGCCAGAGCAGCTGTCCAGTCTTCCCAGTGCTGCCTGCTCATACGTACCTCAGGTTCTGCTGAAACTGGACTCCTTTGTGTAAACATCAACGGGTAAATTCAATCACTATGGCTCCTGCTATAGTGAGGTAACCAGACATCCCAGACTCCCTGCTTGGCCAGAAGACTTGCGATTTTTAATAGCTGTTAAAAATATATTTATTTTTTGCTGTTCTTGGCTGATCTTCTCCTTTCATGCTGATTAACAATGCTCTGATCTTTTACTGCTGCCTTTTAGTAACATAACAGCCTTCCAAGATGGAAAAAGGCCATGCTATTCCTCTAACTAGTGTTTATATACCCTGCAATAATTTTTCTTCCGCGATTGCTGCTCTTGCTAGTTTCTTCAACATCCTATTCCACACATTTTATTTTAAATGTAGGGGCACTTCTCTTAATTATCCACAAGGCCTTTTATTTGTTTAATTTAGATTTTTGAGCATTGTTTCTTTGTCTGCAATCCTTGCAGACATTTAAGTTACCATCTGTGATTTTATGACTTTGATAATAACTTTTCCTTTGGAATGGAGTGAAATATTCTCTAATACGTATTCTTTTGATTAATTTTATGTTCTTTTCTGTTAACAAGGGATAACATGGCTCAGGGAGTAGGCAATGGGATGTGAAAATGTTTGCCACTATCTTGTTACTGCATGTCTAGACTGAGGAAGTTAGCTAAATGGTTTTATATGAGATGAGTCTCTCTTTACTGGTTTTTTTTTGGCATTTGATTGCTCCAATTTGATCCTCAATAAGTGATTTTAATAGCTGTTAAGAGTGTGACGTTAATTAAAATGAACAGATTGCTTCTTAATTCTACAATAAAAACAAGTGTGTGTAGTGATATTATTAGATGAGAAATTCTGCATGTGTAATTGATATTTCCCTTTCCTGTATTCTGTTTGTTTATAGTGTAACAAAACAATTTACTAAAACAAACTAAAACAATTGCATGTAGCAAGCAGACTGTTTCAAATGCAGTCAAATTTGTTCTTCCAAGTGGCATGCTGTGACACCTGTTGAAGCTTTAAGTAGCAGACACATACATATGAATCCCTTTAATGTGCTTTTTTTTTTTTTTTATAAAAGAACTCTAAGTGAATGGAAACTTTAAAAAATGAACTATAATTGCAGAAATGATTCAGCTTTTGCAGGTGGGCAGAGGAAATTCTACTTCACTGTATAAATCACTTAAAATGTCTTGGCTTGCAAAGCTTCTAAACTCTGCTCCGTGCAGTATCAAAGGATTATGAGTGTTATGGAGAGAGAGTGGATTATGGGTATTAAATAGGAAGACTACCAGGGGACACATGGCACAAACATGAAGAAGACCTTGTGGATAAAAGGATTTATGGAGTGGAAGATTCTTAGCCTCCCCTTTATCAATTGATGCCTTCATACAAAAACAAAACATAACAAACCAAAAACAACCAAGAAATATTTCTCTCCAAAATAGGTTGTTTTTTATTGCTGCACTCAGGGTTTTATCTCACATTGTCTTGGCTGAGCTTTGGATCAGTGGGTTTCACTCAGGTTAAGATTTACTGTGGCTCTGATGCTCTTGTTTTTTACAAGAGAGAGAGTTATCTTAATACCTCGATTAATTTACTGCGTAATGACAAGGTCACAAAGTGCTGTGGAAAATGGATGCTAGTGAGATAGGGAGAGGGAGAGAGTAGTGTTATCTCTAGAAAAACACTTTTTAAAAGATCTTTTGAGTCAGCCCAATTGGCAATGACCCTAGCTACATCTGAAGTCATTTGGTGGTACTTACCTGAAGCTAGCAAGCTATTGCTTCTGAAGGCTTTGGAAAGTTCTATTTTAAGGTCAATACTGATTCACAGTAAAAATGTGTATTTGGTTTTTACTAATAATGCAATTGTTTCATGTTTGCAGAGCCTTTGCAGGGGCTGCAGCCTTGCTGGGCTAAATATTTCACATGCCCAAAGCAAAAAAGTACTCTAAAGGGCCTTACAGATGAAAACAGACACTATGGAGCATTGGAAAAGGCAAATATCTCTGTTTTACATAGAGGGAATTGAGGCCCAGATCTTCCTGCTTTATGTATCTAAGTCTCACTTAGGTACCTTTATGCTTCCTGCTTTATGTGCCTAAGTCTCACTGAAATCAGTGTGTGCTGAACACACAAGTGCCTTGAGCATCTGAGATGTTGGTGCCAGGGATGTTCTGAGATGGCACCACACAGCGTGGTGGAGATGAGCCAGGCAGATCTGATAGGGATGCAGGGTAGCTTGGCTTGTGAAGTGGCTTTTCAGAGCCCACAGGAATACCCCTCCACAGACTGACCAGACAGTCACATCCCTATCCATGCTCACTTATGCACAGTCATTACCCTTTTTCTCCAGCCTTCTGATTTCTGCATGTGGTGTTGCGTCTTTTTCACTTTTGAAGGCAGTGTTGATGAACTCAACAGGGTCATCTGTTTACTGACCTATATTGACACCTTCCTAATAACTGGTACTTGGGCATTTAGGAAGTCTGGAGCTGAGCCAAAGCCATCTTAGCATCAGCCTTTATCCTCTGGCCTCTATCCTCTATCCCACCCACTATCCTCTGAGTCCTTCCTATGTTCTTTTGGAAAGTACTGCATATGATGGTTCTTTGTGTAACTTCAGTTGTGTTCTTGGAATTTTTTTTTGGTTTGGTTTGGTTTTCTGTTTTTTTTGTTTGTTTGTTTGTTTGTTTGCAGGGTTTTTTTTTGTGTTTGGTTGTTTTTTTGTTTTGTTTTGGTGGGTTTTTTTGTTTGTTTGGTTTTTTTGTATGATATACTTCAACATATGCAGTCTGTATGTAATGCAGGCATGCACATTCAATGGCATGTTTCAAACCAGCTGGGCGCAAATGGCACAGAGGCAGTGAAAGGGTAGAGGTCTGTTTCCAATTGGAAGGGTTAGTCAGCTCCACTGGCATCACTGGAACTCACAGAACTTCTGAGAGGCTTTCCTGTGCTCTATTCACAGAGCTGTGCCCTTAGCCAAAGCCCAGATTAACTGTCAAAATCAATCTAAGTAAGGACTTGAATGACCCCTGAACAAGAAAACTTTTTCTTTATGGGAATGAGTTTTATCTGTGGTGAATAAATCCTAGAGATCTAACCTGTCATTGTGAAAAGTAATCGAGATGGTAGCAATACACTCTAATGACACCAGACAGTTATTAGTAACAGAACAGGAGTAAAAAAGGGACAAGTTATGCTGAGTATCTTCCTCTAAAAAAATTTAATAGAAAAATGATTTCCATTTGCTTGAGCTGCTCTTTTCCTATCCCGCTGTCTTCATCTCTCAGCTGCCAAGGGCAGAATGATGTGATTCATAGACTTTTTAATTGAAATTGTATGCAGCCAAATCATAGGGCTGCTGCTCCCTTGGAAGTCAATGGCAACATTCCCAATGGCTTCAACAGAAGTAAGCTTAGTCTATCAATGGATAGAGAACAGTACAGCATCAACCTGGGTGATACAGAAAAGGGTCCCTTACAACTCTGGGACCATGCCCTGGTTCATGTCCCAGGGTACCCTACTGGTTCTTGCATAGCTGCAGATCTTGTGGTTTAATCTGTCTCTTTTCAGAGTCTGTACTTCTGCCCAAGTGATTTTATAGTCAAATTCTGATGTTTAGCCTAAATTTGTCATCTCAGTGTGTTAGGCTGTTCCAGCATGTCCTGTCGCTCTTCAAACAAGAACTATTTCCCTTCAGTTTATTCTGTGTAGAGTAAGATCTCTTCAAACATCTGGTTTGAAGGTTTTCTTTATTAGATTTATAGATTAAACAAGTTTAATTCTACTTGTGATTATCTTCCTTCAAATCTTTGAACATTCACCACCTTTTCTTACCCCAAATGCAACTTCTGTAGGGCTCTGGATGTACAACTGCAGGATCCAAGGTTACAGTGCCAGATCCTGGATGGTGCTGAGTGGCTTGGTTTGCTCCAGCCAGGCACTTAAGAACTGCTCAAAAACAAAGCAAGTGAGTAATCCCAGAAGCAGAAAACAGTGTCACTCTTTACATGTTTTATTGCTGACTGGAATTCAATGGACTTGTCAGACTCCAGCTAATAAATAGGAATGATTACAGAGTAGCTGTCCATAGCAGGGCTGTCAGACATAAAGAGACCAGGGAGACCAGGCCTGTTAAGCAGTGCCTTTACAACACTGACAGAAAGAGGACATTTTTTAAAGAAAGTGATTCTTTAGTTAGATGTATGTTCAAAATCTACAGCCAGAGTTAATTATTCTGTCTGACTTTGAATATTATTCAGATGCCTGGCTGATCAGTCAGCCTGCTAGACTACTATCAGTGATCTATGGGCAGTATAAATGGGTTATCAGCTCTTCTACCACTGAAGAAAGTTGTTGGATTGATTAGTGCCAGAGACAGGCTCTCTAAATGCAACAGTTCTCAACTTTTTACAGATTGTGACCCCAAGTCACAAAAAGAGGGGAATTTAAGGATTCTTCTTCTCTGATTCTAATAAAAGAAGGGCGTTTCTTGCACATGTGTATATATCCCTACAGACTCACCACATCCAGGAGATTGATTTTACTGTTATTTACTTGTTGAATGGATTAAGCATCTGCAGCACTGCAAACATCATCTACTTCGCATCCATTTACAGTGAAGTCCTCCATGGCTTTGTAAGCCAGTGATCTATAAATTGGCCTTGCTGCAGGCTTTTGCACCTCCCAGTCTGAAAGTGGCCTCTTCAGCCATTTGCTTTCTTCTAGGATACTGTAAATCTGCTCTTCTCTTTGGAATAGATACATCATCCTTGCTGATTTGGGGCAAGAGGAGAAAGACGGTTCATATATTAAAAAAAAAAAAAAAGTTTTAGCAATGTTTATGTAATTAGGTTGTCTGATCATAAAATTAATATAAAATAATTTGATTTTCATGACCAGCTAGCTGCACACTCCAATTTTACATGATAAGAGATCTTTGCAGTGTGGACAAGTACAATTACTATAAATTTTTTAGTTCTATTGATCAGTACAAGTAAAAACAATCAAGTCAGTTCTGCCAAATCCTCCCCTTCATGTACTTCTGGAGAGGTAGGCAGCAATGTGCTGTTGCATAGCACTACACTAAACATCTGTGCAAATTTGTAAATGTAAATACATTGCAAAACAACAGATTTTCTCAGTAATAAGTGGCAATGGCAAAAAGAATACTTTATCTTCTAGCTGAAAAGTTCATTATAGGCCATCCACGTCTTTTTTTCCCCATCTTTTGTTCACTTTATAAGTGAAATTTGGGATATTTTGGTCAGAGACATTGCCATGCCATTTATTCCGGTCTACTGCCTCTCCCCACAATTTCCATGTTTGAAGAAATTTTCCTTCAGGAAAGGTCATTTTTCCCATTTGTGAGCCAGAAACACAGACTACAGACATCTGGGAGGCAAAGCAGATTGGGGTCAGCTAGTATGAAGGGGGAGAGTTGGCACAGGAAGGGTTCTACTCTTCCCTGTTCCTCTTCCCAGCTGAAGTTTTTATAGAGTAGTGGGGAACATCTTGTAACAGCATATAGAGCTTATCTATCCCCTCTGTATAAGAGGGGATAGACCTTGGGGAGACTTTGTTCTTGCTGACCACGGCATCATTACCAAGAGCACATTTCCTTCTCCTCACTGGCTCTTGACTCCCATGGAGCAGCTTTGGGTAGACTCCTAGGTGTACCTTTATTGTTTGGGAGCAAAGAGTATGGCAGCAAGCTACAATTTTGAAACTTTTAACTTTGTAACTCCCCTTCCCAAATTTCATTGTAACTTCGGTGGTACTGGATTTGGGATGGTATAACTCAGGGCTCTTTATGCTAGTTGTGGAAGTACATAGAGTTGTTCTAGGTGGTGTTGAAATTCTGTATTTTGGATGTGTACTATCTCACACAAGAAAATGGGACAGATGTTGATCTATTTTAACCAGGTACATTCTCTCTGAAGCACTTCTCAGAGCACCTGTTCTACATACTTTAAACAAATCACAAGGGAGACGAGAATAATATTATTCTTTGACTTAACTCCTAACCCAGTTTTTAACGAGCTATACATTAAATTGATATTTATGTTACTATGCCGAAAAATGGGAGATTTTTCTGCTTAAACATATCAATAGATCTAGAGCTGACAGCAGCAAAACCCCTATATCAGATCAAATCAAGGGTAAAAATGGAGTTTTGACTGGAAAATTTCACAGTGATTTTCTTTCCCCTCCTCCCTACAAGTTTTCAAATGATACTATGCAACAGACATTTCACAGTTGACTGGACAATAAATAACCTTTTCAACTGAGTTAAGTCTGATGCAAGAGAAAAAGGAGAGCTGTGAGAAAAGATGCCTCTTGTGTTTATTCTAAAATGATGCTCCAAGGAGTTAAACAAACTTAGAAATTCAGAGCTCACCAATATCTGGTTTATATCAATAGAAACCAAAAGCTTAGGGCAGCCTGGTTAGATCATTACTCTGTGTCTGAGTGCCTGTGTGTCTTAACTTCTCCTGACATTACCTGAGAGATTACCAGACTGGAAGATGCTCGTGTTTCTTCAAACACCCCCCCCACACACACACACACCCCAACATGAGGTGTATTCTTCATCTGCTTAGCCCCCACACCCCATTCAGTGCCAGCTGAGTGAGCAGTGCCATCTCTTATGGTCAGTCAGGCCACCTAACTTAGATAACTACAACTTCCACTAAGAATATAGCAGATTTTTCAGAAATACTGAGTCCTAATATGTACTCACCTGTCTTGTCTGCATACCTTTCTTCTGAGCACGGGTACCGTATGGGAGGGCAATGCTCCTTTCTCATAGCAGTGGTCACAGTGCTCTCACAGGCAGTGGGATGCCTTAAACTCTGAGTCCACTCAGCTGCACAAGGACCAAATTTCTCTTTTCATCTTGCAGAAGTAACAGAGTGGCAGGGCCATACTGTATCCAGCTTGAGAGTATCTCTTCTTCCTTCTATTGAAGATGAACCACAGGAAACAGCAGCAAGAGATGTGTGAATTTAGCTGAATAGTTAGTTACTTGACTGTGAAGGGAGGAAGCTGGGGTTAAAACCTATTTCTTGGGAGAGTATGAATTTTTCTTAACTTTGTCAGCAGACTAGTTGCGGGTTAAAGAAAATGCAGAACAGATCCGGGAAAATGGGCTAGGCCTTTCCACCCTCTCCCTCCAAGATGAGTGCCCTAATCAGTAGCTTGATAGGAATCGTATTCCTTGTTGTCTTTTCTCTGTCGGTCTTTGTAGCTCTTGCATGCCTGGCTGCACTATGGCTCACTTTCAAGAGGGAGAAGGAGGAATGCTCTTCTTCACCAGCATACCCTATGATCTGGTGGGTCAGAGCACTTTTTAGAGAGTGAGTGGGCTTAATCCCTCTTAGGCCCATCAGTCCCTTTTGCTTTCTGCTTTAATTCTTTGCTGGCCAAAAGCAGATATCAGCAATACTTCTGACTTCTCTCTAACTCTTCGTGCTTCTCCTAGAGACTTGTGCAGTGTTCAGGTGCAGTAGTCATGCACTAAAATGATTCTGCAGCAGAGCTTTGTATGCCTGTTTCTACAGAGCAAGCACTTTTGGACATAAAGTGCATGCATTTTTGGACAAAAAGATGGAAATGCCCAAGGAGCATTTACAATGGAACAAATGAATCTGGGTTAAATACTGGAAAGAGGATTGGATTAGCTTTTGTGCAAACCTGCTTGTGCCTGTGGGTAAGATTTGAAGAACCTTGATCATCTGCAGAATTTCACAGGCAGTGCTGCTCAGGAGATCATCCTGAAGTACTCCGGTCCTTGGGAGCAGGTGCCACTATTTTAGTCTCTCAGGAACTCACACAAAGAGTTCTTTGCTTCTTTTTGAGACCTGTTTTTGTATGTCGGCACCTTCATACAACTACATATGTGGCTTCTGATTTCCACTACTTTGGTTAATCTTCTTCTTGTTTGAATATTGGCAGGACTTTTGTTCACAACTTTCTTGTTCTTCTTTCCTTGGAAATAAAAATTACAAGTGACCTGTGAATCTTTTGGGTTGTTATATCAATAAAAATGGCTAAATCTGATCCTGAGTGTTATGATGGATAATATGCTTCTACAGTTCCTGTGTAACTAGTCAGTTAAAAGAAATGCTAAAGCACAGTCCAAAAGTTTTTAACATCTTCTGTCTTAATGTTTACAAAGTTAATACTATAGCTTAGCCAACTATCATCATCTTCTCATGTTACAATATGTTTTAATTTCTGTCTATCTTTGCATAAATGTTTCGGCAGTAATGAGCTTAGGCTGTCCTGAATAAATTAAACATCTTTGTACCTGGAAATCCTTTACAGCTAACTACATTTTAAAGCTGCTTGCAGTTTTTCCCTCCTTCCAGTGTGAATTATTCTTAAGGTGCAGTGATCTGCTGATAGTTAGAGAGAGACACGTAGATGTGTTTCTATGTTCCTGTGTCTTTTTTTTTTTTTTTTTTAAATCACTCTGTACTATTTCTCCTCCTTGTTGCCAGTTCCTTTTCATCTCACTTTTGTCTGCACTTCTTTTCTAAAGATAGATAGATTCACATAACCACAGAGTAGTTTAGGTTGGAAGTGACTTTTAAAAGTCATCTAGTTCCAACCCTGCCTGTTTCAGCATTGCACCACTCTCATTGTAAAAAAATTCATCCGTACATCTAGACTAAATTTACTTTCTTTCAGTTTAAACCCATTGCCCCTTGTTCTGTTTTTGCCTAAAGATCATCAGGAGCAAAAAAACTCTCCAGACAAATTTAGTATAGATAAGACAGCTCTTTTAATGAAGGCCTTCTGACCATGGAGTACAAAAGGCATGTGCCCACATACAGAATTCTTACTAATTATCATGTCTAATGGGGACGTCCAATCCTAAGACCCCTTTTGCCCTCGTAACTGCGCACTGGAGCCCCTCCAAGGGCCTTGAGCCTTCTATTTTGTTTTGTCTACCATACCTCTTGTTATTTTGGCCCAGGTGCACATCCCAATGGAAGCCAGCAGAATGTTCTTGCTAAATATCTATTGCCTTGAAAAGACGTTTGAAAGACAGTTAAACCAGAGCTACAGGAATGTGACACACAAACTGTGAGAAATTTCTCATGTTACTGTGAGAAAGTAATGGTCTAAAGTGAAGGAAAACTCCAGCTACATTAAAATCTACAAAAAGCTAAAAATCTTTAAAATTCTAAGGAATCACTATTGCAACTCCTGCAATGGAACATTGTGTTGTTGTACAGAGGAGAAAATGTGCTGGCCTTGTTGACTTGTAAACTGCTGCAATTTGACTTCTAATATCAAAAAGACGCAATCAGTAAAATCAAAAGGAAAGTTTTCAAAGTTTGACCCCTTTGGAGAGCCTCAAAATCAGTTGATGGAAAGCAAGAAATATCCATTTCCTATAATACATTTTTTCCATTTTCCAAAATATATGTAATTATGGTCAATCCTGTTTAAATTATGCTCTGGAAAAAATTATTTAAATAGTAGAAGATTCCACTGCATTAGGAAAAGCTTATAGATGCATGAGAGAGGATGCTGTGTCTAGCTGCCTAGAAATGTGGTTGAAGTCCAAACTGACCTTGCTGAAGGGATCAGAAATCTCTGCTATCCCTGCTATGTGGTATTTGCATACAGTTGGTCAGGGACATATTTACTAGGGAAGCTTGAAGAGGACAGAAGTGGTGGAGTAACAGTGGCTAAGCTAAAATATTTAGGATGGTGAAGGCAGATACTGAACCTTCTTGGCACCTCTGTGATACAAGGAAGGGTCCATTTCAAACCTGTTTGACTAGAAAAATCCATGGGATTATTCTCTTTTCTGGCCTTCAAAATATTTTTAAGAAAAGTGAATGGGAAATCATGTTTTTCAAACGTATCTGATTTTTATTTCTTCATGAACTATTTTGCCATTTCCCCACCCATTCTCTCCTGAAAGAAAGGAATTTCTCAACCCTTCTCTCATGTTTAGCGTTGAGGTTGAAAAGCCCAAGTGGTGGCATTTTCATTACTAGGCTTAGATCAAATAGATGATTGAAATAGCCTTTTCCTGTCTATATTTAAATAAATAAATGTAGAAAGTACTACTTCAGCTATTTTCAGTCCTACATATATACGGATGTGGCAAAGTAGTAGAGGGAAGACTCTCAGCCAAATGCACGAAGTATGACACTGTTTATGTGGATGATTATGACTAGATTTATTGCTAATACAGTATTTAAATATTGCCAGTGAAGTATATAAGCAGGTCTAAAGGGTTATAATATATGCAGGTTCAGCTAGAAACGTACAGGTTTATACAGCCTTTGGCCTATCAGAATGCACAATTGCAAAGCAAAAAACATCTATGGAGCTAATTCAGGATTTAACCTGTGACCTTTGCGCTTTTACTCACCCATCCAAAAGTGAGTGTTCTCAGTCTTTGGGCTGGATGTACCTTGCAGGTGTCTCTGCCTGGAAATGGGTATGTATGTTTGTATGTGTGAATGCATCTCGAAACTGCCTGCAACCTTGGAAAATTTTGGAAGACCAGTTGGCCCAGTATCCAGCAGCGTTTTATACTCTTTTGCAAGCCAATGTGCACCAAAGCCAATCACAATCATCACAGCTCCCCCACGTCTGGATTGCAGTCATTACCTGAGCATCCAGACAGCTGTTCCTGCAATTACCACCTCTTGTTCTTATCTTAGGATAAATCACACTGCCCAGGAAAGGATGTGTGTGTGTGTGTGCGCGTGGAGGATGCATGTGAAGACTAGACTGTCTTTTATTGTGGTCATACTAGAGCATGAGAAACTGGTTGCAAAGACAAACCACTTACCTGAGTCTTAACAGTACCTCAGTCTTAACAATAGGTTCCTAGGACTGTCACATTCTCAAAGATAAATAGAAATCTTTCTTTTCTTTCTGTCAGGGCCTGGGAGATGAGGCAGGGGAGCTCCTGAAAAGGCTCAAAAGGCTCAAAAGCCAGTACTCAAAAATGTGCACGTGGGTAAATCTAGGCAAAGGAGTGCTACCTGCAAGCTTCTGAATAGCATCTTGCACTTCTGATTCTGAGTCCCAGAGAACAAAGCATTGTCTGACTTTACCGAGGCTTCAAATTTTCACCTATTTACATGTATACTGTGTCTGAGTGAAGGAAAGTGGCTGGGCATGGATGAGAGTTAAGATATGGGAATTCTTAAATGCTTTTTGTTTTCTCCAGGCAGAGATGAGCATGGTGAGGAAACCCATGTTGTCTCTGTGCTATTCTATTCCCAGGCTTGTGCAGCATTTGAAGAAATGTAATTTATATACTACACATGTTGTACCTTTGACTCCAGGTCTAGCCAGTCTAGATAAATCTTGTCATTGCACTCTCAAAGCAGAGCAAGGGAGTGGGGAGATGAGCTATATTTTATGGTACAGCTCATCCCACTGCATGTGAGGTGTTTTGTGGGGTTTTGCCTGAGGAAGAATAGTGTTGTTCCTGCCCCACTGGTGCAGAGAGGCTCACTTGAATATATCAGGCTTTGGTTCAGTACCTTCAAGCTCTTGGATAAACCTCATTGATTTTGGCTAAGAGTATATTTAAGCAGAGGCTAGCTTTTTGTGCTGTGTTGGATTGGTGCTATAAGGAGCACTAAATTACTTGTATTCCTTCCCTTCCTCCTTTTCCAAAGTGGTCAATATTTTATTTTTAGAAAAAACCCAAAGGAAACAATGGCGAGGGGAGAGAGGAAACTGCTCCCAGTGCTAAAATCTTGGTTTAGATGTGGACATAATGATGAGATGTGTGGCCTTTCCCAGCTCAGTAGAATAGTAATTGATTTACCAGGAAATATGATGTTATTACAAATGTGGAGCCTAATTTGGATTGTGTTGCTTGGGAGTTGCCTGGGTGGGGAAGGAAAGTGGGATCCAGCCTTTATTTTTGCTCCTCTTCTTAGCCTTGGGAATACACGTGTTCAAATAACATCTGTCTCGTCCCTTTCGCACGACCTGCTCATCACTGCCATTTGCTGAAGCAGACCAAACACTCTTAGCACAGGGGAGCCCAGACTGCACACTTACTCTGCCCTGTCAGTAGCTACATTTTGGAAGGAAACCGCAGTACAAAAGTGGGATCTCAGGTTCCATGCAGTGTATGCAAAGCAGTTTCATTTAAAATGTCACGTTTACCTTGGCAGAGCCACTCTTTAGTAGGGATTAAGGCTGCAAAAACCACTGAATCATTCTCTCTGTTTCCATCCATGTGCCAGGTCACAAACATAAATTGTAATGTTGGCCCTCATCCGTCATCACATAACACTTTGGCATACTTTTTCATTCCCTGAATATGACTGGAATGAGAAGGTTACTTGGAAAGTCATCTGTCTGAGAAGCTGTCCTGTTATAATTAGTGGGCAATCTTGGATTTCATCTCTGGACGATTATGAAGTGAAAAGGCGGGGGAATGGGATGTGTATGTTAGATTACCAGTGCCTCTGGTAAGCCAATCTGACCATGACTCAAAAGGCAGAAGTGAAAAAAGTTGGGGGAATCAGACAATGCTATATTTTTAAACAAAAAGGTGTAAAGATGATTTCAAACAGCCAAGTTTGGATCTAGATATAAGTTTAAATTTCAAGTAATTCTAAACTTCACAGATATTTAGAGGTAGAAGTTTGATTTGGCTCGCATCTAGTACCAAAGAATCTCTTTTCTTTCTAAAGGCTTCTCAGACATCAGAGTGAATGAAAGGCAGCTCAAGGTGGAGCCACAAAATAAGGGAAAATAGCAGACAACTAGATGGGGATCATAGCTGTAGGTTAATCACATAAAGTTACCAATAATCTTGCAAGTTATCTGAAGTATCTCCTTCCTCTGCGCTTCTTCACATCTGTACTACAAGCTAAGGGCTGTTGTCTTCAGCTGTGCTTCTCTCAACACCTGCAGGCTGTGTACAGTCTAATTTGGTCATATTTTTCAGAGATCTGCAATGGCCAAGCTAAACCACCCTGGTGCAGTAGTAAGGCAAGAAGGACTTTTTTTCATACCACTTATGTTTCTTTCAAATATGTGGAGGACATTATCCTTTCAGCAGCTTTCAGACAGACTGCTAAAAGCAACTTTGTACTTCAAGCTTTTGTGATAAATATGTTCTCTCTCTCCCTCTTTTTTTTTCTTTCCTCAGTCAGGAAATGTGTTAACATTTTTATATGGGCTGTAGCGTGGGATATTAGATGCTCTGAGAGGAAAATGAATGCTTAAGGCTTCCTTCCTCTGTCACTTCATTAATGCCAAGAAGGAGGCTGGATAGTGTTGCTTTAATTATCAGGCTTTTGTTAAAAGAAGTGGTTGGAGCTACCTGATTGCAGTTTTACCCAGCAAAAGAAACACAGAAATTACTTTCTAGAACAGAATATTGCCTCTAGCAAGAGCAGCACTTATAATATATTTGGCTATATGTGTCATACTTCACAATTTTATTCTTGACTCCTGCTGGGAACTGACTTGGGCCTTGAAATGAAGATTGTGTTTCCTGTACTAACTAATTTAACTGCTTGGTCACTTGGTCACTGAGGTTTTTTGCCTCCTCTCTAAGCCTTTGTGTTGTGTAGCTTTGTGTAAGATAGATTTATTTAGATTTTTTTTTGGTAAGACTATAAATAAGAACTTTTGTTTATAGTGTTCTTGATTTTTCATTGCTTGCCCAGTTCTACCTGAACTGCTATCCTTTTGTGTTTTCTATCAGTCTTTTCTCATATGAGGTGATCACAGTGTTTGGCACTGACAGGGCAGTAGTGGTCTGTGTAAATATCTGGTTTCATCCCGGATAATACCTGCAGAATTTCACAGGTGTCCAGTGATGTGTAGATAAGCACGATTTGGCTGCATGACCAGGAATCTCTTTATCCATTGCCATGCTGGATATTGTTAGTGTACATACAAAGGCATTGCTTCATGTGTTGAGTGTATGCCTCTCTGTAAGGTACTTCTATAGCACACTATTCCATGGGAGAGTTTTATTCTGAACCCTGGCAGTGATGACTGGGTTGCTTCCTGAAGTATGAAGCTTTCTATTTACTCTCTTTTAATTCTTACCATCATTATTGCTGTTTTTAATTTATGCAATTCTGATGTGAGTTCCCGTGAGCTCTTCCACAACATTGTTCCAGTTTGTACTGCAAGCTCATATTAGGCAGCAAATTACAAAAGAACGGTTTCTAAATGGGGAGCATTTTGAACAAAAGAAGAAAACTATAATTATTCCAATGAGGATTTGAGCAAGCCATCAGAATTAACAGTGCTGCTTTTCCAAATTTGCCACTGTTTTGATTAGCTTATGCACTTATACAATCCCTGCCGTGGCAGTGACAGTAACTGAATGCCTGTAACCGCAGGCAGAAGGCTATTAGAGCCCATCCACAAAAAAGCAGCTATTTTGGGTTTCTTCTCATCAAAAGCCTACAGTGCCCAAGTGATTCCAGCTAAGTATTTGTTTCTGTGGGATTCTTATCTCTTTCTACCATTCAAAATACTTTTTCTTTGCAGAACAGTTTAAACTTGATCTATTAATAATGTTTATAAAAAGTGTGTTCTTCAACACATTCTTTGGGCAGTGCCAGAAAACAGCCCCTGAAGCAGAAAAACAATCTTAACTATGCTGACCACTTGAGGGAGGTGGTGTGTTGTCTGGAGGGTTGAATCAAAACCAGTATAGTTTCTAGCTTGCAATAGAAATCTCAAAGGTTTAAGTCTTTTGCAGGCAAAAGGGAATACTGGACTTCAGCAGCGGCTGCTTTTCCTCACAAGGCCATTCCCCATGCAATCTATGATAATTCATTTGTGACCAGCCAGTTCCTGCTTTCTGAAGGGCATACAGTTTACAGAATAAAGAAAAATTGTCAGACCAAATAAATGTCTTTGTTCTAATCAGAAACAAATTAGAAAAAGCAAAATCTAAGGAAGGATTCTAAAAGCCAGCAGAAGAAAATGGGAGATTTCAATACCTGTTCAACACATTTTTTAGAATAAGGATGTTTACTGACTGGTCAGAACTTAAGTAAAATTATGAACATAAAATTCTTTATTCCTCTCAGTGAGTTATGTGCAATACTTGGAGACCTGACCTTTTCTCCCTTCCTCTGTCTTCTCTTCCATCCCACGCATGTTTGGCCTGGCGGTGCAGCAGAACTACCAAGGTAAAGACAATACAAATGTGATATGGCATTTTCCCATCTGAAGGACTTGGAGGTGAGCCTAGAATTTTGGAAAAATTAGGAATAAAAACATTTCAGAACTAGTTTCTGATCTGGTGTTTGGGCCTAACTCCTTAAATGAAAATAAAAAAAAACAAAACAAAACAAAACAAAACAAAAACAACCAAAAACCCCTATGCAAAATGAGCAACCAAGTCCCCTTCGTGGGGCACTGCGTTCAGCAGAGTATGGAGGAATGGCAGAAGCCCCACTCATTCTGCATGTCCTCACCAACAGTGGCTGGCTCCACCTCCTCTGAAGAAGGTATTCCAAAGTCTAGAGTAACAATCATCCTAGATTAACAATCATCCTAGAAAACAGAGTTTGAGTGGACTGAAGTGGAAACACTAAAACTGGCTAAAACAGAATAGCAGGTGTTATTTTCTGAGTAGGACAGAAGCTGCTGCATGTCCTTCCTTGGGTTTGTAAGTCCTAGCTTAGTGTTTGGCCTGTCCAGAGTAGGATGATGAGGCTGCTTTATACTCAGCCAGCAGTACTTTATAACTCCCAAGATCTTTCTGTCCTTGTCCACCCAAGCAGTTGTTCCCCGTCGTGCATCTAAAAACTGATTCCTTCTGGCTAAGTGTAGAACTTTGTTGAATACCATCCTGGTTTTTTTCATGCAAACTTCAGTTTTCAGGATCATTCTGAACTTTTCAGCATGTCTGAAGCACTACCCTTCCTATTGTCTGCAGATTTAATAAGGACTTTCTGTTTCCCATCACCTAGACTGTTCATAAAAATACACTTGCTGAAGGAGATTTCCCCCAAACCCTGGTTGACAGAGCTGTTGGCTTGAATCTAAAACATATCCGAGTGTTCTCATAAAGTTTATATCTGCCTACTGTAATTGAGGATATTCAGCATTTAATGTAAACATTTTAATTAGCTGAACTTTCTGAAATATATAGCATAATATCTTCAAGGAAGAGGGTACTGCAAACATGGGTAGAGACCAAATAAGTCCCTCTAATTGTGAATTCTGTTTTCTAATCAGTCTTCCTACCTAAAATACTCTAAATTTGAAAATCCATGCTCAGTAGTTTGAGCTCTGTGGAGGGTTTCTGTCTCTTTCTGTTTATCTGCCACTTTTACTCTGGCCTCAAATGGACCCCAAAAATAAATTACTGTGTGAGTTTGCATATTACTAAGAAGCTGAAGTCTGCTGGGAAGTGAGAGCTCTGAATGACAATTTTGACACAAATAATGTTCACCCTCTGTATTAATAAGAACATGCTGATGAAGTGTCACAAGCAATATGCTGTAGATAAGTAAGTTACAATAGTCTTCTTTTCATCACCAACAAAATCAGTTTCATCCTACACACTTAACTCATGCTGACTGCTAATTTTGACAGAGTCTCTGCTGTCCCACATTTAACTGGAAATATTTTAAGAAGCCACAAAACCTCCTGTTTATTACCTTCTTTCACTTTTTTTTCTGCATCCTGTCTACTTAACTGATACTTTATTCCGTGCAAACTGTTCTACCGGGGCTTGCAGAAGCCCCTTTTCCATATTAATCCAATCAACTATGACTGTTTTGAAGTCCTAAAATGTAATTCTGAAACTACTGAAAAGGGGCTCAGTTATTTTCATATGAAGGAGACAGTAGTAAATTAGACAACTGACAATGAAAAAAACCTCCAAATCAAACCAAAATGTTTGATGATCTTCATACAATATATTAAAAAAAAGGGTGTTAAATATGACTGTTTTAAAATATGCACACTATATATTGCTTTTCAGTTTTGATGAACGCGTACCAAAAAGTTAAAAGATACAGATGAAAAACAGTTAAGTGGCTTGTAAATGGTAACTGCACAGGCAGTACTTCTCAATGAACTGTGTTTTTTAGGGTTTGGTTCTGATTTGTCTAATAGAACCCTTCTTAATTATTGACTTTCATTACTGTTGTAGTATTTCCGGGTGATTGCTACTTTCATTGCTGCTGAATTTATCTGTCAGGGATTTCTTGGGATTTGGTTTATAAAGATGAAGACCAAAGAGTCTGAGCTCACTGCCTACTTAAGAAACAACTACCCTTTGGCAGTCCTGGTAGGTCTAATGGTGAGATAACATACCCCTTTAAGTTAGAAGGTGGTTTTTGGTTGCTGAAGCCCTTTGGTATGTATTAATAGGTCACTGATTAAAATGTTTAGAATCCATTTTTTAGCTAAATTATTGTTTATTACATTAAAAAAAGGCCAACAACAGGAGGTTGTACCTGTGGAGGGTGAAGGCTTTTAGGTGGTTTACATCTTAATTAAAAAGAAACACCAGCAAAAACACCGTAGTCAAGGAATTCTGTTGTAAATATGTCTGGGAGTGGCAATGCATTTTATTATCCACTCTTTTGATTAGCTTGCTCCTTTATACTTCATTGTTGGTGATTAAAACAAAAGTTATATTCACATCTACTCAAGCTAGTAGAGGGAAAACAGAGATAGCAAAAGACTTCCGCTGTGAGCTCCAGTATGGTGAGATTTGTTACACCGAATGCAGGAACACAAGCTATTAAAATGCACTGCAGTGCACACTCTGTTTTCAGGACTGATTGATGACATTTCCATATATAGTTAGGAGTAAGACGTTGCTTTTGAAAATAGAATTAAAACTTTCCCTTTTTAGGAGCAAGAACCACTTTGGCAACACAACCAAACCCAAGCACATTAGTTCTTTTGGTCAAAACATTAACAGGGTACTTTGCTAACAAAATGTTCAGGTCATGATAAGGTCAAAGCATGAACTGTAAGGCTTTTTATGAGCTAAATGTTTTCAAATAGCACTCCAAGTTGAAAGTGCTGAAATTAAAGTTTTTCTCCTGTAAACGGGGTGTTGCTGAGCTGAGTATATGTTGGTTTTTTTCAATTACTCAGCATAAGATGACAGGACTGCAATGACACGCATTCACTGAGCAAAGACAGATGTCACCAGAAACATGGACGGTAGGAGCAATTTAAGGAAAAGTTGATAAAGATGTATTTTGTATCTGTGTTGTCTCTTTCCAACTTGGCAAACGTTTGCCTGTTTTCCAAAATGAAAACTTTGTGAGACAACTTACTGTCTCAATTGTAAACATGAATCCAATAATCTGATCTAATTCGAAAAATAATACCTTTCCCTCTTGTATTCATAATTCTCGATTCAGGTCTAGATTTGCAAATGCGCATGGACATACATTCCCAGCAGGATGTAGGGTGGTAGGAAGGTAGGTGGAACCTCACCACCTGAATTGAAGGTACCCCATGACATTCCCACGAAAAGTGAGATACGATTTTGAATACTGTTTTAATGTGGAAATTATTTCACTTTGCTACTAACTTTTTTAGAGACACAGTAGCACTACGGAGAATGTAGATCATAATAAATATGTAAAGGACCACAATTCGTTGGAGAGGTTGGGCAAAGAAGAACTGTCTGAAATTCAACAAAGGCAAATGCAGAGTCCTGCACTTGGGGAGGAATAACCTTGGGCGCCAGCACAGGGTGGGGGCTAACCTGCTGGAAAGCAGCTCTGTGGAGAAGGATCTCGAGGTCCTGGTGGATGACAAGCTTTCCATGAGAGGAGGTGATCCTGCCCCTCTACTCAGCCCTGGTGAGGCCACATCTGGAGTGCTGTGTCCTGTTCTGGGCTCCTCAGTACCAGAGAGACATGGAGCTCTTCAGGTGGGTCCAGCAGAGGGCAACAAAACTGATCAGGAACTGGAGCACCTCTCTTATGAAGAAAGGCTGAGGGAGCTAGGCCTGTTCAGTCTCAAGAAGAGATGACTTGAGAGGGGACCTCATCAATGTCTACAAGTATCTGAAGGGAGGGTATCAAGAAGATGGAGCCAGCCTCTTCACAGTGGTGCCAAGCAATAAAGAGGCAATGGGCAGAAACTGACGCACAGGAAGTTCCACCTGAATATGAGAAAAAACTTCTTTACTGTGCAGTGACTGAGCACTGGAACAGAAAGGTTGCGGCGTCTCCCTCAGTGGAGATATTAAAGAACTGTCTGGATGCAATCCTGTGCCATGTGCTCTAGAATGACCCTGCTTAAGCAGGAAGGTTGGACCAGATGACCCACTGTGGTCCCTCCCAAGCTGACCCAGTCTGTGATTCTGTGAAAACTTGCATAGTATCTGCAGGAGTATAAGATCATCCTTGTATAACTAAATCCACTGCTTACTCCTCATAAGAACACAAATTGGCAGCAACAGTGCAAGGTATTAATGTGAGATAATTTTAGAAAGACATGGCTAAAAGCAACTCAATTTTGAATAGAGTGGAGTAGAAATGAATGTAGTTTCGTAAGCTCTGCTATCATCTGAACCAGACATTTCCAGAACTGCATGTAGGTCTGTGCAAGTTTCAGCTACCCAAAAACATTCCAGATTTTGTTTTGTTGTAAGAAATTACTCAGACCATGGGGAACACTTATCCAAATGTTTTAATGCACATTTTTCTACCACCTTGAATGAAGCATGGCAATGTTAATGCTGAATTCCCCAGAACTTCTGCTTGCATCCTGAAACACAATATTATTATATAAAGGGCCTCTAATTTGCTTTGTACATAGGAGAAAATTGGGAGGAAAACTGTTGAAATAAATGGCACTGAGCTAGAACCGAGCTGTATGCTTTTCCTGTCAGGCCATCAGTAGCTTCACAGTAGAAATAACAGCAGACTTCAGCATCATGGTCTTAATAGACAGGATCAGAGTTTTGGAAGACAATGTTTTGAAGAATAAAATATGAAGTGGCAGTGCTAATAGAAAAATCTGTTCTTGTGACTCAAATGCAAAAGAATTGAAAAACGAGTTGAAAATAAATGTTTTCCATTGCTTTTTTCTGATCTCCTGAATTAAAACTGATGCTCAGATTACTATATAGAATAAAAAAACTACACTAAATCAAAGTAGTGTCAAATACAAATTTCAATTTATTGCAATAACTGTCACAGTTGTTCAAAAAACCTAAAATGAGTTCTAGTAAAAGTACAATTCCATCCTGCCCTCATTTCTATTTACAAAATTTGGTATTTCACACTGGATCTCATTTAATTTGAAAACAGCTTGTGACTTATTGGCTAGACATAAGGGGGGGATCTGAGGAATCAATGACAGAGCATGCACAATGAAAGTGCCACCATAGATGGAAACTTATTGATTGGGGTCTCCATTTTTAGATAATACTTCAGTACATTATTTTGAGAAATTTGAAAAGGCAAAAGGGAAGAACTGCATTTGTAATATACACCTAGTCAGGGGTGCAACCCTGCAGGTGCAAACTGGTACAGCTGCTCTCCCAAGAGACACAGCAGTAGCTATAAATATACGTCCATGCTGATACAGCCAAGCTACCTCTGGATGTGTTAGCTGGATGTGTGGGTCATGGCAACCCCAACACAGAAATATTGAGGAGAATTTCTGTATCCGTAAAATCTACAGTAGCTTGATGCAAGCGTCTCCTCTACCACTTGGCATAGTGTGGGAAGTGTGGGTGATTGTCAACCTGTGGTAATACAGTGAACAGCAGGGATAAAATCATATGGATATGATGCACCACTGTATACAGTTTGAATGCTCAATGTGGTTTTGGGGTCTCAGTCTAATTCTGGGTGAAAATTCTTGTATTGCAGTTTGGGACAGCAGAATAGCTACTTAACATCATGCCAACTAGAGTGAAATTGTTTAACCTGTGATCACAAGTTGGGTCCTGCAAATTCGAGTCCAATATTACAAGAATAAGTGAAGGGAAATAACGAAGAGAGATAACCTTAGCACTGACTACTGATAAAAGATGTGTGAACTGGATAGACAATGTGCTAGAGCAGTCAAGCCAAAAGAAGTTCCTACTGCAATTCAAAATGGGTGTTAAAATGCTGTGTTACAATCAAGAATACTTGCCTTCAAATTAATGGATCAGAAAAACAAGGTACAGTCAGCTCTAAACTAATGAATTATACATGCTTTTGAGTCCTGTCATCCCAGTTGTTCCAAAGCAGCTCAGGAAAAAGCAGTTGGAGTCTTTTCTCTCTCATGTATCAGCCACAGAATACACATTCATCCTGTTTTTGGAGTCTCACCACATCATGTTCACAGTAATCTGTGTAGGAAAATGCATTTTCACTGGAAAGGAGAGACCTGCTAAATCTGTGACTTTTCTTGAGGATTGACTGACCAATGACATCAAGTGACTTTAGTTAATATCTGATATTTGATTTCCCAAAATTGCAAAGACTTGAGATGAAGAAACCAAGGTGCCCAGAACAGAGTAGACTTGCATAACTTCACACACTAAGTCCATGACAGGTGAGGAACAGAAATACAACCTTCTTGGATGCTGTGGTTCTTGTTCCACATACTTAGCAACTGGGCAACAAAGTAAAAAAAAAAAAAAAAAAAAGTTTATTTCTTCCTTCATTCTCTAATAGGAGCCATCACTGAACAGACCTAATGCTTTGCAGGCCCATGCTGGCTCTATGCCAGCATTTGCAAAGGCAGTGTATTTTCTCTTCGAAACCTTTTCCTGCAAAGCACAGATTGTGGCTGTCAACATCTCCATCTATGGCATATCAAATATGAGTTTTCAGCACATAAGGACTTCATTATGCTCCACAGACTTTGGTTTTCCACTCCCATTGCCTTAGCCTTCCTCAGTGGTAGCTGAAATTCAGACTAGATCTGTCACTGGCAGGATCACCTGAACCGGAAAAACGCAGGCAGGATTTCAACACACTTGCTCCCTTATTCATCACCCCTCCACACCTGCTCTCCACCAGTGGGACAGGGCTTCACCACCCATGGCAGTGACTCAGCTCCTCCCTCCAGCTCCATCAAGGTTATGGCCAGCGAGAGTCAAGAGGAGACAGAACAAAGAGGAGACACCCTCCTCTGACAAAAGAGCCTCTCGCAACGACCAGATTCTCTTTCAGAGCAGGTGAGAAAATATAAGAGGAAATCCCTTATCAGTCAGCTTGGCCTGGAGAGATGAGAATGAAAGCAACTTTTGAAACAACCCCGTGAGGCAGGATGTAGAGCTCACGGGGACACTTCTAGCTCAGCTTGCTCTCTCCTCCTCACTGTGACATTGCTTGGAGGTGTCCTGAGGCACCCAAAGCAAGATGATCTGTACCTGATGGCAGTTTTGTTTGTAAGTAGCAGTGGCAGGGATCTGAACACGTCTAAGGAGAACGGTGCAGCTTGGCCTGCTGAGCTGTACTTCTGATTACCAGGTCATCTTGCACATGGAGCTTGGTCCCCCCTAGTCTCACGTGCTGTCACCTGAGAAGCAGACCAACTATTTCTGCTCCTTTTCCTCATTCCCTGTGCATCTGGATTTCTGTCAGAATTGAAGCAAGTCCTCCTGACAGAAATATCCAAACCTGTCTCCAAGCAGCAGACTGGAAGGCTGCATTCCACTATCTGCTAGGATTTTCTTTTTCTTTCCATGAGCTAACGCTGTAAATCCCACAGCAAGGCATGAATAAACAAAAACTAGGAAGGATTAGTACGTACTATTTAGCGAATCATGACTAACACAGCCCCGTCTTGCTTCCTCTGAACGCGTGCCACAAAAGTTCAACAAATATTATTGTGAAATGAACCACAAAGTCTTTACACACTTTAGAAATGGCATCTTCACTCTGGCAAAAAACAAATGTATTTAGTTTCTAGTTGATGGGAAAATATCTAAATTTAAAACACTTGATAATTGACACAAGACTGGAGTTTTTCAATTCTTTTCCTCCCTCCTACACCCTTCCTGTATGGCAAATATAATTTAGCAGAAGATTCCTAAAGTCAGAGGGTTTTAATCAAGCTGAGAGTCTACTTGCTTTGCCTTTTGCTAAGAAAACACTCAGCAATGACTCGTTCTGTGAAGTGAAAGGTTTAGAAATATTACCGGGACATCCACCTCTTGTGCACATAATTGTTGTAGATGTCAGGGGGAATGTCAGGCATATAAAAAGAAGTGTTTTCTGCACATAAGAATAGTGAAAGGAGAAATAATTTCTTGTTGTAATGTGGCCTGTGGTGTTATGAGTGCTTGTGTGCTTACCACGTGTTCTTCTTAGATGTAGACGTATCTATGGCTTTGAGACGTTGGCCATAAGCAGGTTTGTTTTAAAAAGTAATTGCTTTAGTCACAACCCTTGGGATAGATTAAAAGATCCATTTCCAAAGGAAGTCACATAAAACACTAGAAGAGGAGGACAGGCTGCAGTTCTAAAATTGCTCATTGCAATATTACTTGTAAATATTGTTATAATACCATCAAAAAGCCCAAATCCCCTAGGCAATACAGATAGATCCTTACCCATATACATAAATCTAAATAAAAATAAAAGGGAAGAAAGAGCAATCATACCTGGTATTGCTGCAAATCTAATTTCTTTTAGTAACAGGGTGCTATTATTCCATTCCCCTGGCAGCTATGGATGCTTTTAAACTCCACGAAAATTGATCACAGGATTTCAGCATTTTAGAAAATATGTCTGTGAGTGTCATGATCTTTCAATACTGAAGAAACAGGCCTGGGAATTTCGGGCTTGCCCAGATATTGCCTACACTTCAGATGAGTATTTTTCTTTCATACATGGGATCAATTCCTTTGTGCTAACAAGGATCCACCCACTCCCATTCCCTGTTCCCTGGCTTAGTATCTACCCCAAATGTGCTGAACCCTCACATGCGGTTCCTTGTGCCTGCAAGAACCAGATTTTGCAGAAGATAATCCTGAAGGATGGGGAGGGAAATATGAGAAACAAGTGCTAAAAGTAGTGTAGAAATACAGTCCTGGTTAAATCAGCCATTCTCACTGGAGTTTTAACTCTTCCAAACTTCAGAGTCTTACTTCAGACTTTTGTTCCCTCTTCATTTGGAAAAGTGCTGTTGCCCTTTCTTTCCACAAAAGGTATTCAGTAATTACCTTTAAGCTCCACTTAACAGTAGCTCTTTTGTTACGCTAGGGAAAATCATCCCCCGTTCACAGCTCAAGAGAACCGGGGGACATTTTTCTGTTCTGATGACTCTTGTTTTAAGTGCAAACACAACAAAAGACTGAAACAGATGGCAATTTATTTGTCTCTAAAGTTTGCATGTGTGTTCCATGACATTTTTATAAGACTTTAAAGATTTCTCCTTTCCTGTCATCAGTAATCTGAAATTGCTTTTTCCAATAAAACGAATCTGTTTGACTGTCAGTGATGCTGCAGTCTCAGAAGATAGCTGTACTTTCTTCATGGTTTTCCTGTGCTAACATGGTTTCACTCTGTGTTTGTTTTTTTAAGACTATTATACACTTTGATATTCAAGGGTTAGACTCACATGCAGCACTCAGCACGGATTCATACAGTGGCTTAATGAAGTTTTCGTTTTCCCCTCTATTTCTCTGTGCCTGCTGGAAAGCTCTTTGCATGCTCACTACTTTAAAGAAATACTTAATATTTGAGTTTGGCTTTCACCAAGAAAAGCAGTTTTGAGTCTTCCCTGCTAAATGAAGTCTTTCCATGTGGCTACTAAGTATATATATATAGTTTCCACAGTTTCCTCGGTGGAAGTGAGACTTACTGATCTATACTTCCGCAAATCTTTCCTGATGGCCTAAAGATGGTATCACATTTGTTGCTTTCTGTTTCTCTAGGAATGACACTGATTTTAAGTGACAGATTACACATAACATTTTCACATTGGCATGTGTGATCCTTCAGAAAACCTGTGTGAACACCATCTGGTCCTTCTGATTTCCTACTTCTCATTTGATAAATTTTATTCAAAAATCTCTTCTGACACTGCAATTTGAAACAGCCCATCAGACTCAGACCTCTGTAAAGAAAAGCTGTGGTGGAAACCTCCCTTACTAACTAAAGATTTCATTTAGCTTTTCTTTAATGACCTTATCTTTCTGGAAAGCTTCTTTTACAGCTGAATCTGTTGACTCTACAGACTCTTTGTTACGCTTCTTGCTTCCGATGCATTTGAAACCTCGTTAAGTTTTTATTTCACTCCTTCCTCTATTTCATAAGAATTCTTCATGTTTTGAAAACTCCCATGAAACTTTAGAACTTATGCTAAGGAGGCAGCAAAACACTGCATTTATGAGTAGAACAGCTAAAAGAAATTGGACAAAACATAAAAAAGGAATAAGCTAATGCCTTCTCTTTAAATCTAACTCAATAGATTCAACACCCCCCACCCCCCAGTATTAATAAAGTACACAATATAATATTTATACTGAGAAACTGCTAAAATATTGATTCTTCACAAATAAAATTAACAAGACTTTCTCTTGGCTAACAAAACCAAAGGATTACAGATACCACTGTGTGTTGTGCTCCATAAATGAAACTATTCCTTTCCACATGCACTGCAGATTACACTAGTTTTGCAATTCATATATGAACTTTCTAGCTTGGCATTAGATTACATACACACTCAGACATGCAGGCAGAAAGCTAGAATATAAATACACAGCTTTTCCCCTTTCCAAATGCAAATGCTCAAGGCTCTTCCAGCATCTGCTGCAGCCAGCTCCAAAAGTAAGTGTTCTAGTTCATGGACCTCAATTTGTCATGAAGGAAAATATTGGAGACTGTCATGGGTGAGTGCTGTTATGGGAAGCTAATCTGACTTGGACAGGAGAGAAACAGAATATTAGCTTTTTGGTGAGAGGGAAAAAAGAAAACATGCAGCTTATGTTATTCCACTACAAGGTCTTCCCCATTAAATCTGCTTTATCACGGATGTACCTCTAGACCAGAAAGATGAACTGCCAGGAACTCTATTTGGAGGCCACATGCAGGCTCACAGAAGGAGCTGGATCATGGCAGCTATATACACACACAGAGATTTATGAACCCTTGCCTCTGGTTTTATTGATTTAGCAGGTTTAGAGCAACTCTGATAATGTTACTGGCTGGAGTTCACATTTCCATCTTGCCTTGTAGCCTATAAACAGGTCTAGACTTACTGACAAAGGAGATAGCAGCCAGAAGATTGAGTGGTAAACATAAATTTAAATATCAATCACTCATTGTAGAATGAGTGGCTCCCATAGGACTTAGGGATCAATAATAAAAGCAGCTAAAAGCACAGATATGGAGCTGCATATTTGCCTCCTTCTTTTCCTCAGATTGTGAAGCTAAAAGCAAAGCGCCATGTGTTGCACCTCTGTGTCCTGCTACAGCAATGTGGCTCTGCTCACAGCAAGCGTTGGTGTTTCTTATGCACAGTCTCTACTATGTCAGCTGAGGATATTTGGATTTGGTCCTTCTCAGCTGCACAACTACATTGCACACAAAATCCAGCATATATATATAAAAAAACCCCAACCTAGTTACCTGAGGTTTTCAATTTTTCTGGATTTAGCAAAGGCCAATGTGTAACTTATAGAATCTAAATATTCTATCAGTACTACCTCCAGGTTTCCAGTATGAAGTGAGCTTTCCTATGATATAGATTATTAACAGCTTTTGGCATAGAATTGACTGTTCTTCTGGTAATATCAAGGACTGATATGGGTAGATCTACAAAGATGTCTCAGCCATAGTGTTTGTACATTTAATTTCAGTTTTCCAAAAGCAGCAATGATATGTGTGAGATGCCTGCATCTCACCAATCCCACTACCCCTGTCCCTGCCATCATTCTCCATTTCCTCCTCTTAATTCAAATGGCCATAAATGAAACAATCCCTTCCTGGTTCAACACAGACCTTTTTTCTACCCTAGCCTTTCATATCTTATCCATCTAATCCCTCTCTGAGACAGATGTTGAAACAGGGCTTTCCTCCATGAACATTCCCTAGATAGGAGTTAGAAGTGCAAAGAAAATCAAAAGCTAAAGCAAATTTTTTTATATTTCATTTCTGAAAAAAAATTATTTTTGCTTGACAATGGTCCAGCATTGTTTTTGCTTTTCAAGACTAATGAATTTGTAGAATTAAAAGATCATGATTTCTGTCTGTAAAAGTTCAAATGTTAGGAAGGAAGTTGAAAACAAACACAAAAGAAGCCAGCTAACTATCATAATCTCCAAACATTCTTGGTAGTGTTCTTGTTGAAGGTAAAGTGAGTTCTAAAAAGATGTAGTATGTTTTCCCCACGTTTTTCATTTACTCATGCTGAACAATATAACATCAATTTGAACCCTACTTACCAAAAGGTCCAGGTCTGTTTCAAAAGTCTTTTCTTTCCTATATATATATATGTATATATATATATACAGTATTTATATATATTGCCACTATTTGTATCATTTAGAGATTGTATAAATAATGATTTAAGGTTTGCTCCGGGCTCATTGCTAAAACCTGTTTATATTACAGGGCCATGAACTGATTTTAGTGGCCAGGGATGGCTCTTGCTATTCCACTGAAGCAAATAAAATAAATTTTTCTGTGCACTTCTGCTTGTTCATAGGAATTCAGACCTGGGCAAATTAGTTTGTTTCACCTATATTGTAATACAGTAATGAAGATGCAACTCAATTAAAAACTCACTTTTAAATTTAGAATTGATCTAAGAAGAGCAATCTTTTCAAAATTAAGAAGATAATAATGAGGAAGAAGAGTCATACGGGAAGGCAGTCTAGTAGTCACACCAAGCACTTACAACTCATATCTGAAATTCAGAAGCCTCATTTCTGCATCTATTTTAATGTGTAATAAACATGCCTTATTCTCCAAAACATAGTCACTTGACTGGGGTCTTGGAGGAGAATGAATTTCATTTAAAAAGCCCAAAAACATGTTAAATTTGTCCTAAAATTTCTAGGAACTATTTCAGGGCAATGTATTCTGCAAAGATGAAGCCCACAGCTGTTTACATTGTCAAAGAGATATGAACATATATGGATGGTCAGTTACATAATTATATAATATTTTCTTTCCTTTTCTGTTATTCTAGGCAGCTGTGCAGTCTGTCCCTGTAAAACATCATCTTTTTCTGAGACATCTGAACCTTCATCTCCCCAGCATTGCTTACAGCTTTGAAATTTCACTTGAAGTCTATTACCCAGTAATTAGTGCATTGAACCAGACCTGCATGTTTCATAGCTGTAGTGCCTCTATCAAGATGTTCCACAATACTGAATCAAGTATCCCATCAT
Organism: Empidonax traillii; assembly: GCF_003031625.1. Classification (NCBI taxonomy): domain Eukaryota; kingdom Metazoa; phylum Chordata; class Aves; order Passeriformes; family Tyrannidae; genus Empidonax; species Empidonax traillii. The sequence continues at coordinate 87,912 of NW_020955265.1, forward strand.
GGAAATTATTTAAACCCTATTACTTTTATCAAAAAGCTCCAATGCCTCATAACCTTATTTTAAAAAGTAGTTTGAGATAGGTTCATGGGAAAAGGCTATGCAAATACAAGTTCCTTGGAGAGTACCTTCTTACCAAATCCAGTACTGGTCGCTTCGTTTTGCTTAGGACTGAGGATAGTTTGCCAGGCCTGCATATTACTTCATCACCTTGTTTACCCTTTTGAGTAAGCCCATCAGATGGCACTGTTGCACATAGTCTTGTAAATTCTCTCTTAGCCCATTTGAGCAAAATTTTAGTCCTGTAAGGAGAGGGGTTTGTTGATTCTTTTTTTCCCCCAGATCTTATTGCCTATGCCTTCCATGGGATCCACGAGAAGCAGTCACTGCTTTTTTTTTGTTGGACTGTCTGCCACAGAAACATTTTCACCAGATAGAGATTTCTGACCTTGAGAATCAGGTATAGGCATTTGAACAGTGGTCCTCAAAAGGAAAGAAATTCCTTGAGTAGTGTGTAGGTGTATTATAAAAGTAGTTGCATTAAGACAGGACTAGTATAACACTGATAACAATGGCACAGCTGAATGAAAAGACATTGTAAAAAGGAAGTCATTCTCCCTTTCCTCAATTCTTTCTCTCTTGCTTGCCATGACAGTGTGACTGTCATACAGGTGTGTCTATCTGTTCTCTCCAACTTCTGGGGTTGCAGCTTCCCTGGGCCAGGGAGGGGGGCAGAGTCTTCATTCAAGACAAACATGGAATATTAGATGTGAGAATCATGGGAAGAAAAACCAAGGTACAGCTCAGGAAAGTCTTACTTGTTATACATGGCTTCAGCATTTCCCCTGTCTGCCTTAAACCAACTGGCATCACATATACATTCATTTTGTATGTGTTCTTTACATTTGTTACTTAAGGACAGAGGTTTTAGAAGTTGTTTAAAAAGTGCTGTATTAGCCACTGAGGGGCCCATAGACAGCTGTATCTTTGCCTATGCTGTTCAGGAATTTTATTTTGTTAGAAATCTAGCAGCAAATTAGTAAACAGTCAATTTGACCAAAGCAGTCCTACTACCTGTTAGCAACATCTCCTACTTAAGCTGGCTGTTTTGGTTTCCTTCCCCTCGGCCAAAATCCTAACTAACAAAGATTCCAAATGTCCTGCAAATTGAGTTATTTTCCTAACATAGTATCACACTGTTATGGTTATAATAGGACATTCTCTGTGGCAGATATTCGGCATCTGAAGAAGTATCCCAATCATGCTAGGTCCTAAAATAAAACTGAGGAAATGATGTATCTGTGCGTGCATGCATGTGCACTATGAGTATATAGATCATCTTTTGCCTGAACGATGTGTTTTAAAATATCCATTATTTATTAATCCAATCTTAAGATTGGTGGTTTACTTCTCTTTCTTATTTATTACCAGAAGAAATGCTGTGCTAGTCAGAGAAAGCACAAGAAATAATGTATACGGAAATTATTTACCCAGTCATGAGAGGCTCCAACATTCTTTAAGTGAAGCCCTCAACTAATTTTGAACTGAATGACGGAGGAATTAAAATTTGCAAATACTGGGTCAGATCTTCACCAAGCAGTCACTGTAATTATATGAATATAAACTGGGAAAGAACTGCTTTGCAGAATATATGACATACATACAAAATCAGCTTAATTGAGTGCAGTGGGTCAGACAGCAATATTACCATGAGTTTAGATAAAACACAAGTCAGACTCCTCCTAGTTTGATTTGCTTTAGTCTGACTTCAACCATCCCCTTCATCCATTTGTTTCAAATGAATCAATTCTGGTTTACACCAGTGTGGCAGGAGGAACAGGTCTCTTGCTGTGGCCAGACACTTCAGCAGTGAACTCAGTGATGGATCACAGAGCTATTCTTAAGCAAGAAAACATTTATAAACCATTTGTGGCCCATTTGTTTTGTCTGTAGTCTTGAATTTAAATTAATTCCATGCTTATTTGTGAAACACTCACTGACCAGGAAGAGAAGTTTGAACTTTAAAATAATCCCATAGCAACCAAGTTCTGCATGGGAATTGTATTATTTGTAGTTTCAGGAAAATGACTTGCTATAGCTAATTCTCTTTCCTTCACCCCTGAGTTTAATAAAGATCTTTCCATGTTGCAACTTCCACAAGCCAACATGGATGCTCTTTTTTCATGATATCTTCTTTGGAATAGAATCAGGCTCTGAAAAGCCCCATTAAAAATGAGAACATGTCCTGCAACATGTTTCATGGGAAAGGAAAAATGCCGGGGTGACTGATGGAGGTTTTGTATGCTAACGTAAAGGTACAGGCTTTCTGCAGAAGGGAACAGAGGAAAGAGTTTTCTTCTTCCATACATATTCTGTTAGGAAATGTTATAGTCTCACAATAAACCTGCATTGCCCTCTTCCCACTACCCTCCTCAAATCCCCAAATCTCAACACAGTGAATGCAGCAAATGACTCACCACACATGAGTTAATATTTCAGCAGTCTCACAGACAAGTCCCGCAAGGACATGAGCACTGCATGGGGCAGGCACAAGGCAGCCATCTCTTAGGGTTCAGCCGAGCCCATGGTATCCTGGTCCCAGTACCAATCACTTTAAACTGACTGTGACCTGAAGATACGAGGTGCTCATTAGAGGCCTTAGTAGCCTAATATCATCAGTAGATTGAACCAAGCTGCTCTAGTCTTTGCCAGCACAAACATTAATAAAAGGGACCACGTCAATAAAAGTTTCCAAAATGAACCCATAGAATGAGGCACTTATAGACTATTATAAACAATTTGCCCTTTGGAGGTTGTCTGTTATCAGGCACAGTCAAAGCCTTGATAAGCTTTGCCTCTTTAGGAATCATTAATTTCCTTGGAAATTTAAACAGCTGTCACTTGTGATATTCTTCAGGTGTACATGTGGGAAAGATTAGCTAGTGTTTATAATCCAATCTGTTCATTAAGTGCCTGCCCATGTGGAACCTCCTTCACAAGCGGAGAGTCCGGCCTGCAAAGCTCCCACAGATAATTGGAGGCAGCCATGAATTATGCGAATGAGCTGTCGACAACAGGGATTGTGAGGCCTTACTGGTATCAGCTGGTCTCAGGACAAGGTTTACTGATTCCTTGCAAACAAGATCCGGCCTCTCTGTGCTCAGTCCCCATCAATGAGGAGAGCTGGGTTGATGGCTTGTGCTTCCTGTTTGGGCTGCTCTTCTTCTGGCTTGCTCCTTCTCTCTGAGATGGTATTTTTCCATAACACAGTGAAATGCATCCTCCTGGAATCAGGGCCATATGAGGTAACTGTGGTTACCTCGAGGTGCCTCAAGGGTGCTGATAGGCCTTAGTGGCCTCAGCTGGCCTCACTTGGGATGCTCGTTCGCATTTCCTCTGCCCAAGGGCTCTCTGTGAAGTCACAACTGGGCACTCAGTCCTGTCCTGAGTTATTTTGAAGGTGTGACTATCTCCAGCCCTCTCTCCACAATGGACCTTGGACCTACTCTGTATCTAGCTTGAGTCCTGAACAGATTCCTCGGTCATGTTGCAGCTTACTCCAGCTTATCTCCACATCTGTCTTTAGCTCCATCTCCTTTTGCTCTTGACTGGTGCCCCTGGGTGAACACTGACCCTGGTTCCTCCCCTATGTTGGGAGCTGTGGATGGTCCCTGCTACAGACCCTACGGGATCATGCCCTGTTGGTGAGGGTATGGTCTGTGCTGAGGTCACCCTTGACTATTGACTTCTCTTCCATGGGACAATCCCCTTCTTGCTGCTCTCTGACTGTAACCCCATGATAGGCACAAGCTCCAGGGCCTTGTGTGTGCTGCTTCATTGGGAGCACACTTTCTTCCTTGGGAGACATGGGACAAGTGTCCCTCGGGTCACACTCTAGTACTGAAGATGTTTCTGAAGCTGCTGGTTTGATGGCCGTGGTTGCAGTCAAGGGGAGGGGCATCACTGGATACCAGTGTCTTCTAAAACAGTGCTATAGCTGGAGGAGTCAGGGACTTGCAAAAGCATGTCATTAAGAGCACAACTACTTTTAAACACCTACTTATTTCCATTTTCGGTCATTGTGTAATTCCACTTGGGCAGCAAGATCAGACATCATCACAATAGTTGGCATATGACCATTTAGCATGAGATAAGTGTTTCAGATGGCACACAGTTTTGCTAAAGACATGGGGAGCAGCTGACAAAATACAGCCTCTCCCACTGAAGCTACTGAGAGTGGAAGCTGCTAAATGCCTTGCAGAGGACACAAGTAATTTTCTCAGTTTACTCCTTCTTTATTCTAAAAAGATAATGTTCATTTTTTAATTCCCCAGCCCTTATCCTTTCTTGAAGTTTCTAAAAGTTTAAATACAATTCTCTTAATTTTCCTTCTCTTTCACTGCTTATCTTTAAACCATTGCCTTCATAATGAAAAGAGAGAGAGTTTGTCTCATTTCAGGGTCCACCCAAGCCTGGTTTAGGCAGACTGCAAGAACTGCTGGGCCTTCAGCCAAGGTCTCTCATCCAGGCCAGGGTGGAAGATTTAGGTTTTGAGTGAGAGTTTTTGAAGGGATGGGTGGAGGTGCATGTCAGTACTTCTAAAATCATGCTCTGGCTTTGAAGTACTTTTCTGGAGATAAACAGATCCTGCATGTACCACACACCGACTCCGGAATTTGTGCTACTGCCTGACCTCCTTGACTAAGGAAGATTTATCTTTGATTTTCAGATGGGCTCTATTCTTACAGCAGAAGTCTGCTCTGACCCATCACATAGACCAGCAGCACAAGTCTGAAGGTGTGCCAAGTATCAGACTGGCTCAGAAATGCTCAGTTGGATTGAACTATTTTATTATTTTATATGATGTTAATTTATTGAGGTAAACAGGTTTGCCACTGGAACATGAAACAGTGGACTCTGGGGTCTATCCTTGAAGAGCAGCCTAGGTTAACTATGTAATTACACTTACTGATTAATTTAAAATAATAGTTAGATATTTAGAGCAAGGACAGGATTTGACTGAAGAACAAATGAATGAATAAGGCAGACCACATATTGGACTGCATTAAGAGGAACATGGATAATTAATCAAAGAAAGTTATAATTACTCTTTGCTTGGTGCTTGGTAAGCCCTATCTGGGATATGGCATCTAGTCTTGGCCCCAGTTCAAGGAGGAGAAACTGTATAGAGAGATCAGAGAGGCTACCAAACTGGTTGAGAGCCCAGAACATATCACTTCCGAGGAGAGGCTGAAGGGACTGGGCTTGTTTCTTCCTGGCAAAGAAAAGCCTAAAGTTGATTACTAGCAGTAGAAATGGAGTTACAGCAGTGATGGAGTCAAACTTTTATCTTTTTTTGGCAAAGTATGTAAGAAGGGTCCGTGGGCGCACAGTGTGGCTTGGGAGGATGTTAGGAAAAACTTTTTGACTAGGAGGGTAGGGGAACAAGGTAGTGTGTTATGAGAGCCAGATGCTTCCTGTTAGTGCCCAAAGAAAGGGCAAGAGACTGTGGGTAAAAACTGAAGTACAGGAAATTCCATTTAAACAAAGAAAAAACTTTTTATGGTAAGGATGATCAAACATTGGAACAGGTTGCCCAAAGAGGCTGTGGAAATATCCACCCGTGGATATTTCAAAATCAGACTAGGGAAGGTCCTGGATACCTCTTCTCTGAGCTGGGAGAGTAGACTAGGTGGTTGCAACAAGTTACTTCAAACCTCAGCTATCCTCTGAATCCCTCAAATTCATTTGTTGTTTCTATATTGGTCAGAATTTGGAATCTCCCTTTTTTCCCCCCCCCGGGTATACCATAGATACAGTCAGTTTTTGATCATCCAAAACAAATTTTCAGGTTCTGTATTAACTATGAAATTTGTGCAGAGACATTAAAGCTAGCTCAGTTTGAGTCAGAACAGTGTCTCTGAGTTTGTGTGGTGCCATACATCACTAACTTGTGTTGGCACTACTTGAATGACTTTTCTTGAATATACCCTCAAAGTACATTTTGGATCAGCTTTATTTTGAAACTGTTTGGCTAGTATTAAATCTGTAATAACCTCAAGAAATTAAAATACCCCTTTGTTTAAATCTCCCTACTGATACTAAAACAGTGCAAGTTTGGTGTTTGCTTAAAAATCAGGCTCTGCTGGTGTCACACCTGATTTTCTCTCGCTATGTATATCAGATTGTGTTCAGTTTTTAAGAATACAATTAATGAAGGAAGTCACTTGTCATAGGAGGATATAAAGTGTAATCTACATGTGTCACCATTCTGGAACTCTTACCCAATTTTTCTCCCGGGGTACCAGTACCGTCACAGGTGTACCATAAGTTGCTTCTGCTGCATTTTCCTGTAGTTTCTTAAACATAAAAGAAATAACCTAAGCAGTTTTACCTAGTCTTCAGTAATTCATTTATCAGTAGTTTATTTCAATTTTAAGGGGCCCAGTTCCCTTTAAAATGTACTATTTTAACATCGCAGTATGTATCTGTTGAATTTCTGAAGTTTCAGACTTGAGAAATTGTGTCTGGTGGGAAGACTTTCTGAGCCTGAAGCTATATAGCTATATTGCTTGTATAACACAAAACACAGATCTATAGCATATACACTGAAGTCAATACATTGATATTTCACCACCTATTGGAAGGTCCCTGATTAAAAAAACTAAAATTTGAAATGATTGTGCAGAGTAGCTAGGAAATAGTGTGAGGATGGCCACTGCATTTGCACAGAGCAATTAATATCATTAATTAATATTAATTAATATGAACACCTAGGAGGCTGAGCTCTACCACTCTTTTTGACTGCGTGCAAGCAGGTGGACAACTTTCCCTCTGCCACTACGACTACTCACTTCACCTTTGACAGAAAGCTTATCTGAAACCCTGTTTACTTTAACAAGAGCAAACAATTTCTAAGAACAAATTGCATGAAAGAGGACCTAACCGCTTCTTTTCATATACTGATTATATCAGTGCATCCTCACTTAGTGGTGCTGCAGTTACTGACTGTTTTTGCTGCTCTGGGAAGTCTCCACCCTGGTGAACTCAGAGCTACATAAGCCTCTCCTTTTGGTCTTTATTGAAGAGTAACTAATATTGTGAATTAAAGGAGGGGAAAGACAGGAAAGACACTACCTGATCACTTTTTTTTAAATAGTGATTACTAAGTAGCTCAAAAGGGCACTACTTATTGAAGGGTTAAGTCAACCCTAATATCATTTCAGTGATACATAGTGACTCAGCTGCATTACACTGATAGTTAGATGGTGAAAAATGGTTATTTCAAAGCCTATACACACTGGAGGAAAGTAATAGTACAATCACAGCCTGCTACATCCACAGGTTCAGTCCTCAGAGACCCTGGGTCTCCTTCCCTTCTTATCACTGGAGGGGCAGTTCTGCATAATGCAGAACTGTCATGGGGTGTGAGGAACCACATCTGCAGAAATGAGTCTCTGGGAACTGGTCAACCAACAGAGATGAGGCTCCGTGTTCTACCAACAATGTGACTTGTTGGAGAGATGTAACTTTTTCTTGTCCTTTTAACAGAAAGCTCACACGGGAGAGGGAAACTGACCCATTTTGTCCCTTTCTGGTAAAAATAATGCCCATGTCTTCTACCTCACCTGCAGGGTCAGGCTCCTACAGGGTACATTAATCTTGTGCTCTTTTATGTGCTTTGTCAGGGCATCTAGTGGAAAGGCTGCTGCCAGCACTGGCCGTGTTTTTTGTGAGGAGCTGGCCATGCTGTGCTACATGCTGAGCTTACTGCTCTTACATGAGTTGGAATTGGGCTGTAATGGACTGCAGCTGTAGTGAGACACCCTTATTTCTGGATCATGGTAGAGCATAAGCGAGGATGTGCCTCCCAACTGAGGTCCTGCTGTGGCTGTGCAGGCAATTAGGGAGCTTTAAGACACTGAAAAAGGCATAATAGATGTGCCTACTAAATTTTAGATGCCTTCATGATAATGTATGGCTGGATAATGGCATTCTTTGTCACTTTTCTTGGACCTAAAGTTTGTCTGTATCACATTCAACCCTGGTGCTCTCAATTCTTCTCAACAAATTGGAGCAAATTTTTTTGTATAACTCAGTTATATTTTTATACATTCAGTATAAGAATTTTAATGAAGTTTTGGAATTCTGTTTCCAGGATGAAGTTTGAAATATTGATGTATTTTCTTTTCAGTTCCTCCCTTTCCTTGGCAATCCCCTGCTAGCACTAGATTAAAGTATTTGCCTTTCTGAATTGTAGCCTAAATGGTTACAGCTGTTGAATCATCCCAGGCTAATCAGGATGAATTATGGTATCTGATATTTGAACAGACTTAGCTCTCTCTTCACTTGGCTTTGTAAATCACTTTGCCTATGTCTACACAACCTTTGACATGAAACCATTCTCATGGCATGCTCCCTGACACAGCTGCCTCCCAGGAGGCTCACAAGCAGCCTCTCTGGACAAACCAGGTGGAAAATCAAGGCTGATTAGGATGCCACCTGTTGGGTCTCAAGATCACCTGGGGCCAGCATGGCTGCCTGTCCATGGGAACTGTGAAGCTGGTGCCGTGATTGGCCATGGGATGGTTCTCCAGGCTGTCTGGGGGGGGCAGTACTGTCCAGTAACAGCAACAGGTCACCCAAGAGCCCAGAATACCTGAAACATCCATATACAACCTTGTATAAACTTTGGGGTTTGAACTCTGAGGTGCCAGAACTGCACTGCTACATTTTTCTTTTTATTTTTATGCTACAGTAATATTGCCAGTGATATTCACACCAAAGAGTGACTCTTGACTAAATGAGGCAGATTGGCCTGTTTTTGCACTGCTTAAGTCTCTGCCATTTGGAAGGATAGGTCTTATCCGTGCTGTACATCAATGGTGCACAATGTGCTACAAGTACCATCTCTTCCTCCCCTTGCTCACAGGCACCATTGAATGTGCTAAGGAGTAACACAGTCTTGCCTCGTCTCAGAAAGTGTGAGCCCTACCTCATGGGAGATGTGGAGAGAGAAATGTGCCAGGAGAACCAGAACTGGGATCAACGACGCAGCTTGTCCACAGAGTCTATACCCTAATATAGACTGGCCCCAATTGGTGCTTAGATTTTTTTATCCAAAAGAGCTGTTGATATGTACTAAAGCAGAGAATGAATGCAGACTATGCTGTATTCAGGGAGAATGTGGAGTTGGCATATGGATGTGGATTAGCATTGCCTAAATTGGTTCATAAGGTCCCTAACTGGCATATATGTACATTGAGTGTACAACTCTGCAGTTCTGAGTCCTTCAGTCCTTGGGTTGTGGCTGCATTTCTCCCCTCAGCTTCTCATTTACAACATTCACACCTGAGGACCCACAAAGTAACAAGACTTTATTGTCAGACTCCTCCTGGCCCTGTCTATGCTGGCTGTTCACAGATATTAGGAAAGGAAATTCAGTGGGATCTGGTGTTCCCGCTTTCTGTCCCTTCCATTTGGGAAGAACACCACTGAGTAATACTGATTCTCTCGTTGGGTGCTTTGAGCTGGATGCCTTGAAGAAGCAGTGATGCTGTTGGCATGTCTATGCCCCACCCACACGCTCCACTTTTTTCTACTTTTGACTCTTTGACTCTCATGCTCTTTGATGTCTGTTACATAACCCTTTGCTCTCGCTGGGTAGCTGGTATTAGACATGAACTGAACTATGTTTGTAAGGGGAAATCCAGTGAGAACAATGATCATAACAGATAACTAATGAAAAACAAGAACAGAGCAAGCAAATGAGTACGCTCTGAAGACTCCCAGTTTTATACTATTGTCAGCTGAAAGATTTCCTGAATCAGGTGTAGTTTCCATGTATTTAGTAACCTGTAATGGATTTTTCATCCATTAACTGATGTAGTGTCCCCCTTAAACCCATTTGTGTACAACATCCAGTACTGCCCATACTGAAAGAAGACCCACAGTGTCATGTTTGTTTGGATAGGAATATGCAGTCTTCACTTGATGCCTTCCTGGTTTTGCACTGGAGAAAATAGTGAGCAGCTGATCCCTATTTATCTCTGTGCCTCTTATGATTCTGTAAACTCCTCATATTTCCCTCTGGTTGTCTATTTTCCAGAATAAAGATGACCGGCCTACTCAGTCATTCCCTGTACCTTTAGATGATCTTTAAATGAGTCACTATTTAAAAATATAAGGGCTGTTGCTTATAAACAATTTATACTTTCTCTAGGTCATTAATCTTTTATGGATGTAGAGCCACCATTGTTAAATGTTATCTCCTTGAGTCTATTTACACAAGAAAATATCCCTAGTGCTATCACTTAGGGGTAATAAGAATCTTTTACCCCTCTATCACAGAGACATTCCTATTTCTGTAAACTTGGAGGCTTCCTCTAATGCAGTACTATAATTTTACAGTTTTAACAGAGTTTTCAGTTTCGTTGAAGCAACAATCTAGGAAAAAAACCATGTCTGAAACCTCTTGGAAGGTACAACTTGAGCTACAGTAAGCCTAAGTCAAGTGCCTGCAAATGCTTGCTTGTATTGTTTCTCCTGCAACGACTGCAATAATCATATAATGTGTATGTGAACCTTCAGTGAGGCTTGCCCTGAAGACAAGCCTTGTCAGAAATGGTGGTTCAAGTGCTGCTGCCCATAAATAACACTGCCCCCCATGATTCAAGTTTATTGGCCTTGAGCCTTCTGCTCTGATTTTTGCTCATTTGTAAATGTAAAGCCCATGCTGTCAAAGATAATCTATTACGATGCTCTAAGAACCACAATAGGTTTCTTAACTGCAAGAGCCTAAAGGATCCATTTTGTACGATCTGACTTTTTTGTAAATGGTAGTTCTTTTTACTGGCACATGAAACTCTTTTGCTTGTGTCTCCTTAACTATATGATGTGTAAATTCTCTTGCTGATGCCAGCATCCTAAGAACCAGGTATGTGAAACAGCTTTTGCAAATAATACTTCTTGCCCTTTGACCATTTAAAAACCAAACCAACCAAACAAAAAATCCTCCTGTAGCTAAGATGTGATCTGTTTAACTCAAGAGGAGGATTCCAGGACTTGGGTGAATTTTAACCATCCTTTTTGACAGAAGTCAAGCTGTGCAAAGCAATGAAATTCTGATTGCTGTGTGGTGAAACGACTGGATAGTGTTACAGTTCCCTCATTAAGAGGTACTGGAGTTAAGCAGGGGAGTTGAACTTTCCTCTGTATTAAAACAACAAGTGTGGGAGACGAGCAGAGCAAGCTGGAGAACAGGAGTTCACCTTACAACAACAAAGACTTAACATGCAGTACATCAAGTCTCCTGAACTTTGTCCTGCTTGGTAGTTTATCAGACAACCAAGATGAACAAAATAGCAAAGAGTGATTTAAATCCTTCCTGATTTCAATCTTCTGGCCTAATTTTCAACTTCATTATTTTTCTGTTTTATCATATTGCTCTGTACTCCCCTTCTTCAAGAGATGTTCACACAGTTTATACTAATCTTAGAGTTCAAAATATATACAGATCCCATTAGTGAAATAAAATACAGTGAAGATAGGTGAGATGTAAGGCAGAAGTTTTTCTAAGCTAGTTATGATTTCTCCTTTTTCAGCATTGTATCCAATTTGTTCTAAAAAAACACGTGGTTCCAAGAGTCTCCCTTTACTTCTTGTCAATGTTAACAGTACCTAACTACTGGTAAAATCCATGAGAATATATCTGTGGCTTTTTTGAAACAGTAAAGGTTTTTTATACCACCAAGATGCAAATAAACCCTATAATATGAACTGACACTCTGAATCAAACTTTACAGAAAGTCTGATTGAAAATCAGAAGACTGACATTTCAGTTCACAAAGTTAAAATTAGGCTATTATGACTGGGGGGATTGATTCCAGAAAAAGACACCACAACAAGTCACAAGACCAACATTCAGTCTTGCTGAATTACTTAGAAGCAATCAGACAAAATAGTTTGCCCTGGAAAAAGCCAAATTATTGAAGTCTTGATATTGAGGCAAAACCAAGACACTGAGAAACGCTTCTGTTGATTACAGCTGAATGACAGCAAGTCAAGAAAGATAATTATGCAATAAGTAAGCAATGGAACTGGTAAAACTTGGTTTCACAACGAATTTTGCCCCAGGTTCTGTCTTATTCTCCTTGGGAATTGCAGCTTCCTCTCCTACCTCCTAGTTTTTCTTTCCCATGTGCTCAGGCTCCTAAACAACATTATAGCCATGCATGCACTGACTGGCTCCTCTATATGCACTGATTGATTAGGTTGAGGTATAATATGCTTTTAGACAGAAACAGCAGTAATTCAAGGTTTTGGAAGTGCTTTTGCCAGGATGATAAAGCACAGAGTGGAATACTGTGGATAAGGCAGAGACAATGTACACAATGGTAGAGAAGGGAAGGGAACCTGATTCACTTGCAGCGAGTATGGGTTTCAAACACTGTCAAGGCACCAGTTTTCCCAGCCAGACTAGGGCTTGCTAATGGGGCCTTCAGCAGCCAGCAGCTGCAAGGGTCATCATCTCTTCTGTCACAGGATCTTGAACAACACATACCTTCATACCTTTGTGTCTAAAACGTGCCATGGAGATAGAATTCAGTTCCAGAGGGCTGATGAGCAGACTAGAGCACAATCTTAATCACATCTACTCTTCCAAGAAAATAGAAAAATTTTGCTCAGTGATACTCCCTCAATGCTCAGAATCATTGTGTTTCCTAAACAACTTACTCCCTTGTGGGTTAGATAGACTAATGTCTGGGCTAATAGCCAGAGTTTCAGGAGGAAAAAAGCAGTCTTGCACTTAATTTTTAATTTCTAAATTATCTGCTTTTTGATTTATCTTGCTAAGTTTTTCATTGTGGCAAATGTATGGCTCTCCAATTACTTAGCCCTAATGTGCAGTGCTATTTAAGAACTTAAGTTAGTTGGAGCAGAGACCTCATGCTTCTCTATGGCCTAATTTAATAGGGCATAAGACTAGCTTCAACTACTGGATACTGCAGTAGCATAAATATTTAAATAAAATGTTACTCTGTTATGCTGTATGTTTGAAGTTTGGCCCATGTAAATCCTTTCAGCAGTCTGCACAGTCTGTGCTGAGGAGGAAAATTGATATGTTTCTCCAACATAACAATATATTCTCCATTGCCTTTGGTAACATCACCTGATAAATTCACTGCAAGCACTTCCAAATGTATTGTGTGAGTGGAGTTGTCTGTGGTGTTACCAGGAAAAACAGAGAAATTTTTAGCCTGGATGCTTGACCTAGTAAATACTTACGACCTAATATAAGCCCCAATTCAACAAGGTACTTAAGCACATACCTAAATACCCACATGAATAAAGCCAGCCACACTTTTAAGTGTCTTGTTGAATCTGGGCCATACAGAAGCTGAACACATCAAGCAACTACCCACATCAAGTTCCCGTAAAAGAAAATTGATTTCCAGAGTGTATTCCCTCTGGCTGTTAACACTGAAGAAGAGTGAATGATAAAATCTGCTGCTTCTCCTTCTTGGATAGAGACTGTGCATGTACTTCCTTTCGCTGAAATGTTTTGTCTCTGGTATCAAAAGTGATTTGCGAATTTTGGGAACTAGATCATATAATGTGAAACAAAGACCTATTTTTTGGTATTATTTAGTCCTGAATCTTTCATAATATCAGAAACATTTAAATACGAAGATCCTAATAAGTAAAAAAATAATGAAATAGATGAAAATTAGTTACAGGAAAGCCTGTTAGATTGGGTTGAATTTTGTGGCATGTCTGTTCTTTAAGTGGTTTTGCAGTCAGTGGACTAGTCCTACTTTTTATGTGTGGAGTCTACAGTTCAATACTGAGGAAACACTGCTCTGATATTTTGCGTTTTGACTACTAGCCATGAAAGAGTCTGAATGAATCCTCAGAACATTAAGTTTTCTGGAGATCAGTGTTGAAAGAAAACATCAGGCTTTTTTTTTTTCCTGTCTCACTCTGGTCTGATCTGCATTTACCTACCCATCTTTAAAAGTGTCTGTCTCAAATTAAACCTACTACTAGATTTCTAAGGTCCCTTCCAACCCAAACCATTCTATTGTTCTGTGATTCTATGATCAGATGATAGAGCTATTCTAACTTGCTCTACAGAGCTCAGGACAATCTTGCTATACAGCAATGTAGACAAATTCATGGTTACGAGGAGTGCAACAGCATTATCATTGCTGTATTATTTGCATTGTGATAGTGCCGGTGTACTGGGGAATCATAATACTTTGTTCTAGCCAAATACAGTAAGATATCAGTCCCTTCCCAAAAGGGTTTAATCATCCAGTTAAGGTAATGATTTAATCAGTGTGTTAAAAGCAGTGATGATAGTAAAAGAAAAAAAAGATTGTACGGTTTCTTATGGTATGCAATTTTCTATATATAACCTAGACAGAAAAAGCTAATAGATATTAATGACTCTTGGGATGGGATGATAGCTTGGTACCTTCAGTGTTTTGGCAAAAAAGTGACCTTGTGGATTATATATATCTGTAAATGACTGTCTGAGAGGGTGAAATGATTTGGACTTTAAAAATTGCAGGAAACACTTTTTTTCCACACTACTTCAGTGGGAGTTTTGTTGCTTAGATCTCCTTGGTTATCTCCAGAGCAGCCCGAGCTATATATATAACTTCAAACTCACATCTTTGAACTAAGCCACTGTTAAGCCACTCTTTTATCAAAAATTGTAGTATAGCAATTCCTTATGTAGAACATAATTGATCTTTTCAGACACCTAAGGAACCAGAAGTATTTCCTCACTGGCAGCCAAGATGGGACTCATTCCTTACTTTCCTGGTCTTAAATCAAAGCTTAAGGGCTTCACCTTGTATCTCCTTGTGGTCTAGAGAAATCATTCTTCTGAGGGACCTTGTTTCTGTGTTGAGCACTGGTAGCTATCACTGACTTTGAGAAATGGCACCTTGGAAAACTGGACTCCTGTGAGGCTGAGCAAGAACTTGGATCTCAGTTTGTCAAATAGTGTTCATCTTTCTTTTTATGGAACCTGAGCATATTACTTGGTTTCCCATTTTACAGTTATGCAGTGTTTTCTTAAGACCATTATTTGAATCTTCCTCTGAGTTGTGAATTAAAAGGTAATGTAAAAGTAAGGTAACATCCACTTCACAATTCCCAATGAACAGGAAGATTTCTGGACATGAAAGGAACTGGCCTCACATTTTTTTGGCTGAGGACTCCTGAAACCAGATGGTATAGATTTTGTACCTAAGCTTATTCAGCGTTTACTGCTGGCTGCTGTATTAGTCCTGGCAGCTGCTTGGAAACCTCCTATCCCCCTGAAAATTAACACCTGGTTTCAGAAATATTGAAGTACAAGTGATGGAAAAACTATCTAGCTTCATAAAAGGAAAATTCATGCATTATTAAATGGAAATTTGTTAGCCCAGAAGTAACTCTGCTTCTAGAATAAGCAAAAGGCAAATCTGATGAAAAAGATAACTTTGTCTCATGGAAAAAAATTCTAAAAAATAAACACCTCCAAAGTGTCTTTAAACACATTCAGATAAATAAATATTACTATGCATGCTTTGAATGTTTGGAAATTAAACATTAACTTAAACAGTGTTTTCAGACTTGGGCATCTATCTCCACAGACCTAGATTAATACTTTGAAATTTTCAGTCCTGATAACCTATTTGTTATTAAGTTTTCCTGCATGTGTTGAGATTTTAGGGCAATGGTTTGGTCTTAATATCTTCGAGTCAGTTACCTTGTCTACCTGATCCAAGTGAGGATCATGACTTCTGTTACTAGATTTATTGTATTTCTGTGCTGCCTAGGTATTTGTTTGTAGAGGTCTGGTAAGTGCTGCAGCCATCAATGTATATGTACAGGGGAAAAAAAGGACTAGATTTTATGAAAGGATTGAAGCACATTCCATTTTGCTTATTTTCAGAAGGAATTAAGAATGATTCTACCTTTTTAATACTTTTTAAAGTGAACTTAGATCAGAATTTGTCCCCCCTCAATTTTAGAAAATAAGTAGATTTTATGCATGTGAATATCTAAGGTCTCTTTTTGAAATTCCATTTCCCTAAAATCTGCATTTACTCCCACGCCTGCTCAGTGCCCCTCAAGGCAGCCCTGACAAATGGTCAAGTGCAATGAATGCCAAAGCCCATGGAGCTTGTGCCTTAGAAACTGCAAAGATTTACAGGCTCCTGCCTGTGGGCTGTTGTCCCTATAATCCAGCATTTTTTTCAGCTCAGCTTGCAGTTATGTGGAAGTAGGGGCAAGGTAAGGTGTTACTGGTGCCTTGAGAGTAGGGGAATTTCTCCTTTTGTCCCCCTTTCCTCTGTTTGCTTCCTTCCCATGATTCAGAGTCAAAGAATCATAGAATCAGGGAATCATAAAATAATTTGGGTTTGCAAGGGACATTAAAGGTCATCTAGTTCCAACACCACTGCCACGGGCAGGGAAACCTTCCACTAGCCCAGGTTGCTCCAAGCCCCATCCAACCTGGCCTGTTGCATCTCAGACTGTCTCTAGATGGAGATTTTGATAGTGCATTATGAACTCCTGACATCTCTTTAGGCAGGCTAACAGAGGATTGTTACATTGTTTGGGTCTCCAGAGTGCTTTTTCTGAGTATGACCCACGTGTCAGGCAGTGACCTAAATTTACAGATCTCTACATAACCTGAGTTTGAACTAATCACTTTTAACTACTAATGTATGTCATAGAGTTAAGACTTCAGAAAACGTAAACAGCAAGATTAAATTTACATTGGCCTTAGTTTCCAAAACTTAATGTGGTCAAAATCATGTCTGCACCCTCCCAATAAAGCTATTAGATAACCCAGTAGGAAAAACACACGCTTTTTCTTAACAACTGCAATTGCTCTTCCAGCTGTGCAACACATCCACACAGTGATACAGGGGTTAGTGTTTGGCGCTGCATCAGTTCACAGAAGAAATACACATTCCTGAGTTGCATTGTGTCACCAAAATGTAGCTGAGCTGCCCGTGAAAGCAAAAGAGGTGGTGCTGAGTGGTACAGTTTTGTATCATATATTTGCAAGAATGACTTTCTGGCATTCTTGTCCTTGTGCTCCACTATGAACTATGTTTTCTATTTTGGCTTTGACATGTGAATGAGTGCTGGTGCTCAGTCCATGTTTTCCTTGTGAAACATTTACTGATCTCTGGAGTAAGTGGACAGCTACTCATGCAGCTATTGAGGATTCTTTTTTTTAGCATTTTTGTTGTGCTTCTGTTGGCAGTCAATGGGAGAAGATATCTTGTAAAAGGCAAGATGTATTTATTTAACATATTACATTGTGAAGATATTGGTTTACAAAGATAACAGATGCTGAGGTTGCAACTAATCCTACAAAATTCAGAAAATATCCCGATTTATCGGTGGCATTTAAAACACAAACTTTAATAATGAGAAATGCAAGACACGAATATGTAATTAATTTATACCTCACTCACTTCTGATCGTGTTGTTTTATAGAACTGTATCACCTGAAAAAGCCCAAGTCTCTAAGACACCAAATTAGATGTCATGGGCATTTTGTCTCTTAATTTATATTAGTAGTTTTCATTGTTTGCCTCTATGAGGAAAAGTCAAGTATATGAAAAAATTACTGCAAGTTATTAAAAAAATAAAATCTATTTATAAAAAAAACTCTATAAAATATATTTATGTATTTCCTAATAGGATGAAGAATTAACTAGGGAGTGGAAAAGTTAGCCATCAGCAAAGTATCCTAGGTATCCTCATTGTCTTTTGCAGAGGTACAGAGTGAGAACTTGAGTAATAATTTTGAGATGCTTACTAAACTTTAAAGATTGGAGGAATATCTGGGGTCATGTAATATTCTTAATGTACTGAAAAATGTATCAAAGTGTTAAAATTTCATTTAGATTAGGAAAAGGATCTGTTATGCTTGGAGCAATGGTTTTCAGGAAGCATCCTAAGAAGAGGTTTTCCTGTTCATGTGTCCATAGATTTGTTGACCCCAGGAGATAACAGACAAATCAGGGCTGATACTGGAAAAACAGCATTTGTGATATTCATGCTCGTATTTGGTTCCAAGTTATTTTTGATAACCTGGAATATAGATAATTCTGTATAAAAATGCACTAATCATCTAATTATGCATATAGCAATTCATATCTATAATAGGTTCAGGCAGACTTTTTGCTATGCATAATACAGAAAACTCAAATATTGCACACTTAAAACTACCAGAGAAATGCTAGAAGTGGAAATCTGGAATCAAATCTTCCTCAAGACAGAACTTCCAAACCCCATCTAGTACTTTGTAATGAGTAGGTAATCATGAGCACAGAATGCAAAAGTTCCCATTTAATTACTAAATTCAGTTTTATATAGATATGGAACAGTGTCCCCAGAGGAACACAATCTAAATCAGAACTCCACATCCAGACACTGCTGCTAGGAGAATTCAGATTTTTTATATGTGCAGCTGTACATATACAAACAACATGTTCTCCCACAGATTTATGCTCAGACCTGTACCCATTTACTTGCAGGTTTAATTTTGTTGCTGTGCTATTGCACTACTATTTCCCTTTGAAGTAAGGAAAAATTAAATTTTGAAACTAAACTGTTTCATGGGAGATATAATACATTTCTTACTCTGTGCTTCCACCCTGACATCAAGCAACTCTTTGAGTGCCAGACAACATAATTCCGAGCTCTGCTTAAAAACTGAGAACAGTCTAGTTCTGTAAAAGATACTTTTGTTTGTCTAAACAACACCATGGCAAAACAATGAACCAGTGAAAAATAATTGTTTACAATGGCTGAAAGCACAGGGACCAGACTCTGTATACCCAATTGCCAGCTGGTACTTTCTACTTATTCTTCCATATGGTACCTTTGTGGTGAGTACATTTGTCCCAGGAGATGGATTTTCAGTCCATTTTCCCATTAAATTTTGGGGCTGAAGACTGAATTCCCTATCTCCCAGAAGCATGCCCCAGCCACCAGGCTGTTGATGTGAAGAGATGTCTACTTCCCATTCTGCCTGTTGAAATACTGCTGCCGTAGCAAACAAAGCATGATTCAGGACTAGAAAGAAAAAGCACAAGCAGCTGATATTGTAGGTTAGTGGTAAGGACAGCCTCCAAGGACAGAAGAGATTCATAGTACGGACGCTGGTCTTGGCTAGTTGCAGCATAAAAGAAACCCCAGAAATTATCCTGATGTGGACCAGCCTCCTTAAGTCTGACCACTGTGCTTTTCTAATTTTGACACGCAACTTCTTGTTAAGGACTCTAAACTTTCAGCCACACTGACGAGTGTCCTACGATCATTACTGCATTATTGTAAGGCTACATGTGCAGTAAGCTAAACTGGCATCCAGGCACAAAGTCTGGCATGCGATAGTAACAACCAATCTGTTTGTGGCATGACACTAGCAGGCAACAGCTCTGGTTTGAGCCAACAAGCGCTCTCTCAGCCAACTCCTGGAGACTGCCCAGAGGCAGGTACATGTCAGGGTTTGTCCCCAACAGTGGGGATTGACTAGATCATCCTATATTTAGGGAGAAAAGAATTTAGCTGTAAGCACCTGAGGTGTAGAATTTCTCTTGTTCTCAGAACCATGACTAGGTTTAACATAATACCTATAGGTACAGAGCTAGCCTAGGAGATCAAAAAGGAGAGTTTTATTCTGAATAAACAACCAGATTCTGCTGGGTCTGCTAAAGGCAAGTGACTCACAAAGAACAGATGAAAAAAATATTATAAAAGATAACTATTTCAAAATGTCCTCGTGCTGGGAATCACACAGAAAAGCAGTAAGGCAGTGAACTGTACATCCACGTATTGAAGCCTGTGCATCTTTACACAAACAGATGTATTTTGGGACCATATTTCAGGCTTGTAGCTAAGGGCAAATGAAGAATTCACAACTGTAAGAACTGTGGCAGAAGGCAATTGTTAGATTTATTTTGGAAATAAAAATCTATTTACTTATTAGTAAAAAAACTTAATAGGCAAGTATAGCCACCCATAGCAACCATCACAGTGCTGTGCTTTGCATTGATAACTACAAAGAGGTTGATGACACACCAGGTTTCAGGTGGACAAGATCCTGGGACGGAACACAACTAGGCCAACTGACCCAAGTTAACCAAAGGTATATTCCATACCACATGATGTCAGTCTGATATAAAAGCTAAGGAACGGAGGAGGTGGTTCAGGGGTGTTTCATTTTTTACAGTGTTTGTCTTCCCAAGAAATTGCCATTTGTGCTGATTCTGTAGGGGCCTGGCAGGGATCTGTGAAGAGAGAAGCCCATGCTAGAGCAGGTTCCCTGTTAGAACTTGTGACCTGTGGGGGGGCCCCATGCTGGAGCAGGCTCTGCCAGAATGACCCATGTTGGAGCAGTTTGTGGAGAACTGTTGCCTCTGGGATGGACTTGCATTGGAGAAGTTCATGGAGAACCGTCTAGTGGGGGAGAGATCCCATGCTGGAGCAAGGGAACGACTTCTCTCTCTGAGCAGTGGCAGGAACATGTGATGAACTGACTGTAACCCCCATTCCCTGTCTTTCTGCGCTGCTGGAGGGGAGGAGGTAGAGCTCAGGGAGGTTGGGGAAGGTGCTTTTAAGATTTCTTTTATTTCTCATTATCCTGCTCTGATTTTGTTAGTAATAAGTTCAATTTATATCCCCAAGTTGAGTTTGTTTTGCCCATGACAGTATATGGTGAGTGTTCTCTCCCAGTCCACAACTTATGAACCCTTTGGTATATTTTCTATCCTCTGTCCACTTGTGGAGAGGAGGTATAGAGTGGCTTTGGTGCTTACGGGGCATCCAACCAGGGTCAACCCACTACAGCGCTCTATGGTATAATTTTGTTTAATCTTCAGAGGCTGCTCAGAGGACTCTAAATTTAATCTTAGACAAACTGGCAAACTTTTACCTGACTAAAGAATACCACATAAAGCCTAAAAAGGGCTTGTTAGGATCAGAGTTATGCCTTGTCTCCAGCTGCTTTGTCCTGCACTAGCATTATAAAGATGTCATAAATGTAGCTAAATTGGAGAATTAAGCCAGCTTTACAGCTGTTTTGCTTACTTGTGGCACTGCAGAACAGCTGAGCACACCAATGAGCATGAGCCTTCCACTGAATGACTTTTACTCTAAAAATGCCCACATAAAAACTGCATCTAGGCCCAGTTTTCCATATTCTTAACATGCTTGGATTTTTTCACTTTCTCCTGTCCTTGCTCTCTTCCAGGACACTTAGTGAACTGGAGCAGGCCTAGTGAGAAGACTGCATTATCAGATAAAAGTGGGAAGAATGCTAGAGAACTGCAAACATATCTTTCGATGCAGGAAACATCTCTAGACCAGTTTGAAAAACATCTTGGAAAAAATTATCATGATATCAAGCATAAGTATAGTTTTATTCACTCTACAGGGCAGGGTAGCATTCAATATCCATTTTATAAAAAAAAAAAAAGAATCTGAAAAAGCACACACCTGCCACCTTTTTTGGCAAAGAGGTGCCTATGAACAGCAATTTTATGTTTCTGTCTTGTTTTATGGCAGCATTGTGTAGTTGGTTTGTACAGGACAAATGCCATCAGTTAGGATGGAAATGAGCAGCAGTTTGAGGCTATTGACCTGCTCTGAGGGAATTGTGCATCACTGGTGATATTAAGGAGCCATAGCTCATACCCAGATGAAGGTACATAAAAAACATCACAGTACCCTTATTTACCAAAAAGAACATCACTGCACACTGAAAAAAAAAAATTAACCTTTGCAATACGTGGGATAAAGGTGAGAGACCTTAGAACCCACTTCTGTTTTCAAAGTGTCAGTTCACATTATACGTTCCTAAAAAAAAATAAAATCTTACATTTGTATTGTGATTCACTGGTTTTGTGGTGTTAGCTTTATTGTAATTGTATTTGTGCTGTTGCAAGAGATGTGACTTTCAGCTTAAAATAGATATTTTCCTTAGCTTTGTTGTCATTAAGTTACTCTAAGCTCAGTAAGCTCAGGTAGCTCAAGTGTCTAGAAAAATCAGCATTGCACCTCCATTTACTAAATCAGTTCTAGTAGCTATGGTGCTCCCACGTACATTTTCTCGCTTCTTAACAACAGGCTTACACACCAGTTTGGGGTAGATGAAGAGACCTCGACATGGTTTCCCGTCTCCACAGTCAATACAGTTATTCTTACGTTAAGGCTCCGATGCAGTTTCTTACAGCAGAGAGCAGCATCTTGCCTCTGTACAAGGCTTCAGCTACAGCTGCTATCTTTTAGTTTTATTAACCTGTTGCATTACACCCTCGCTATTTTCCTTTGTCTCAAGCACTGTTTGAAGACAGTGTGTTTGGTCTGTAGGAAAAGAAAATGATTGTATCAGCAGTTGTTTATTTACGAAGCTGTGGTCAAAGTTACATTTATTTAAGCAGTACTCACTGGTATTGTTGTACATTCAAAGAAGTACATACACTATCTTTCACTCAGTACACTAACACTTCCATTTAATTGCATTTGAAACAGCAAAAGTTATCGTCCCTACACGGCAAAACGATTCGAAGCTACTGAAAGAATTTTTAGCTCAATGGATAATTAATGTTTGCAGCTTTTTTCTAAACATTGTATATATAGCAAGATACTTAAAAAACTCCCAAACCTGAAACTACATTCCTAAGAAGAAAATTTGCAGTTAACTAGCCAAAAGGAAAAGGATTTAGTAATTGCTGTACTTCACCATATTCTCTGTAAAAGTACTTTTCTTTCCTCTATGCTACAGCAATTTAAAAAAATTATCCTTTTCATTTAGGTACCTTCAGAAAACTAGTGATTCTCAATACAATCTGGAATAGTTTGGAAGGGGGTTATATTTTGCTTAATATTGCTTTTTTAATAGAAAGGTGTTTGCAAATTTGCAGAAAGCATGACAGAGTCAAATTCAACAAGATTTCTGTGTGCTCAAATGAAATGCAAGCATTTCTGTAATGATGGAAACTAAAGAGTTCTTGTGCTTATTCTTTACTAATACAAACCTAATATTTTCAATTACCTATTTTTTCCACAAAAAAAATTTTAGTTGAACTCTTGATAGTTTTTACTAGATCAATAATTTCTTTACATAGTTTTGAAGACAAATGATTTTACGTCTGCTTACTAAAGAAGGTCGATCACTGAGGAACAAATTGTGGCAAACTGCTTGGCATAAATTATATTACTTCGTTTTCAGGTGACTATATTCCTTTTGGCTGTTAATAAATAACTTCTGAAAATCATCACTGAAAAAATACATTCTGGTTACAGCCTGTTTTGAATTATTTCTATTTTATCTGAAATGTTTTCTTTTTTAACTCCCTTGTTGGTTACCATGGTAAAATAAATAAATAAAAATTACTTATTTTCCCCTCCTGTCCTTTTGACTGCAGAATACATGCCAACTTTGTGCATTAATTGCAACTCTTACTGTAGTATAAATGTATTCCATGCACTCGGAAGTCAGTCTTTAAATCCTTGGTTCACTTCAGTGGCCATTCTTCTTTTTTCTATCACGTGCACACATACAATAATGGTATGGCTTGGCTTATGTCATAAGAAGTGTGATTTAAGTAATCAGTAATCAATTCACCTCACCTGAAACCTAACTTGTCTGTTACTTTGTTGGTTTTCTTTGTGATCACCCACTTTCCTCTGCAGCCACAGCCAGAAAACTGGTGGAAAGTTGTATAGCTAAGAAGGCCATTCTGTAGCACACCATTTCATGTTTCAGAGCTGAAGGAAACCAGTGAAGAAGTATGAATGACATTCATTTTATGAATGCAATTAAAGCAGTCACAACAGGCAGACAGTGTCTGGCCTGTGAAAGTCAATTGACTTTAGACAGGTTCTTCAGAGACTGATATACAGAGAGCTGATACACAGAATGTGCTGAAAAATGAAACTGAAGCTTACATTGTAAATCCTAAAATTAGCAAATAGTCTGAATTTCAAATGTAATTTATGATGTTTTGCCTTTCTTGTTTTTCACTGTTCAACACGTGGCCTGAAAACAGATAAAAATAAAAAAAGGTAATTAAAATAATTAATTTTAGAGACTTCTCTACTTCTTATTGAAAACAAAAGGTGAATACTAAACACATTTTTGAGCTTCTAATATTTATGACTGCAATTAAATTATTGCTATTACATTAATAGTACCAGCTATAGGGCAAAAGTTTTTTGTTAAAATTGCCACTTCCGCCTTCTTTTTCAAGAAAGAGATTTGCTTAAGTTCCACAGAGGAGAGGAGAGGAAAACATACAATTTGCTCCTTTGTCTTCTCTCTTTCCCTGTTTCTCTACAAAAAAATTCAACCACACCTGTATTATCCAATAGAAATAATATACAGATGTTAACAGGAGAGTCAGTCTGTGTACCCCAAACATTATGATCAAGCCTATCAACTACATTATAGAAGAGTTTACATTTGCTGAATTGTTATGTTCTGTTTTAGAGATATCTTTTCATCACTGGAGAAAACTTCAAAAGATTTTAGGCTTTGACATCCATATCCAGGGTAAGTTTCAAAGTCTTTCATCAACCACTGAAACTGGACTAGCACCAGAAAATATTTAACAGTCTCTACCTGATTAAAGAAGAAACTGAGGGACCTCTGGCTTAGCAAGAATCTATAAAATGTGTTTATTAAATTCAAGATATCACACACTTAAAATGGAATTCTTCAGCATTTTGGGGGGGAAGATTGACTTATGATTTGATGAAGAGCTGATGAAGAGTCTGACAAGATAATGTCAAAATACAGAACCAAAATATTTAAGCTAATAGTTAAAAGTACAGGCTGGGAGAGCAAATTTAACAAGGCAGGATGTGCTTATAAAAATCTCAGGCAGAAAGGAAACACTGCTTTTCAATTTAATTTCTAAATATTACCCTTGATTCAACTTCTAGTGTACTAGAGGAGTAGAAAAATTTAGTCTTTAAATTCGTCTCTTTCCTTACAGAAATGAGGAACAAAATGTTTACTGGCTTGTGGTTCGGCAGTGATGGCCCCAAGCTTGGCCTCTTTTTAGCCTGTACGGAAGTGTTTTCAAGGAACCCACATAATCTGGAAGGAAGAGTGGCAAAATAATGCCACTGAAATTGCCTGTCTTAAAAAGAAAACTAAATAAACCTTAAAAGATGGTTTGTTTTCTTGAAGAAGTCAGACCTGGATAGTATCATTTTAACTGCTGAATTTTCCTAGCTCTAATCATTGGTACCAGATGATGCCTTTAGTTCTAAAACACAGTTCAGTATTGCTGGAGAATGGGGAAGATGTGCTGCAGCTGAAACCATGAAACACATTTGGTTCACAAAATGAACTAATGTGTACTTAAAAACGGCAATTGTTAAAAAGTGGGAAAATATGAAATTCTTGAAACACTATTTGAAGACAAGGTAACTGCTTGTAGAAAATGAATGCAAAACTCCTGCAGCTTTTAAACAGGCACAGCGTGAAAATGTGCCTGTAAGGCACAGAACTGCCTTTCTTATAAAGCTGCACGAACATTATAAAATTAGTGATTTCAACTTTAAAATAATTAATTTAAAACACATTTTGCATTATTCTTTTAGCTGTTTAAATGATATTTTACAGGAGCATTATAACAGAACATTATGGATTATATCAAAGAGACAGAAAAGGAAAACAGTCATGTTCAAAATCAGAAATATAAAGATTGCAGTTTTCTATGATGTACTGAAATGTAATCATTAATCCTTGTGCTAACACAGATCAAGCAATTGAAACATTTGAGATTTTTTAAAGTTTATTTATTTAGTTAACTTATACAATAATTTTTGTCCATTGCAATGCATGATGTACAGCAGAATATTTTTTCTTTTTCTACAATATTCCTGTATTAAAATTAAGCTATTACAAATCATATGTATGGAAATATTTATTGAAAAATAGCCTAAAATATAAATTCAAGGAGGAATCTGAAATACTGAAGTTCATGTTTGTTCAGTAAATCAGACCCTGTAATTTAGTATTTTTACATTTGACTTCTCTTATCAATTGCTTGAAGTAACTACTGCCAAAAATTTTTCAAAATATAAGAGAAAAGAAAATCTGGTAAATAAGTAGATTTGAGTCAGCTCTTTAAATTACTATTTTCTGTGGTTAAAAACAACAACAAAAACCCCCTAGTTCACTAGAAATATAAAACTATCAGAATCCACAAAACAGTATTACACTTAATAGTAGATTTTATTATTCAGGTTTTTTTCTACGCAGCAAGCACATGACTAAAGGTTATAGTTACTAGTCTTGAGTCTCCAGTATCTGTCATTCCATGCAGGTTACTGCACAGTTTCAAATTTGTGTGATGTATTTTAATAGTTTTATACCTACAGTAGAGGCACTTTTGCAGTTCTTACAGTTTGTAAAATGCTTGCCCATACCAGTTTCCAACACCAGTTTCCCACCAACAGTGTGAGATTCTAAGGCCCAAATCTCAGCTCAAGTAACGTCCAGTGGAGCTACTGATTTACCCCAGCTGTAGATCTGAATCTGCTGACATGATGAATTATTGTTGATTCCGATGCAAGTTTCTATGTGTGTATTATGAGCATTATAGTACATGACCCTATGTAGCTCCTGAGTCAGAGCCGTTTAGTTTGCTGAAAAACCCCAAATGTTTACTTCTAGCAGTGCTGCTGAACCATTAACTGTGATTATTATTAAACTGTAGAAAAAAGCCATATGAGTTAGTGTGCTTATTTCCTCGCAGAAAAAATGCTAAGACCCTGATTTTAAGATCTACATCGCTACTGACGATTAATGGAAAGTGACAGTCAAAGCTGAAAGAACAAAGCATAGTTTTCAAGTATCTGACAGAGTACGAAGAACTGGCAAATCTTAAATTCTCTCCTGCTGTCAGATATATACTTCTATCTGGACAACACTTTGTAAAATTAACTAAAATACCAAATCATACAGACTTAAAAACATACTTCAATAAAACTGATTCACATCTGGGTGCTGATACTTTCGAATATATTAAGACTATATATATATGTTATCAACATTTAAATCTGCAAGCATCCCATAGGCCAAAGAAAACGAAAAACTAATAAATACGCTGAAAAGCCCCATACCTCAGTATGAAATCCTGACCCCTTCTCCAACTAAGTACACACAGTCCAAATACACTGAGAATGCCAAGCTACAGGGGCCCCTCTGTGGGGAAACCTGTATTTCAGTCAGCAGCATCCGTCAGCTAAAACAGAAGTCTAGGGACAGATGCTGGAGGAAGGATGACACGTTAAATTGGTGGCCAACTTTAGAATGAATGTGTGTTTCTGTGGACAATTAAGTCAATGCCACACACTTAATAATGCAGTATTTTGCCCAGATTTATGCGCAGAACATAACTATCACTCCAGGCTCATCTCAGTGCAAGATTATGGAGCTACTCAGGCTCCCGGTCCTACAGTCCTGTCACATTTCCCAGCAGGGTCACACAGCGAAGGAGAGAACAAGCGCTTTGTTACAACTCCCTTGGCTTCTGGGACAAACATTACACTTGGGCGACGACTGCCAAGATAAAATCCACAGGTCTTGGCCTGAGGCTTGTTTAGGCAGCGCCGTTCCGGTGCCTCTGGCCGGTGCCACGTTCCCTCCGTTTTAGGAAACCTCTGCATGTGGCGGCGGTCACGTCCGAGGGCTCGGAAAGGCCAGTCGGGAACTGCCGCGTCCCCTCTCTGCCATTTCGATTAAAAGGGCCTGGCTGGAGGTTTGGGAACTGAAGTCAAGTTGCGGTTCGCTCACAAGGGAAGCGTTTCGACACTTATGTGACTCTGGCGGTGCCCAGCAGGGACCCGCCCGTCCCTCGAGCACCTGCTCGGGGAGCGCCCCGAGCCCCCCGTGCGCCACCGCGCCTCCCGAGCCGCCGCACCCGGGAGGCGGCCGTGCCCGCTGGCACAGGTGAGAGAGCACCCCGCAGCTCCCCAGCTCTCCCCGCAGCCGCCGGGCCGCCCAGGACGAGCGGCCAGATGCTCCAGCCCCTCTTTCCAGGGAAGGGCGGGGGAGCCCCCGCCTCGCTCCGGCGGGACGGGACGGGGCGGGGCGCGGGGGCGGGGCCGGCACCGCGCACGGCCGTTGGGAAGTGGCGTCACGGCGGGCGCGCGCGCTTGCGCGAGGGCGGCGGATTCGAACGGCGGCGGGAGCGAGGGAGGCGCGAGGGAGAGGAACGGGAACAGCGGGAGCAGCAGGGGAAGATGAGGCGCACGGCACCCCGCAGCACCCTGCGGAAAATAATAAAGAAACACAAGCCGCAGTTACGCCTGGCGGCGAACGCCGACCTGCTGGTGAGGAGAGAGAGAGAGGGGGGGGAGGGCGGGGGAGGGGCTGGGGGCAACCGGCCCTACGTAGGGACATTTACACTCTAAATGTTTAGGATGGTGCGCACTGGAGCACTTGGGAGTTGCTGGGTGTGATGGGATGCCAAGTTCCTACTAATGGTGTTTCTGCAGTGACCGACGGGCAGAGGGGAGGCAAAGATTCCGGGGAGATGGACTATTGGCTTGCGTGGCTAAGTAGAGATTACGTGGATAAGTAGAGATTGCTGCTCTCTGCTTTGCTGGTGGGTGCTGCATTGTAGGGATTTGACAGCGGGTTTGGGGATTCAGGGACAGGCTGATGCATAATTATTGTGTTACTACACGTACGCACTGCTGATCAAAGAGTTTGGTGTAGACGGACCGAGAAATACGAATTTGGAATACGTGTCTGTAACACACAGATGTCTGTTGGTAATGTAGACCAGTTTGGGTGTGCGGGTGGTTTGTTGTAATCAGTGAGTTACTAGACTGTTCAGGCATCTTGAATGATCATATACTGTTTGAAAGCCATCTAAGTAATCTCTATCCAAAACTAAGGAATGACAAGTCTTGTACTAATCTAATAAGGTGTGGGGACCCTGTTCCTGGTTTAAAAATGCCTGCCAAAAACGTGTAGAGCTATATCAAACAACTTTCCAAAAACTGAGGCCAACACAGCTGGATTGATTCTGACCTGCACTGAGGGATTTGTGACACAGGTAGAGTTTGTCTCACCAAGGAATTATTTGGCTACAGCAAGGATACCTGACCACAAGAGAGTTTTTGGTAGCTGCTATACTGAAAAAAAAAAAGTGCATAAAAAGGATATTCTTAACTTGCTTGACTGTGTTGCCCTCTTGTTTACAAATGCATGTGATTCTTAGAGCATTAAAGTGTTAATGCATACTCTGTACTAGTATGGTCCCTGTCTTGAATTGTAAGTCCATGTTTCGTATGTATATAAAAGTTGTGTCTTGCAGCATCTTGAACGTAGGTATCTGGATATATGCAGCTAAATCTAAACATACAAAATTAAAATAAATAATATGAGATTAATATGAGTGAATATAGTAATTGCACGAGAGTATTTAGATTTGAATGTAAACATTAAATATTTCTCTAATTGAGCTAATAAAAATATGATTTCTTCCTACTGTTTTTGCTATCTCTGGAGTTTTTTTTGGACAAAGGACCTGGCCCCTTGCTACTCATGCTCAGACCCACTCAAAGCTTATTCAGTGGAATCAAGTAGTCAACTAATCAAACTTAGACAATCACTAACACATTTTTTGTAGTCCTGGTAACGATTGGTCTGTGTTTCCAAGGAAATGAAAATTTGTCTTCAAACTGTGTAGCTGAAAAGGGGTAAGTGGGACATCCCTCCAAATTTTGGCCTTTGGTTCCCATTTCTTCCTGGTCCTGACACTAGTGTTCTGTGTGCTGCAAAGACAATCAGTGAGTTGAATTGACTGAAACTTGCGAACAATAACAATCAGATCTAGCTTAAAATATGACTAATCAAATGTTCTTCCAACACAAAGGATGAGATCAGAATAAGTTTCAATATTGTAGTGGAAACTTAGATTATCTCTTCTGGTGGTGTCAAATTAAATGATCTTTAATGTTACAAGGCTTGGCTTTTTTATTTTCTTCCTTTAAATAGGAATGTCTGGTTGTGGTTGTTGTCCATGATGCTCTTCAACTAGGCACGTGGCTAACAGCTCTTTAGCTCTTTATTTCTACGGACAAATAATCAACACAGCTGGAATTTTGCCTTAAAAAGAAATATGGAGGAGTTTTTTCCGTAATTATCAGTTAGACAAGTAGCAAGTTTTGAGAATGTGTTTTCTAGTGTCTCTGTTATTCTCTGCAAACACTGTAAGAGTGACTAGATTGCATACTTCAGTCATTTATAGAGTAGCTGTCTTAACAAGATGGAACCATGTACATTTTGAGTGGAGAGCTTGTGTCTTCTCTAGGGAAGAATGAGAATTGGCTAGTTCAGTTTCTGGGCTATCTTCCTGCGTGATGCATGCTTTATGTTTGAATCTACTTGTCTGGTTCAGTGAGGTAGCCTGCCCACCTGGCTTAGGAGATAATCAAATTGGGTTTTTTTCTGGACCTTTGGTGATTATTTTTAGTTGACAAAATCAGTATCTTTGTATGTGATCATAACTAACAAATTTGAATGACATAAGAATTCAGATAATTTTGTTAAATACTTGAATGGGGTTTCTTCTTCACTTTTCAGATTTTTTTGATCAAGTCTCCTTTCAAAATATGAAGCTTTGTCAGAATCTGTTTCCTGAATGTTAATATCTTTCTCTTCACACAGTGTAGGTATAAAGTTTCATCAACCTTTCTCAGGAAGCTGTTTCATTTTGTTTGTTTTTCTTTTGAAGGAGTATGATAATGTCTTTGGGTGAAGAGATATGAATAGTGTTTCAGGTTTTTTTCAAGGCTCTTTTTGAAAATAAGAGGTAAAGATTTTAGTACTGAACTTCAGATATTCCTCTAAAAGTCTGAGAAGAAAATATGCAAACTTTGTTCTAGCTTGAAATTATAGAAGAAAAGCAGGATCTCAACTGCTTGTTTCATGCTGGAAGGGCATGTTGTATTTTCATTGCAGAAAGAGCTTAAAGTATTGCTTTGAATGGCCTTTTTTTTTCTTCATTATCACCATTGAATGATTAATAAGTGTACGTCTAAGGCAGAATATTAGTCTAAAGAATTGTTCTGAAGTTATGGCAGCAAAGTAAAATTACAGAGCCTTTCCCTACTATTCACTAGTTCTGTTGAGCAGGTGTGTGGAAGTTGCTGTGCAAACAGTGTAGTGAGTTTTTTACAAAGTTATTGAAACTTTGCCACCTTTCTTTTCTGGGAAGTAAGCATTCTGTTTTGTAAAGTGATTTGCATGAGTAATTAATTTTAGTTTTTAATTTTTATGCATAGGGACAATAATTTCATATGTAGTAATGTCTTTGAAGAAATATGATATCGCTTAGGTATTTGTCAGTAACTGTCCAATTCATGGTATTTAGTCATTCTGCCTTTCATTAGCTTTTCTCAATTGCTTTGAATAACCTGGAATATTTATTAACCTCCGTGCTCTGTTGTGGAATATGTTGTGACTATTGTTTAAATCTGTTCAGGGGAAGCTTCTCCACGTGCAGCAATTCACTTTGAAAATAGGAAAATAAAGGTACAGTGATTCTGACAGAAGATGCATTTTAGAAAGGTAGTTAATTTTAAAATTAACACTTTTGTCTTTAGGTATCTCAGCAAAAGGACTTGAAAGTATGGAAGCTTTTGTTCCACCTCCCTCTTCTCCCACAGGTTATTTCCAGAAATCTAACCTTCACCTTGATAAGTTTAGTAATGAGAGTTCTAATGTTGAACATTATCTTAGTGCCACTGCTTGATTCTTTCAGTTCTCACAGATAATTTCTGTGTGAGTTACTAGTTTAAAAGTGTCTTTGATATTTTGCAAAGTAAATCTGCAAGAACATCTGCTTTTTGTGTAGTTGATGCTTCCAAATTATGTCAAATATTGTGTAAATTTATCTATTGCATGCTGGCTTCATTTAGTTCAGGATATTGAAAAAAATCCCAAATAGCTTGTCCTGTGAATGCTGTTCATATGACAAGAGTCTGTCCTCTAGCAGAATCTTTTTTCTGCAAATTCTTTTTTGCTGCAAAACCACTTAATCTGTAACTTCCCACGTTATATCCATGTTATATTTTTCCAGGCTTTACAGATCAGGTATGGCAGAGCAAATACATTGCCTAATTCATGTAAATAAAATTTTCATACATTTTAATATTTTTCTGAGCTCTTTATTGTGAAAGTATTTTTGTACACTTCACATAGCCAAGGTAATACTGTTGGAAAGTTTATTTGCAGAAGGTACCGATATCAATTTTTCAGGTGGGACTATTAAAATAGTTCACATAATGTCTGTATAATGTTAGAGATTTGTATTATAAGTCCCTGATTACACAGGGGTGCTCTTGACTGGTAGTTTTAGTCCAAGTTGAAGAAGTTCCTTCCTTGCCTGCTGAAGTTTTTTGCTGCTTTTGTATTAGCAGAACAGCATTCCGCATTGAACAGAATTCTGCCCTACCCGTTCTTCTAACATAAAAAGGCTAAGTAAGTGATGAGCTGGGAAGAAAATGGATGGAACCTTCTGACACTGGAGAATTTCTTGTTCTGGAGAAATTAATGTCAATGTCCCTTTGCACTGAAAAGAGGCAGAAGTCCTTGAACTCGTCTGTGGTCCATTTGGCGATAGAGCAGGGATGAATTTGCTGTTCATAAGGGTCTGGCAGTTGAAGTCACTGAAAGCTGACTATTTTCTAGTAAGCAAAACGGCTCCTGATTCTATGATATTTATATCTACATTTTATTATTAAAAACTGCTAATAAAAATCAGACTTGATTCCTATTAGATCAGTTGTTGTTTGATCATTTTTAAAACACTTTTACGATTTAAGTATGCTAAATTTAAACTGTAAGAGTCTTGCAGTAAAGAATGTCTTGGAAATTTACTAAAGCTTGAACTGAGTGATTTATTGTTTTTCTGAGAACACCCTTCATAAATTTGGAAGCAGTCTAATATGCAAATCCTTTGTCCCAAAAAATGAACCTCTAAAAAACCAAACTATGCTTAAGCAAGTTTGAATCATTCTGGGTTTCTTGTTTTTTTCTTCCCTATTTTAAAGGTGCATTTGAACTTCTTACTGTTTCTACATCGGCTAGCAGAAGAAGCCAGGACAAATGCTTTTGAGAACAAAAGTAAAATAATTAAACCCGAGCACACCATATCTGCCGCAAAGGTATTAAAGGACTTTTAATAATTTTCTTTTTTGCATAATGTAAAATGTATTATGACAGCATAGACGAATATTTTCTGTGTTAAAGTTGGTATTTTATTTGTAATTCAAAATGTATAGAGACTTAATGTTCTTTAATCCGTCACTGGCACAATTCACTGTTAACAACACAGCAAATTAACTTTCCTTGCCCTATTAAGTATAATCTGTTTTTTTTATTATTATTATTCCGTGTTTAAAGTCATAGTTCCTATGTATGGGTAAGTCTACAAAGTGGTCTACCAGCAAACATTCATGGGCTGAAAGCCCCTCCAAAGTTGAGGATCCTTATTTCAGATGATACTACATCAAGGAAGCATGCTGTCTTAACTTCAGTTATATAAGTGAAGCTTTATGGAACAAGTGAGAAGTAGTCCAGAGAGGTTCACATATCTTTCTTGCACCGTATGTTCTTACCTGCTTAGTCTGGGATAAGTTTGTAGTGGATTCTTGAAGCATGGTGTGGATACTATTTGAACAAGCAGATACTTTGTGTGATGTTGTGTTTGGCAAGGGAGGATTAAACTGGATTGCTATATGGCTAATTTAGCATTGCAAAAATTGTATGAATATCTGGGAAGGATGTTGAGTTTTGTATACATGCAAAAGAAGGGAAAAAGGAAGGTGTTAAGCAGCTTTCTCTGTCTAGAAAGAATTAGTGTCAAAGTATGACTGAAACCCCTTTGTACTCTGCAGCGCATTTCACTTGCTAGGATATATCTTGTGTATCTCTTGCAAATCTGTTTACCTTGGTGTCATGAAGGAACTTGGTCTCTTTAATTTGTTAATTGTTTAACCATTTACTCCTGCTGGGCAAATTGGAAGAACAAAACTCGTTGTTATCTGATATTTTGGTCCTGTGGCTTCTGTTTGTTTTCAGTATTTTTTTTTTCCTCTGGTGAAAGGTTTAGTTTGATACTTTCTATTACTATAGTAACAGAAATATATACAGAATATGTAGGGTAGCCAAGTGAATGTTACAGTTGGAATCTTATGCATTTGTAATTTCTTTTTAACTGCAATCTTAACATTATTTGAACATTTTTGTGCTCCATTTATTTTTTAAGATGAAAAGAAAGGAAAAACTGCCTGTATTTTAATAATGTTAACACTTAAACAGTCCCACTTGGGCTTTGAAGTTCATTTTTCAATTTAAACTCCAAACCAGAAAATGTCCTTCCAAAGGTCTGTGTGCTCTTGATATAGAAAGAAATAAGGCATTGCAAACACAAATGGAGCATAGTAGCTGTATGTAATTTTTCTTTTTGTCTAGGCTTAACAGAGTAAGAACTTCAAGTAATCTACTAAGGGCTTGAGAGCACTATTGCTATTTCGTAATATTAATTTTTAAAATAAGCCTTTTATTTTACAGAATTTTTGCTTATGAATGTTCTTGCTTTTAAAAAAAACCTCTTATATAAAATCTTTCAATATGCTTTTGCTTTATTTCTAACATTTTCCCTTGAGTTTTAGCTTTGGTGACTCAGCTCTTGGAAACAAATTGGCTAGGTGAACCTTTGGTCTGAGTAGTCTAGCATTTTGGACCTGAATTGTAGTGATAAAAACAGTGATAAATATACTTTTTTTCTTTTTGCAGGTTATTTTAAAGAAAAGCAGAGGCTAGAAAACAGACCACTGGAATTTTAAAGCAAAGTTTTTCCATCTTGTCTTACTAACTTGAGATGCTGTGAGCCAGCTTTAGCGCTTGTGGAAGTATGCAGTTTTATTGATGTCTATCTCCTAACTATCTTGCTCTTTCTTATAAAAAAAAAAAATCTTACAACGTATATTTTCATATGCCCCACACATAATTTTAAAGTGTGTGTCACTTGTCATTTAAGACTTTTGATATACTTTATTTCTACCATAGGTACTCTTCAGGTACAATGTGGCATTTATTATTAGAAGTGTGAAACTTCTAAAGGAGAACAGTAATAAAAAAAATGCAGGTTTCACAAAATCCATTAAAGATTTTGCAGTTCAAAGCAGATTTACTAGTTAAAGAAAATCTTGGCTTTCAAAATAATCACTACAGAAGCAAGTGTGTTAAATATCTTGCCTTCAATTTATTTATAAATGTCTTAGTTACTTTGAAAAGTAGGTTAAAACTTCTGTGTTCTGGAGAAAGAATACATATTTGGTATTTAAAATCATGCACTGAACTGTTAAGCTGGCCTATTGTTTGCTGTGGTGTATGAGACAACTTGGTGGTCTGTAATTCAGTTGGTGTGGACAGATGCACAGATTATGGAGAAGAAAAGATCTGGCACAGCTGTTGTTTTTGAAGTTAGATCTTGTAAAAATAACAAAGATAAATTGTCATGAATGCCCAGCTATTTCCTCCCCCCTTTTGAGTGTCATCCTAACTTGTCAGAGGTCTGGAAATGAACATTATATAAGTATGTCTTCTTAAATTAAGATCATATTCTATTCCTAATCTGATACTTGTAACCATTTACTGAACACTTTGCTTAAGGGATGTTTTAATAAAGTTATAGTTGAATCTCACAGTTTGAGCTGATAATACAGTTTTGTGGAATATGTGGTAGCTGATCCTTCATATGCACAATGAACTATTCTTAAAATAAAGGATCTTTAAAAGTGTTATGTAGTAGTCTAATTTTGTTTGATACTTTACTGAATATATTCTAGAAACTCAGCAAAAAAGAATTGCATTTTAGAAATATTTTAGTAATCTAAGAAAACTGTAGCAATACCAGTACTTTTAATGTCGTATCACGTCCACGTGCTTTTTAAAATCCCGTGCAGCCTTTGAAAAGTCATTCTTTTCCAGTATGCAGAAATGAAGGATTACTCTTCCACTTAACTCACAGAGCTTAGTTCAGTCAGCTTCTTTTAAGGGTTGACGAGATTATTCTGCCTTTTCTTCTCTTACTCCCTTGGAATCCACAAAGAAGGCTGAGAACCTACACATGTAGAGGATTTAATAATCTCAAGTACATTCTCAGGAATAAGGAAGACCAGACTAAGTATCTATATTTTTCTTTGTAATTACTGTCCGTGATTTAACAATTTTATTGCAACACTAGATTTTCCTTTGTTAGAAATGTTTTTTCCTAATTTTTCCTGAAATATTTTTTTATAGTCTTGATTTTCCTGGGAGCAAAATCCACTCTGAGCTTAGTGGAGTATTATTCCCATGTAGTAGATTGGTGATCAGCTGCCGTTGGGGAAGGGAGGCAGTGAAGGGTTAAAACCAACCAGTGTACTTCTAAAATATTTTATACAGTGTTTTTGGTCTGCATTCATGGTTAAGAAGGGATGCCCTTTTGTAATATGAGAGAGACTTTTGACAGCCCATCGTTGGTGTTTTGTTATAGCTGAAGAAGGCAGGCATTAAGAAGACCTGCATAGCTTGGCAGGTATTCAGGTTTCTCGCTTAAACTTTAAATAAATGCTAACTGGAAATTAATGTGGTTGATGTAGTGTGCTTTAGCATTCAGAAATATAAAATGCTATTACGTTTTTCTAGTATCTTCTTGAATGTTCCCCATAAGGTTAATTATATTAGTATTTGGCAGCTCTTCTGTGTTTCATGTATATATGTAGAGTCTCCTCGATACAGTACTCCTTACTGTATTTTTAAAATCAAAACTCCTTACAGCAGTATTGTCTAAATACCCATGAACACTTCAATTAATATAAACTTGGAGGTTATAGTAGTAATCTATTTCTGTTATCAAATCTCTATGTAATGACAGAGCATCAAAGCACATAGTACTATAAAATACTCTTTTAAACTAGGTCTGTACTAGAAAGCTTAATGAAGTTATATTCTTTTGTTTGAATTCTTGTGTTGATTCTCTGCCCTTAGGAGGAAAAAAGCAAGGATTATTGAGGGAAGAGTCATGCTGATGCATTTATAAGGTGTCTATCCTTTTCAGCTCTATTCATGAAACCTTGAGAAATTTGGAGTTCTGAAACCATTGAGACAATTCACTATTGAATTTCCTGGAGTTTTAAACATAAGATTCAAGAGATTTTGGGAAAGAGAGATGCTCTCTAACAATATGGTTATGACTCCTTATTTCCTTAGAAAGCAGGACCTAAAAACTTAAAAGTTGCTTTAAGACATCCAGTTTTTCCATTTTCTTCTCTTTGCATCTTTCCCAATGTTCTGTTTTTCATCCTACTCCACCCTTTCACTATGACCATCAATGAAAGGGAGAAAAGTAAAAACGAAAAAATAGAAGAATTTGGCCAAAGTACTTCTGACGACCAA
Source organism: Empidonax traillii (assembly GCF_003031625.1). NCBI lineage: Eukaryota > Metazoa > Chordata > Aves > Passeriformes > Tyrannidae > Empidonax > Empidonax traillii. Next base: position 125,413 of record NW_020955265.1, read on the forward strand.
GACGGTGTCTTGGTTTTCAGCTTTCCATGTAGCTCATGTTAGTCCTTGGGCCAGGGTGGTATCGTAACTGATTAATGCACAAAAGAAGGAAAAATGTTTATTGATCAACAGGTGACTATGAGGAAAGAGAATGGTGGTGCTGCTATATTTGTTTCATCTTGCTTCACTTGGGAGTGACTGCTAACAGGAGATCTGCTGTTTGCCAACTTGAGTAAGTCTTCTGGTGAGGAGTATGCACTGTTCCAGCTATTGTGCTTGCATCATTTTGCTTGCAAGATAAGCAAGCAGAGAAGATAGTTGTGAAAGCTTTAAAACTACATTCATGCATACTGTTGTTTTAATTTGTAGAGCATGTAAATTTAATATTTTATGAGTGGTATAAATCATGTGATTATTAGGTTTAAAGCTGTTTTAAAAAGTGAGCATCAGGAATGGTATGTCAGTGAAGTTTAGATCTGTGGAGAGATTTAGCCATTTTAACTCCTAATGGTGACAACAGGAATAAATGAACTTGTATACTTTAGTGGGTTAAGAACCCAAATAATCACTGTTCTATTTGAATGTAAATACGTCTGCTGTTTTGAGTCAGAACATCAACACAGATGCTAGAGAGGACATTCATGGTGTGGAATTTCATTGTACTTTTATGTGGAGAAGTGAGGGACTGCTAAAAAAAGAATCTCAGGTTTTTTAATACAAATAGTCAATGTTTTCTGGTTATAGTCATACAATAAAGGAAAAATAAATTCAAAAATATGTATGCTGTAATAGAAAAATTCTTTTTCTAGCCATAAGGTGGAGATAGAGCAAAAACTCTCTTTTTTTCCCCTATGGTAACTTCCCGTTAGAGAAAATATTTGGTTTATTCCTACTAAAAAGTATGTTATAGATTGTGACGCTTTCAGACTTTTTTTGAAGACTACCAACCCTACACTGCTGACATATGTAGGGCAATTAATATTAAAAAAAAAAAAAATCCCATACACATCAAACAAGGATGTTTTGATCCATGCTGAGATGGTAAAAGATATGTGAGACTTTGAAGGATCTTGAAGATTTTTCTTTATTCAAAGCTCAATGTTTCAGTATCATATAGTTTTCTTAATTATAAATGGCTATTTATACAACATAGCCTTAATTTTAGAAACTAGTATGTTCTGTGTGCAGTTTTATGAAGGGAATGTTTTTACAAGACGTTGCTTATATGGCAGCCTTAACTATGAAACATATCTCTCATATTGACTGACTTGCTGAGTTGGCATTCCATTAGTCATTTATCAGCTTAGAACAACTAATGATAGGGCATTGTAATTCCTAAATGCATAGGGCTTTGAGGTGATTTATAAGTATATATTTAGAAAGTGTGACATATATTTCAAATAGAAGTGCTGATTACAGTAAATCAAAATTCCTTTTTCCAGATCTGTGAAATATGTGTCACATTCAAGTTCTTTAGAATGTTCAGAGTGCTGTGTGTAGTTGGTTTTCAGTTCAATACCCTATATGGCATATAGATTCCTTGATATGTTTTAAAGGAACTGTACTTTTAGCTGCTGTGGTAGCTTACTCGGATATGATAAAAGAACATAGTATAACAAATCTCTTACATGTTTCAGTAGTTTCAGTTCTAGGGTGAGAAGATGCTGACAGTATTTTTGTTGTGCTAAATACTGAATTGCAAGAAGTTGAAGAGTCTTTCCACCTGACAGCTCATGGTTCTGCAGACATAATTAGTTGGAATTCATTCATTTACTGTTTTGTGAACAATGTTGAGAGTTTGTCAGTTTCTCTGCAGTCCACAGTCATCAAATTCACATCAGCTTTGGTACACAGTATTCTCCTGTGGGCTGGGTTATTAATGTTATGCTGACCAAACTGCTGAAAGATCTTTTCAGGTCATTTGATATCTGTAAGATCAGGTTTCTTACTGAGAAGGTCACTTTCCTGGGGAGTGATTTCAGTGTATGGAGGATTTGGTGGAGCGGAGACAAATGCCTAAACAGCCCTAAAGTAACTTCTGGTTTAAAAAAAAAAAAAAAAAAAAAAGTAGACACAATCTTACTACTGGGTAATAACAGACAGTGACTGCAGCAATAAAATAAAAGGAAGAACACTTCCTACATGAATGATTTGCTCTTAACGTTCTAGCACTAGGTCAGGCCCTACAGAAACAGACTATTTTGTTCTCCGAGTCTGTAGAAAGCACAGAAATATATATATATATTGGCAATGGTACAGATCCTGAATCAAAAAATTATATAGAGCAAACACTTCCACACATCTCTTATATTGGATTTAAATCGGTGTTAATTGTATTTGTGCTGACCTCTAAAAGTGACAGCCTGATGTAAATTGTTTTCATTTGTTTAACTTCAGTAGTTAAGAACACACATAGCACAAGTCAGTTTTAATGAGACTGCTGCAAATTTTGTAAATGAACCAGAGAAAGGAATACATTTAAGCAACATGTAAGCCAGTTTTTAAAATTCTTTTGCATATCTGAAATCTTAATACAAGCAAGCCTCTAGTCTTAGCTGTTGAAATTGTTATTCATAGGGTAAAAGCTAAAGTTTCCATAGTGATGGTAGGTTACATTTGAATGTTTAAATTCTTTATTTTTTTAGTTGGCTTTCATTCTTCAGAGAAAACTCTGTGTGTACAATGCTGCTTCCAAAACTTGTCAAAAAACCCAAACAAACAAACAAACAAAACCCCCAAAACAACAACAAAAAAAAACCAAACAAAAACCCCCCACAAAACAAACAAAAAAACAAAACAAACCCCAAGCAGTAAAGAAAAGGGGCAGATAAAGGCATGTCATAGGAGATTATTATCTGGCCAACTGTAACTGCATTTCTATAGTTTCACAATTTGTGTTTCATGTTGGAGTTTAATTGTGGGTTCCCACATTTTCCAGATTTAAAGAGTTGGGTTTTGGGGATGGTGGACAGTAGTTTTCTTACAGTCTAAGTAACAATACTCTCCTAAAACTTTTTTCAATAAAGAGATGGGATATCTTACTAAATTGCCATCAGAATTCCACATGGCAATTAATTTTGATGATACTTCTCCTGTTACGTATTTTGAAAGTTTTTCAAACAAATTCATATGGAATAAACCTTGAAAATTCTGATCAAAGGTGGACAAAATAACTTCGTCTTCCTTTGTCTTTTGTTTTCCCTATTGTTTCCCTTTCCTCTTCTGGATAAGACTAGAGAGCCGCAGTGAAGGCTTATTTCAGGGCAGCAACAATATTTAAAAATCCAGTACTGCTAAAAGGATCGATTAACCATCAGGTTTTTTTTGAAGGCGCATTACTATTCACAGAATCACAGAATGGGTCATGTGGGGAGGGACCACAGTGGGTGATCTGCTCCAACCTCCCAGCTCCAGCAGGGTCCTCGTATAGCACATTGCACAGGATTGTGTCCAGATGGTTCTTGAGTATCTCCAGTGAGGGAGACTCCACAATTTCTCTAGGCAATCTGTTCCAGTGCACGGTCACCAGCAGTGACCTTCACCTTAACTTTAATAATTTCTGCATTTGTGTAGCATGAATACAAACATTCTGAGACTGTGAAAGTAGGGCCTAGGGTTTAATGATATGTTTTGTTGACTGCAATTTTTGACGATAAGTCCCGACAAAATAGGGGGTAGCTTACTGTCTTGAGAAGGTGTTAATTGTACTGTAAGTTTGTACCTGTGAACACAAAGAAATTTTATTGTTAATGTAATTGTTCCTGCTATCGTACTTTCTGTTGAACTTCTCTTATTTGCTAAACAGCCCACTGGCAGTGCAGCTGTAGGCAAGAGTTGGAAGAATATGCAATATTAAAAACACAGGATAAATGCAAGCACAGCAGTTTTACTTTGGCATATTATTTTCATGAACCTAGCATCTTTTGCAAGGTTTTCTTGGAAATAAAAAGAAAACACCTTTCCAAATCGTCTTTACTTGTGTAGAATGGATACTTAGTTACACTGAACTTCTCCAAAACAAACGTTCATGTATTGAACTGAATTGTACCTTGGATATTTCTGCTAACATGTTTTTTCTTTCTTCTTGCTTGCCCACTTTCACTCAAAAGAGAGGGTGGGATAAGCTGGATACTCCTTTTGTCTAAAGAAAACACTTATAATGGCTCTTTTTTTTGTGAATTTCCTGGTGAAGCAGAAGCCATGTACCTCTAAATTGATGTCTTAGAAATTACTAAAAAGGTATTTTGTGTCTACTACCTGTAGTTTAAAACATTTTTTTCTGATGTCTGAAGACTTTCTCTGCATGTAGCAGGTTTTATGCCTCTAACTTTTAATTCTCTTTATAAGGGTTGTTTTTTTCAGTTCAGAAATTCTAGATATATTCTAAAATATAAAATCCAGATGGAACTTAGACAAGCTATATTTTATTCACTGAAGAACCCACCAATGTAAAATATCAGACTACTCTCACTGAGAATGGAGAAGATTTCTGGTAGATTATTTGACATTTTTGTTCATTTTGTTTTGTTTTTATTTTGGTTTGGGGTTTTTTGTTTGTTTTCTTTGGGTTTTTTGCTAACTACATGGGCTGCTAGATATTTTAAAGTTTTTTTTTTGCTAAATATTTGATATCATATTTCTTTATTCAAGCATGAAAATTTAATTATGACTCACCTCCCAGAGGAGTCTTCCAGTTTCCATAACATTCCTAATATTCTTAATTTTGAAGACTAAGCAGAGTTTCTTCCCAGTATTTTCTGTTCCTCTTTTCCAACCCCTAAGTTCAGTGCTAAAGAGAGGGAGAGGGTGGTTGTGGTGCTGCAGAGCATTTATTCTGGAACGTTAGCAGTAACACCAACAAGTAACAGGCTTTAAACTGAGAAAACTGTAGGTGAAGCAAGTGCTCCAAGTTCCTTACCAAACCTACATGATCCTTTGGGGAGACAATTTGCAAGATGAACCTTTGTTAGCAGTGCTGTTGCTTTTGTTAAAAATTGTGTAAATATTCGTCCCTCCTTCAAAAAACCCACTTTTTTTCCCTCTATTATTATTTTTTAAAAAAGTGAATTTAAACAATTTCATTATTCTTTAGTGTGTTAATTATTGATTGAAAAACATTTTGCTTCATTTTCTTTATATTTTTTTTTCTCTGAGAATACATAATCTTGAGAAAACTTCTAAAAATTAGAAGCTGAATGTTTAAAGCTGTACCTAAACTGGGACTTTGTAAATTCTACTGTTTTTGTTAAAAAAGTAACGCGAAATTGTGGCACAAACAAGTAAAATACTCCTAATAGTAAAGAAACGCTTTTGAAATACTAACTTTTTCACATTTTCTCTTGCAAATTCCATGTAAAAGGATAATGTCTGTTAAAAAGCTTGTGTGTAATATTTTTAAAGCTTAGTAAGTTTAACTCTTGTCTGCATCCCTCTTGAAAAGAAATGTGGACCATGTTTGAGACATAATTTGTGTAACAAAATATCTTTATTTCTGAGGTAATTTAATTTTTACATGCTTGTCTTACAGAGGAAGTATACTTTTAATAAAAGTCATGTGTTTAGAGCAGTAATTTTTTGCGTTCAGCATAAATTATTTTTATGTCATTACTATTTGATGTGAAGTCTACATTTTCTGTGAGTAAACTTAGCAGTTACGGTATGAATCTCATCTTCCTGCATCAGTACCACTATGTTACCAATCACTATGTTGAAAATAAATCTTTAGAAGTTAATATAAAATTTTGAGCAAAGTGACGACTACTTTTAATACAAGATGCACTGACAATAATTTTTTACCTAGGCTTTTTGTGTTGTGCTTGGAAACTCAAAGAGAAATATGTTTTCCACTATTCTTGTAATTTCAATTTTAAATGGAGTCCAGCACCACATGAAACACTTTCCTGACCTTTAGCCATGTCAGAACATGAAACAGAGGAGAAGGATATCCTATGGTGTATAGAACATTAAGGAGATTACCTCATCAGCATGAAAAGTCCATAACTAATCTGCACCAGAGACATGTAAGCTGTTGGAGGAGGACATTCTTGAGAATACAAAGAAACACATCACAACATGTTCTCTTAGAGTTATTCAGTGCGTAAGTGAAGCAGCCAGCATGGAAATGTTTCTGAATTACAGTGTCAAATTTGTTCTGTTTCCAGTGTTTTCTATTCATATATATACCTATACCACAAATTTCCAGGCTAAGGCAGGATTGAAAAAAGACACAAAAAAATTCTCATTTTTATGTGAAGTTAAATTCGAGGGGAAGTTGTTCCCGGTATTTTCCTTACAGTAAAAAGCGAGATTCTCCCAACTTGGTTAACATTGCAGGAGGTAACTGATAAAGAGGGAAGCAAGCTTTTTTTTTTTTTTCAGACTTCCTCAGCTGGTTTGGAACTGTACCTTACACTTGTTTAACATATTATTTCTTCAGTCTTGCTTGAGCTTTTATGGAGCCAATAGAGAAACTAATTATGAAGATTGAAACTCTAGCACTAGGTAAATAATATGTAATTTTGCCCATCCAGCACGTGCAACTGCTGCTATGGATTTGCTTTAAATTACAGCATCTGTGCTATCTTAATACATGGTTTTCTGTGTATTTTTTTTTCTTCCTAAAATGATTGGTGATAAATTTGAAAAATTTGCCAAAAACTGTAAATACAGTTTTCCAGAAATAAAGAGCTCATCTAAATGAGTCAACCCAGGGTTTGATTAGCCATGCTTAAATCTTGCAAATACAGTGGTTTCTGTGTCATTTGGTTTGGAAACCCTGTTGCAATTTTGTGCATGACTCCTTCTTTGAAAGTATTGCTTAGTATTAAGAGAAAAAAAGGAACCCAACACTGAACCTATGGAGGCTTGCCAAAACATGTTTAAATTATCCTTATTAGGTCACAGTAGTCTATTCTTCAAACATGCTAGAATTGTTGGCTCATCTGCATTGCAATATATTCTTTGAGTAGATGAGCAAGATAAAAGGAGTCATCCTAAGCAACTAAAAAAATAATTTTTATCCTGTTTCCATATTTTTCAGTTTCATATGTCTTTTTCAGTTTATCCAATGAGAAATTAGATTATGTTACCCCCTAAGACTGTCTCGTGCTGATTGATCAAATTTTGTAGTATCTCTGAAATGCATTTATTTTTATTATATTTCTTTTCAACAACAAAGTTATCTTATTTAAAAGTTTTCATCAGCTTACTGTACTCTAAAACATTTTTTAGCAGATAATTCACAAAATGTTTCTTCTTTGTCATGAACTGTTGATGTACAATTCAGTTTCTTCCAGTACTGTCACCATTCAGAATTGTTTGTGGAATATTCTGTTGAATATTCTAGGGCACCCCACTTGAACAGGGAGGTTGGAAGTCCGGTTGTCCCTTCCAACCTTACGCATTCTGTAAGTCTTGTTTTTTATCTCACTGAGCAGCTGTCTGTTTTCACTGATTGCCATTTGAAAGGCAGCAGTCTGTAATCTGCTGGTTATTTTGCATGTTATATTTCTTTGTTTTCTTCATCCTGATTGAACATATGTAATAATTCTTAGCTGGAAGCTTGCAGAAGACAGAAGTAAACATGCCTTTCAGTAAACACTTTCTGAAGTGTGCTTAAATTGCTTAAATATTCCATATTCCTAATGATAAACTTCGATTCATTGACTTGGGAAAAGCTAGGCTAAAAATATATGTCTCTTTTTAAAAAAATTGAATTAATGCTTGTGGAAAAGATTTCACAGTAGTTGATTGGTTCTAGCTGCAGAAATATATAAGTGTAATAAATAATAGAGCCTTACTGAAGTCCAAATACTTTTATTTTTTTTGTTGAAGTGAAATACCATATTTGTACAGAACATAAGTAGTAGATGAGAGATTTGACCAAGTGCATTGGGAAAAGCCCTTCCCCTTAGGAAAAGTCCAGGAAGAACAGATGTAATCTCCAATATAAGCAGTTCTAAGAACTGAAGCCCTTTGATCTGAACAGAAGCCAACTACTAAAAATTTGCAGACAATAACTTCTTTACATTACTATGTCCTCAGTTATGATTTAGAGAGGCAATCTACTTTCTCTGTTTATCTGTTATCTGTTCTGCAGTAGGATCCAAATCTTAGTTCAACTGAGGCAAATAACAGAAGTTATTAACATTTAAGAGATCAGTGTTACCAAAAAAATGTAAAATTGTTTATCTTGTTTCCAGTAATAAGAGCCATTCTTGTCACTGCCTTTAAGCATTAGATTTTCTTAGATGCTTAGCCGACTGGGCATTGCAATTGCTGCAGGGACATTATCATTTGGGTGAGATAAAGAACTTTTTTAGGAAAACTTTATTTTCCATAATTTTTATTTTTTGGGATTATTAACTTTTTTTTTATTTTATTTTTCCCTCCCCCTGTAGATACATTCTGGGCCAAATTTCCCTAATTTAGACTAGTGTAAAATCAAAGTTGTACAAAGTGATCTACATTGCTGAAAATTGGAGCAAGTTTTTTCCCCAATGGTTTTGACCACTGCATCTTGCTCTGCAGCAGTTTCCAGGCTGTTCTTAATTTGTCTTTGATATTCCATGTTAACTAAGTAACTGCATCTGTACAGCTGCTAAATTGAGGGTTTTGAATGCTAGGTTTCCACACTAGCAGATACTTTTGGCAAGTATGTACCTTTACCACAAAGTTGTTGCTATTATGGGATTGTTTCAATCATACGCTGAAACTCATTTTCTTGAATGCACTTTTAATTCTTTCTTTGTTTTGTTTTTATTGTTTGCATAAGAGCACCACATGCTAATTCACCACATGATGTGTATGAGCAGTCCAAATATCACAAAGTCAGTTCCAAAGTCCAGACTCTCTCATAAAGCGTATGATGGCAAAATCCTTAGTCCAAAGTCAAGTCAACCAGAACTTTGGAGCATCTTCAGAGTAAAATATTTTTCAGAACAGCTGCAGGAATCTTGATATATAACCCACAGTGGGGTGGACATAACCCTCTAATACTGAAAATATACTGCATAATTTACACATGATGACAAGATAAAAGTTTTTATAAGAATTTCTTCAAAAGAAGAAGGAGTAAAAACAACTAAAAATAAATAGAAACACTTTTCCTGTTCTAAGCCCACATTGGGCACAGCCATGATGGCAGCCAACACCTTTTTGGCACAGAGCCCTGCCAGTTGCCCTGTCCCAAATTTAGAGACATAAAACTCCTCTTCTGCAACTTTTTCAACCATTTTGGATTTGTCAAAGTTTGCCTTCCTGAAAAAGGCTGGGGGAAGGAAAACATATAATACTTTTTCTCTTGCTTCCTGCTTGTTAATAATTTCATGTTAATAAATTGGAAATTACATAGTCTACAAACATAGACTTATTTTGCTAGATTCCATCAAAACTGCATTTTTTATACCAATCATTTTGTCTCTGATCACACTTCTCTTATGCAAAGCAGAAGTGTTCACTGTATCTTTTAAGAGTATATCATATGCCTTGTAAAATCAACTATTTAATGTCAACTGGAAAAATCTTTTTTGGAGTTTTCTAGGATTTTATATCTCAAATTTTGCAGCAGCATGAATCCATGGTTTGATAAGGATTTAAGGCATAATCTTTTCAACCAATTTGGTGCCAGTGTGCGCTAGAAAGATATTCCTTAACTCAATAAAATTTCAAGAGCAAAGCATTATTGTAATCCATATGGGAGAGAAAGTGAAGTGTTCATAAGTGCACACATACATGCTTACACATATACATGTGGGTACTCTTCTACATGTATGCATGAGAAGAGTCAGCCCATTGAATGTCTACCCTCAGATACAGCCTCAGATCCTGGTCTTGTGTTTTCATTCTCATAGCTGAGAACTGTAAACATCATCTGGAAGAAGAGCAAGACTGTAAAGCAGAATATGGAGTCGCAAAGGCTCTCTGCCATACACAACAAGGTGAAAGGTATTTGATCTGTTTCTCTAGTTCACTTAGATGCTCATATGTCACTCCGTGAACAAAAAAAAGGTAAATTCTGGTCATGAGGGACAACCAGATCTGTACCATCTCATTTTACTTTTTCACGTCAAAGGTCCTAGCAGAGAGTGAGGCATGAGCTGCTATTGCTGTAGTTACACTTACCTGCTGAATGATGTTTTAAGACTATCGACATCCAGAGTATGGCAGAACAGTTTTAAAACTTCCCTCACCTACCCTAGAAATATTAGGCTGGGCAGTTCTTCATAGTTTCTCTTTCCTTCCTCATCTTCTCAGGTGAACCAACAGAGGTTTTGTCTGCTTCCCCTACAAAACATCTTGGCCTGGTTTATTTGGTTTTTCTAAATTGTATTACTAAGTAAATCTGGAATGTGTCCATGTCAGAATCATTGCAAACTCAGTGGAAAGGATGACTGACTTTATCCCAACTCCCGTACTTCCAACTTTTCATCTCCTGATACGAGTGAATTTTTTGAGTGCCAGAAGGTTTTGCAGTCATTTATAGTGAGTAAAACATCTTCATTTTGCCAAGATATGTTACTTGGATATGCTTTTGAATTGAATCATAATGAAAACAAGATCCGGTCTAGAAGAGAGGATTTCTCATCCTTCCTCTGTGGAATATGACCTAATTTTGCTAGCAATGGGGAAGCACAGTTGCTCTTTTGAAGCCAAGAAAGGAAAAACTAGTTGGTTTCAATAAGAGGTGCTGGAAACTGTCTTTTGTTCAGATACATACAGGTGGATTTTAAGTCACTTATATTAAAAATAGTTCTATGCTGTCCCTGTTCTGTTTCATTGTCTATCCAGAATATCTGGAGAAATCTTATAATTCTGTAAAGATGAACTGACTGAAGCATTATGTCTTAATTTCTTATTAGACCCATTTTTACCAGATTATTATACTGAACACACTAGGTTTCAACAGTATGTTAAATTTTGGGTTGATTAGATGATCTGGCATTGTATTTTCTGGTTCTTTTGAAGGATCTTGCTGTTCACTGTTTCATATTAACACCTGGTCATCTGAATGCTTATGTTAAAGAGAGTTTAGTCATGTTTTTTTTTAACTGTCTAGATGCTATGAATGCTAAGAACATTGTGTGCTGTGAGAAGACATATGACATTTTTCTACACATATTGAGAGACTCAGTTAAAAGGCTTTTAAGTTTTAGCTCCTCAAACACAGTGAAGTGCCTAACTCAGCTTTTGGTACATTAAGTGGAATTTTCCCAAACATGGAGTTTTTAAGATGGGTCTAGACTATATCTGTTTAAGTAAAATATGCATGGTGTATAGAAAAGAAATGGTGGAAGAATGGTCTAAACATACCAAAATATTAATTACATGGAGCAAGCTGTGTTATGAGTTTCATTTTATTGTAAATGTGATCCAATTTACATTTGTACTATTTTGATTCATCTGACATTCACACTGTAGCTTGTAGCATGAAGCTAGTTTCAAAACTTCCATGAATCCTGTGCTTGTTAACATGTTTTCGTGTTCTAATTTGTTTTGGTAAGCTTAAATCTCTCTTTAGAAAGACCATGTAGTCTTATACTTCCACACATAAATTTTTTGGGTTAGATTGTTCCAAAGCAAAAGGAAGGTTTTTTTTCATCAACCTGAATTTTTCTCACTTGATTCCCATTTCATCCCAGGTGGACTAGTAGGTTTGCTCATCCAGAGTTTTTCAAATTTTCACTAATAGTCCATTTGGAGTGTGGTAAAGCAAATGCTACAGAACCGTGAGATAACTGTATTTTGTTGTTATATTCTTTTAATTTTATGACTTTTTTTTCTCTATAGAGGAATGAGGTAATAGCAAAAGTTCTGCAATTGGGTTTTAATTAAATTAAAAAAGCAAAAATATCCAGTAAATCTTGGTGCATGATGGTTCTTTGCCTTTCTCTCTCTCTTTCTCCTTCCTTTAAGATGTTGATATCAATATAGGCCAGGAGATATCCTGCCAAGAAGGACTTGGGAGTGCTGGTAGAGACGAGAGGCTGTACATGAGCCAGCAAGGTGTGCTCACAGGCCAGAAAAAGAATCATATCCTGGACTGCATCCAAAGCAGGTCATTAGGTCAAAGGAGGTGATTCTTCCCCTATACTCCACTCTGGTGAGACCCTACCTGGGATACTGCATCCAGCTCTGGAGTCCTCAGCACAGAAAGGACGTAGACCTGTTGGATTGAGTCCAGGGGAGGGCCACCAAGATGATTAGAGGGATGGAGCAACTCCCCCATGAGGAAAGGCTGAGAGAATAGGAATTGTTCAGCCTGGAAAACAGAAGGCTTCAGGGTGACCTAATTGCAGCTTTGCAGTACCTGAAGGGAACCTACCAGAAAGATGGGGCAAGACTATTCACTAGAGCATGTAGTGACAGGACAAGGAGGATTGGATTCAAACTGAAAAGAGACTATTTATGTCAAATATTAGGAAGAAAGTCTTTACTGGGAGGGTCATGAGGCACTGGAACAGCTTGCCCAGAGAAGCTGTTGGTATCTCATTCTTGGAAGTGTTCAGTACCAGGGCTGGAAGGGGCTTTGAGCAGTCTGGTCTAGTGGAAGCTGTCCCTCCCTGCCCATGGCAGGGGAGTTGGAGCTAGATGGTCATTAATGTCCCTTTCAATCCAAGCAATTCTATGATTCTGTGGGATACAAAGGATTGATAGTTGGATGTTCTTAGTACTGAGGCTGAGCTCTGGATTTTGCTTTTTTAAAAACATCTCAGTCGTTGGGCTGTGCTAGAATTTCTGAAAGCTAAAATCAGAGCTAGATATTGAGACACATATAAAGTCAGAAGATATCAATTTAGTTTGTAATCTGCTGCAAAAAGTTTTTATTTTTAGCTTTACTTACGCTTGTATGTCTGTACTGACTTCAGTTGGATGCTACTGTAAAGATTAGGTAGACAGCTCATCACGCCCAGAGACTGCTAAACTTGTAATATGCTGAAGCTGCAAAACATTATACCCATTTGGAGGTTTCCATGGCAACTGCAACTAAACACATTAGATATAGCAAGAGTAGCTTCATTAAAAACATCGCTGGAAGAAAGCAGAAAATCCTGTAGTGTTCTTTTCTAAAGAAGTTACATTGGCATTACTTCTCAGTGAGCATACAGAAGCAATGGATTTTAACGTGGCAAATTTTAGAATCATTTTAGAATTTTTAAAATTCAGATAATTATTTTTTTCCTTTTAGAATTATTTAAACATCTGAAACAGGAACTGTGGTCATATAAATGCAGATGAAACAATTCCTTTAACCTATCCATCTCTTAAAAGCTTCCATAATTGAATCAAATGCAGTTTTCCTGAAGAAAGAAGGTCAAGAAAGAAAGTATCTTTCCAATGCACCGAGCATGTTTTATTTTTTTGGTTTTGGAGTGAGAAGGGAAAGCTTTGGTTATACACTAGTCATTACCTTTCAAATACAATGCTAATTCTGCCAAACAGGTGTAAGAAAATAACTGGGCCAATTGCACACTGAATTATTTATGATATATAATTCTTTTTATACTTTGCAGAAGTATTCAGTTATTTTGTAGTGGAAGAACGATGAAGGAAATAGTAAAAGTTTCAATATGTGTCTCAGGAATTGATGTATGGGAAAATGTAACAAAGGATGAGAATTATTGTTTGGTGACAGTAACAGTACTATTAATATAAGGGAAAGAACTACAGAGTAGAAGATACTAGGTCCTGAGTCTTTCCTTAGGAGCAGAAAAGCACAAAAAGAGAAAGCTGCTCTGAGTTAATGTCATAAGTTTTATAGAAGTTCAGGGGAGGGAGGAACAAGTGTGAAGAAGGGAGTGAGTGATGAGGAGCAACCTTGCTTCCATGTTTGTACAAAATTTTAAAATATTCTTGATTTTTTGTGAGAATAACAGTTTGTATAAGAGGGTTGTTTTGAACATATATTTTGTTTAATTGAAATTACCACTTCTGCTTCTTGACAAAAGCAGGCACATCGTAATACTCTTCATGGGGTTACTTTGGTGTTTTGTATGGAAATCTTATAAGGAGATCCTTTCTGTTGATATTTTCTTTACATATTACAAGCTTCAGTGGGTCTGATAGATCTGGTATGAGTCAACAGCAAGATTTGTAGAGTCTTGACTGGGTGAGGGATCTCCAAACATTTCAGCTTTAATTTGCAGTCTACCTTTCTGGAATTTGTGAGTACAGTTCACAAATACTTATTTTTCAGCTAAATGGAGCTCTTTCAATCAGACTGTGCAGACTGCAGGATATGGCCCTGTTTTTAAAAGGTTAAGTATCTTATCTCCTGTTATACTTAGCTGAAAGTAAAGCAGAGAAAAAAAAATCAACTTTAACCATTTTAAACCAGATGATCCTTTTCATCTGGAATAAGTTTGTACTTAAAGGAACTACACAGTACAGCCCTTATAGTAATACCTCATTAAAAACCATGTATTGAATAACCACATTTTCAAAAGAAGCGTTTCAACTGATTGCAGCAATACAGCTGTCCTTGCAAAGTCAGCATGCAAGGGAGGATCATGCAGATTAGCACAGACATAACAATGTGAGACCTTTGGGTCAATTTGAGGAAATGGCAAGAGTCATAGTGGCTGGGTGCACACCTATTCAAGGAGATCACATAATCATTTCATCCTGATGGTATCATTTCATCAGCAAGTGAATATTTAGGCTGCTGTTTCCTCCACGCATTTTATCCACTGAGTTATAGCTTTCTTTAAACAAGTGAAATGATAGCCTTTTTTTCTAACAGAAAAGAACTGGTCCAAATAAAATTCAATTTTCTGCACAGTGAAAATTAGCAGATGAGTTGTTTTTCAATTGAAGAATAAAATGTGGGAGATTTCCATGAACTTTTGGCGTGGGGGAGGGAAATCAACAAAAAAAACACTCTATCCCTGCTAAAAAGCTGCACTGTTCAACATTTGATGTCAGAATTTCTCTGATGTTCCACTGAAAATTGTAAATCACCCGGTCACTTGAATTACTAGTCTTCAGGATGTAGGCAAGGAGGGCAGGGGGGAAGGGTATGGTTTCTTGTAGCCACATCTCCTAGCTTGATTATATCAGAGGCCAAAACACCTCCTACCATGCCACAAATGAGGAAGCCTGGTAGTATATCCTGGTGTGATAGTGCAATGGCGTGGAGAGGCACACTTGGACAGTGTGTTAGCTCTGCTAAAACACAGGTTCCTTGTATGTTTGGGAAGTTCACTCTTTTTAACTTATTTTGAATTTGACCAGATATCTCATCTGCTCTAGTGAATGCAGTGCAAGGATCAAAAGGACTTGTAGGGTTAGGAAAGAAACTGGAGAAAAGCTACTTCAACTAGCACTTCTGCTGAAATTCATGAATCTACAGTGGCAAAACCACAGTATCAAATTGAATCAAATTGATCATAGTGAAGTCCTGTGCTAGTTTTGTATTGTTTATATTGGTATATGAGTTATCTTTTGGACAGATAGTATGAGTGTTGCACTGTGCATCACTGTGTAGTAGCTGAAAAGTCTTACTTACTACTGTCCATACAGACCCATGCAAAAGGGCAGCTAGAGAAATTCCTGATTTTGAAATGTCTGATCTGGGCAGCACTGAGTTGTCAGCTTTTTGGAGGTAGTTAATTCCTTTTTAGTATTGAGGTTTATGACTTTCTATCCTATCTGGTTCTCAGCTATGGAGAAGCATGGGGTGAATGTGTGTACTCTGTGCAAATAAGCTAAACCCATGCCATAGCATTATAGCTCGTGATAAAAGAAAGGCTTCTTATAGGGATAACTCTTCAAACATCTTGTATCAAAAACAGTGAATGCAAGCATTTACTGAACTAATTTTTGTAGTGACACAAAAGATGATGATCAGGCCACACAAGATGCTTGAAGAGTTCTCTATACTTAGAACCATACGTTCTATAATGATGGAATTCATTTTGCTACCATCAGTTTCTGAGTAACACTCCTGAGACAAACAGTCTCACAGCTGCCATCAAACAGAATATGATTAATAGGAATCCAGTAAGGTTAGAAACCAAGGCCCTGAACAACTTTAGTAAGTTTTATGGTATGTTTATGAAGGTTGTAGTCATAGTGAGACCAAGGAAAGAATTACATATTGTGTAGAAAAAAATAGTAGGAAGTTCTGTTTCTTTGCAGTCTCTGAAAACAAGTCTCCACCCTTCTGCTTTAAGGTTTGTATACGAGCAGGACTGAAACTGAGTTATCTTTCCTGGAGGAAGAGATCAACTTGGAACAAAGGAAAAAAAGACAGGGGAGATGATTTGTCTAATGAGGAAGTTTGTAGTCCATATCAAATATTAATTAATATTTTCTTCTAAATTATTTCTGTGGTGTTCTTATGGTTTCATTTCTAAAAGTTGGACTCCTAAAGTAAAGTAATTTAGTTTTTCTCTTCTCACCCAAAATATTTTTTGTCTACTAACTTTCAATGTCTAAAAATAGGGCATACTCTGCTGAAACTTGACCATATGTGTTATTAGTGTATGTGAGCCTTTTGAGCTGGTAGAATTATATACAAGTATTAGGACCTGCTTCTGGGACAGTAAATAGAGTTGAGTAATACCCACATTTAAAGAGAACTTTTTTTCAACAAAGCCTTTCTTTTGTTAATATTAAAGAAGGAACTGAACAATAGTGACTTATGAATTCTGAAGTTACATGAACGTGGTGGTTTTAATCTAGGCCTTCCCTGGTTACCAGTTTGTAACCAAGGAAGGGGCAGTGTTCCCAGTATTCCATACGATTTTTACGTAAATCGAAGTATAAATAAGAAGGAAGGAGAGGCCTTCGCTCTCCTCTCTTCTGCCGAAGTTCGGGAACAGTGGGTCCCTGCGTTGGTCTCGCTTATCTAAGGCTGAGGCCTGCAGCATCCACTGACCTGCCACGTGGAAGCTTGGAGAGTGCTGACCATGTGTGTGTCAATCCTGTTTTTTTCTAAGGGATGTGGTGAGATTTGTTTTACTAGTTATTTTATTAGTTCTCGGGTTTGATTGTGCATATCTATTCGGCGTCCCTTTTTGTTTCCTTTTGTCCCTTTTTTTTCCCCTTTCTCTATCCCTTTGGGGGGTGTTTGGATTCCCATTTGCTGTGTACATAGCATCTTAACTGTAATATACATAAAATATTTTTTTTATATAACTAGCTTAGTTTTCAGGTTCTTCAATTTGCACAGTTTTTTTCCTTTGCCCTGGGGGAAGTAGAAAGGGAGGAAGAGAGGGGCTGCTACTGGGGGGGTTGGGCATTTGGCAGGGAGCCAAGTCTGAACCATCACAATGAAATAGCAGTAATAGAGGGATGAAAGGTATGTGGTGAACTTCTGTATAATAACATTACTGATATCTCTTCAGATATCCAAATTAGCATTCACAGTGCAGTGCTATAACTACACATTTATGAAGACACTGAACTCTCAGTTTTGGAAAGGAAATAATTTTGCTTGAGAATTTTGGCTAACCTTTCCTTAAAATGCCATAGATTTCAAGAGAAGAACAGGTCTCAACTGCCCCTTACAGAAGTGAGGTGGACTTGGCATGTCAGCTCATGACTTCAGCATAAACCTGATGTTTGATTCCTTTTTTTCTTTTAGCTGGGACAGATAAACCAAGATAAACTCTATGAAAATATGTTGAGACACAAAATCTGGTCGAATTCATCCATAAAAGATGAGGGAGCAAAAAGCAGCCAGTGATGTACCTGTTGTTCTCCTTTCTGGTGATGTGCAGAAGCTTGCTCAAATACCATCAGAGACATCCCTTTGGAATGCTGGGCAAGTCTGCCTCTTAATTCAAAGGAGCAATGGTCCCTTGCTTGTGTTTCTAGGCAGTTTAGGTGCTCTGCTAGAAGCTTATGGCTGTGAGAAACAAACAAAATAAATTGTTTAAAACCTATGCCTATTGCTTTTATGACCTGTATTTAGAGCAAGACAAAAGTTTGTCCGTGGCAACATTCTTGCTTATTCAGCACCACTAACCCTGAGACACCAAAGTTCTTGTCCACTGCTCTGGAACTGTAGGAGTTCAGCCAGTAAATTCAGTAGGATCACAGTTTGCCTTTGACAATAACAGATTTGACAGAAGGGCTCTGCAAAAAGCAGAAAATAGTGAACAGCTCTGTCACTACCACTCCTTTTACCAAATGAATTTTCACCTGTATTTCCGATGGTAAATGCCAGGCAGTCTTGTGATCTGCATAGTGAGCTGTGACAGGTCTTTCCGCTGGCCTTTCTTGGATCTACTTTCTGAGACTCGTTTTGAAAGTAAATATTTAAGTGTTTTGCTGCTCTTCTCTCTTTCACAGATACTGGAGCTTTCAAAGATATTGAAAGGGTTTTGTCTTTAAATTTAATGGGTTTAAGAGTTTATGACAAGTCTTTAAAGTACCTAGGTGAGGCAGTATTTAGTGAAACACCACCAACCCTTTAAATGCACTGCATGTTGTAGAAGTTTCAGTCCCAGGTCAGGTGTCCAGGCTTTTTATCCTTATTGTGGCAGAGTTAGGCACCCAAGAAATTGATCTTGGGAAACAAGAAGAACGTTTCTGAGTTGCCAGGAAAGGATGGAGAGGACAGAGGTGAGATCCTTGCTCCTTATCCTCTCTTCAAGCTGGACATGCAGACAGGTAATTTTACTGTGTGTAAAAAAAACTGAGGAAAACTGTCTTTGTGTATTAGTAGTGTGGAACCAGAATTCAATCCCTCTGCCCAGAAAAATTTTTTCTACAAATGGAACAAATCTGTCAGGAGAGAATGAGAAAGCTCTGCTCCTCAGTGGCCACTATGCAAACAGTTAGGGCTCTCAGATGGGACAAGGCAGCTTGGGATCAAAGTTTTTATTCCACTCAGAGCATGGCAGGGGTTTCAAGCAGCTCACCAGCTGTGGCTCATCTGCATGTATGCAGACCAGCAGAAACTTAGATCCTCCCTGGATTATGTGGCAGTTAAGTAGCTGAAGAACATAAAAGATGCCAAAATATTGGTTAAAGGTGTAAATAGGAATGCAGACACCATGATACCATGGAAGATGTGAATCTAAACACTTAAGTTTCCTGAGTATTAAATATCCTCAGCAGAAATGCACTGCAAACTCTACAGCTACACTTGGATAAGTTCGTAAGCTATGAATGTTTGCTATCCCAGCAAAAAAGCATGTAACTGAGAACTTGATTAATCAAGTAAAAGTTTATGTCCTTTATTACCTCCAGGTTGTACTACTGTTTTATAATCTCACAGATCTACTTGTTTTAAAACTATTCTGAAGGCCAAATTTTAAAGAGAATCATAATCTGCAACCTCTGCCACAGTGCACTCTAGACAAGTGGTGTTGTTGGAAGGAACAGCACACTGAAGAATTGTTTCCAGATTATTATAGTACTTTCTTGCTCAGTTTTTCCATATAAATACTGCATCTATACAATCATCATCCTCACCTGAGTATTTTGAGATTTATAGGAAAAACATCATGATAAGTGTTGGGTAGAGTCCCAGTTATATGAATATATAATAATGTTCTATCAAGGCTGATCACAAGATTTTCCCCAAAATTATGCCTATAGGCAGCAGATTTATGTCACTCATACAGCATTTGCACGACAAAAAAAAAAAAAGCTGGTATCATCGTTTATCTTAGAGGTTTTGTCATATTCAAGAAGATAGAGTAAGAGCACTTTTGACCTGAGGAAAAGCTGGACAAAATGTAGTGATTTCTCAGGGAACATGGCTCAACCTTGTAAGATTCACGGAATAGGAAGTCCATATAAAAATTTGATTCTGTTAGAAACTATTTATACCACATAAACTTGTGATTTCATCTTTCACCCCTTCCTATTAAGTTTATTTGTCAGTGCACTAGAGATCTTTTCAAATAGATTGTTCTCATTAGCTAGTGAGGGTATTTGCTTGTTAAACTCCTGCTGAAGACCCTGCTTCCTACACCCTTTACTCATGTATCTCACCAAGAGAGATGTTTCCAATTCCTCCAGCAACTGATTCATGTAGGAGCTTTCCAGCTGCTTGCTCTAAATTGTCTTTCATGAGCTATCTGACAGCTTTGATGTTTACTCTTTCAAATTTATAAATTTCACAAAATAATTTAACTACCTTTGTTTTTACAAAGTTACCTTTCCTACTGAAACTAGACAAAGCTAAGGTATCAGGAGTTAGATCGCACCAGCCTTGGGAGGTACACAAAAGAGTAAGAGATGCCATACAGGTTGTTTTTTCTCTGATCTTACACACATCTTCCAAAATTCAGTTCTAGGGGAAGAGAATAGTTTATTATACCTTTCTGCTCACGTGTTAGCTTTGTTGATGAGAGGACAAATAGTGACTCTATAGTCAGGCCTAATGTTCCTCAATCACCTCTCTGGCTGCTCAGTGGCAGTGCTGCTGATGTTTTTAGACAGCGGCTGTTCAAACCTTCCAAACACACACCATGAACAGAAACATAAAGCACCTACAAGTTTCTTCAGTAGTGAAGTACTGAACAATACCTAAAGGGGGCCTACAGGAGAACTGGAGATTACTTTTTACAAGGTGATAGGACAAGGGGTAATGGCTTTAAAGTGAAAAAGGTTAGGTTTAGGTTAGATATTAGGATGAAGTTATTTGCTGTGAGGATGGTGAGGCACTGGAACAGCTTGCCCAGAGAAAGTGGGGGTTCCCCATCTCTGGGAGTGTTCAAGGAACAGTTGGATGGGGCTTTGAACAAGCCAGTCTAGTGGAAAGTGTCCCGGCATATGGGGAGGGGGTTGGAACTAGATTATCTTTAAGGTGCCTCCCAAGTCAAACTGTTCTATCATTCTATGAAGTAAAATTGTGCTTTGTTGATTTCTTCATGTTGTTCAATTTTGTGCTTTGACAGAGAAAGATCCTGAGAGGATGAGTAAGGAAAGGTGTTGCCTCTCAGCTTTATATCAGAGTTTTTATGATCTGGTTGAACAAACACAGGCACCTTATGAGAAGTAAATGCAAATAAAGCACATTTTACTAGGTAAGCATTCTGCAAACCAGAATCTGTCTCCACCAAATTACTACAGGGTAATATTGGGTGATGCCATGCAGCTTTCGAAACAATTAAAAACTGCTGGTAAAAGTTGTCAAATATCTTTAAATACGATGTACCCAGCATTACCTGTGTGTCTCCTGCCGAGAAAAGAGTTTGCTCCCAAGGAATAGGTAACAACAATTAGTAGAGCGGAAAACTAAGCCAAGAATTTTAAAAGATGTTAAAAAGAAAGGAAGGATGTGGGATTGTGCAGGGAGCCAGGACACTGTAACTAAGAAGAATAACAGTTTTAAATGTAGCATAGGAAAATTAGGCTGATTTATGGGATTTTTTTGCTAATAATGAAGTCTGTTAAGCTGTAGAAAGTTTTCCAAGAAAAGTGGTAGAATACCCATCCTTTGGGATATATAAAAAGAGCCCGAACAAAGCTCTCTAAGCCATAAAATAAGGAAGACTCTGGCACTGACCTGCAAGATGGAAAAGATGAAGAAATGGCTTTTTCAATAACTAATTTTCACAAGTCTATGAGAACATAAAACTAAACAGTTAAAAAATAAGTGAGGCAGAAATAATGCTGTAAATACAAGGATTTGTCTGGAAGCACTAACTGATTGTCAATAAATCAGTTCCCTGGTGAGAAGAGAAAACTTGAAAAAATTTTTCTAACACCACAAAATTGTCCCCAACTGAAAACAAATAGAAGACTTATTTTTAGCAGTGTATTCATCAACTGTTACTTGAGTGCATATTTTTTTCCCTTGCCCAGTGAAATGATGCTTTTTGTTTCCTAATGGTAACCAAAGGAAAAGGTGATCTCTGAAAAATTAACTTTATGAGTAGAAAAAGGGACTTTTGGAATACAGATATAAAGGTCTTTGTCTCTCTTAATAACAGAATTGGACAGCCCTCATGAATTTTAGCAGTATTTGGACAGTTTAACAGTCTAAACATCACTTAACAGTCTAGACATCATACAGGACAGCCACTGTGTAAAACATTGAGATCAGAGCAAGTCTTAAACTTACCGAAAACTGCCTCTAGTGATAATAATCTCATTTCTTTTTCTACAAGAAAAAGTAAATGAAGGAAAAGTTGGCCTTAGAAAGCATCATCAAAATAAATACACCAGTAGCTTTTTTTAGTGTGTGGGGTATTGTGGATGAGGGTGAGATATGACTATTAGGAAAATTATGGTTACTGCAAGTGCTTTGGGAATCTAAAGTCCCTTTAATTTTTTTTTTACAATGAGGTTAAAGGTATAATAACATTTTATTGATTTGGCATGGAAGGTCTTCAGATACTTGGATTTTAAACTTCTACTGCAATTAGATGGTGCCAACTTTTGTTCTTTTCCTGGGCTTTGTGTTAAATAGAGTACAGCTTCTCCAAGGATTTGGCCCTGTTTCTCCTCTGCAAAAGTGAGAAGACCACCAAGATTTTTCTCAAAGACCCACGAGGTAGTGGTCCCAGTGTGCCACTATTCATTAAATATTTTCAATTTTTGGAGTATGTATGGAGATCATTTTGGCCACAGTTAGTGTATTTCATTCAAATAAGAAAGCACTCTTGCTGAAGGGAGAGAGTAAATCTCCCAAGGCTATATGCATCTCATTACCCATGATTTCCAATAAAGAAAAGACAACTAAAAACATAAGCCCAGAATTAAAAAGAGAGAGTCATGCTCTTTGTCACATCATACAGCTCACTATTGAAAAAGACTCGATGAGTTTTCATATCTCCAGCTTTGTGGGGAATAGAATTTTAAAGCTTTTGAAACTGTTAGTTTAATAATATTAAGAAAGGTTTTAAGACCATTTTTATTATGAAGTAAAGGATATTGACTTTTCTCATGATTTCCCAGTTCCAGCATTCTATTATTAATTAAAACATTGTGTGCCACTGGCCTTTCTTTCCTTTTCCACTTCCCTCTATTCTTTAATTTTCAGTTGGCCATGGGTTTTATGTATTTCAGAGTTGAAAAAAATATGGGGTTTTTTCTCATTCTTGCCATGACAAGGAACCAGCTCTATCCTAAAGAGAAATACTGCTGTTTAAAATAATTAGAATAGAATAGAATAAAATAGTTCCTTTCAGAAGGATTGATGAGGTCTGTCTCTATGGCTAGACGTTGACCTGAGCTGGTCATATTGCAAAGGACATCTCTCTAAACTCTCTGTTCTCCCTCTTATTCTGAATCACACTCTGAAAGAGTCTTTCACCTATGACCACTGCGAGTAGGACCAAAATACTAAGTAAAAAAGAGACTTGAATTTGAGTTATGACAATACAGATAAGGATTAGGAAAACATTTTAACACTAAGAATTACAAACTGTTACGTTGCCTTGGGAGGTTGTGAAGCTTTCATAGATTTAGTACCTTCAGTGGCAGGTTCTGATGGTACAACTGCAGTGGCTGATCATGTTTTAGGACAAGGAATAAGCTAGATGATCTCTTAAGACCCTTTCTTTTTTTTTTTGAATCAACCTCTGGGCCTAATTTCCTTAATTGACTAGAAAGGAGCTGACCATGCTCTCCATGCAGGTCTAGCACTTAAGTAAATTCTGTTACTACACTTTACTGTTAAATTTCAAGGATATTTGCTGAATGCAAAGTGTGCTTCTCATTCATGTCTAGAGGCTCATTCACAGAGAATATAGCAGCTTTCTATTTCTCCCAGTTACTCAATTCATTTAATTTACCTAAGTCTGTAGTCCTGTTTCCAGAAGATCATTATCAGTTCAGTACATTGAGTGGAACCACTCTGGAAATGAATCAGGCTTGATAGTGATTGCCTAAAAGGCCCAGTCTTTGCAGGAGTTGGAAAGGGCTGCCAAAATTACAAGCACATTTACATTATTTAGCTACAATAAAGAACTGGATTCTTTTATTTTCATCTGCTACAAAGGGATTAGGCGGTGGAGATTTCATTTATCCTCACTCCTTTAAACTTAGTTACTGCACATGCATGACTCATTTTCTCTGTGTCAGGCTGAAGAAAATAAGCTCTGATTTGTAGAAAAGTTGAGTCTTCATATGCGTCATTGGAATCTCTGATCCTTGTGCTTTCAACATATGAAGACTTGTGCAATACTTAATATGTTGAGAAAATTGGCCAAGAATGTCTTAATTTTGACACCAAAAACTGATGGCTTGTTTTCTTTTACATCTATGACTCAGTTGCATGAAAGTATACTCTCTTCTAGTGATTTAGGGAACAGATACAAGTGATAAGAATCACAGATAAGCCCATGACAAAGAAGCGTAACCTTTTAAACTAAACATCTAACATTAGGTTGCCTATCACAGATAGGGAAGGATGCTATCTTGTCTTGCCATCAAAACTACTGTATCCTACAGAAGACTTTATACAGAAATTCATGTACCTTTCTTTGAAAGAGCTTATGTTTCTCCTTTAACTTGCTGGAGGACCTGCGCCAATGAGCAGAGGTTTTTGGAAAGTACAGAGAGAAAGGAAGATGCAAGTACACCAGAAACTAGATTTACTGCCATTCCCAGTTACCAACACCTTTGTGCTCCACCTGTAAGATGGGAGAATTGTTTTGGGTGCTGGTTATGCTTATTATGAAAGTAAAGGTTTATGCTTAAGGAAATTAGACTGTTTATTTGCAGATCACATGAAAATTATCCTGAACCTGACATCTATCTAGGATTTTCTTCTTCCTACCCAGTTAGAAATTGTTGCCTAATATTCCTTTGAACTAAATTTACAGAGAGCACAAGAATTAGTTTGCCTTTGGCTACTTCAGTGAGTTTCAGTTGAGTCTTTTAAAACTCTTATGATAGGTACTGCTGAACATCCAGGATTACACTCTGAAATAACAATTTTCATCTAAGAAATCAAAAAGTGGTCTTCAGCAATATGCTGGAGCGCATGGATGCTAAACAGTTTGCCTGAGGAAGGATATGCCAGCGAGGGAGGCAGAGCCATAAGGTTCTTATGAGAAGTTTCCTGCTACATGCCTTGGACAAGGTTTTTGTTTTGATGCTTGTTACTGAGAAAATAAAGGATAAGCTCAGTAAACAAAGGTATTTCTTCTTACAAGAAAAAAACCTTTGACAACTGTGTGCTAATTTAAGTTAGTTTATAGTCTCACTTCCTTCTTATCTGAACTGCCATTTATACTGACTAGAAATAGAAGGGGTTTTTTTTTGGTGAAAATGTGTTATTTTAACAAGTTTGGGCAGTGGGGCATTTGTGGGGTAAAAGATATTCACTGTGTTATTTTATAAAAACACACACATGTGCACACATATTTATAAAAGCTTGATTTAACGCCCTGTTTTCTTCTGCTATGTTCTCTTCTGTAACCATGGCAGCAATTCTGTAAGAGATGGTGGTTATCACCAGCAGTGTTGCTATCTTTTAGTCTTCAGAATCAGCCCTTTTTTTATGAATCTTGGCTCCATTAGTACCAAGAAAGCTGTATCTTGTCAGATTTCTTGGCTGATGCTCTTCTTACTGTGACCTCTCACTTTGAGATGTGCCAGTGACATTGAGTTCTAGTGCAAAGCGTACTGTAAAGCTGTGGGATCACCACAACATGACACAGCAGGGCTTTTTTAAGCTGAGAAGATTTTCTTAACTGATGGGTTAACAAGATGATAGACGAAAAATACACCGGGACAGATTCAGTTCCATGTGCTGGCCTCTCTGTGCCTCAGGAATTCAGTTGTATCTGGCCAACTGAAAATTTTCCAGCAGAAGGCAGTGTTTAGTAGACATTATATTGGCATACTCCTGAATCTTACCAGTCCTAGCCAATACAGTAATGAAGCTAGAGGCTGGAGGGGATGAGACCTGAGTGCTACTGTGCTCCAGATATTTCCAGCTGGCTGATTGCCACCTTAAGACCATTGTCATCTGGTGTAGGTTGGATGATCCTGAGGCTTGCTCTGTAACACACGCTGCCTCTGTGGCCACTGCTGGCGGAGAATCAAAGAGTCATAACCAAATCTTTCTGATTACTCCCTTTGTCTTCTGAACTGATCGACTCTTGGACGTAGGAATGATTTGTCTCTGTGTACTCAAGAGTTACTTTCCAGACTATTGTAGCTATGTTCAGTATAGCAAATGAAAAGTGGTTCTTATCACTGGTATGTGCTTCTCTATCAGAAATCTAGCAAGTTTTACTTGGAGTCCTTTTTAGCCAATCGTTATTCAGGCTGAACTTTACTTTTCATTTTTCAGACATTTAAAATCTGAATGATGAAAGGAACAGTGCAAAGAATTATAGACTATAATATCACAAATCAGCAATAAATGGGAAATAGATATTCTGTTTTCCTGCAGAAATTTTATATTATGTTTCATGCGGCTGAGAAACATCTGTACAGCTGTTTCTTTCATGAGAGGGAAATGATTCTGTGTATGAAGCAAAGTGAGCCTAAAAGCTTTCATTTGGTCATTCAGAAAATGTTTGCTATATTACAAATATAAAGGTAGATCAAGATAGTACCATATAGCTAGGTAAAGTCTTAGGTGAAGTTTGGATGTCAGAATCCAAAATGAAATCTTGCAAGAAGAAAATTTAGTTGAATTTAATTGTCTACATTCCTAAAACTATTCCAGTCCCGACAGCCTGCTTAACTCACATCTGTGCCTTTTTGGGGGAAGAAGGAAAATCTCAGCATCTATATTAATAAATACTGTACTGGGAGTGTTCCTGGACATAATAACTCAGTCATCTAACTGTTAAATTGTTAGGGTTCCTAGTATGATTTTGACCTCGACCATCTAGCACTATCCCAAACAATTGCTGAGTACAGTAAGGATTTCCAGAGGCCAAAGGTCATTCAGGGATTACAGTCAATTTGGCTGCTGCTAGCATGTTTTGGAAGATGAGAATTTAGGAGTATGGATGTAGGCTGCTCCATGCCAGTTGGACTCAGTGACAGAAAGCAGTCCCACGCTCATTTGATTTAGTAGTACATATGTAGCCAATATGTTTTCTATCTGTCTCCCAGAGAGACTTAGTTTAGTAGGTGTTGTTGAGAAAACTAAACACTTCCCAAAATTTGGGATTTTCAGAAAATGAAGTTATTTTGACACTTTATGCCCACCCATAATGTTCATTTTTCTCCTCTTCCACTACATTATCCTGGTGTAAAATACTTGGTTGCCTCCTGACTGAGTTCCTAAGGGAATAGCAGTCTGCATTCCCAAAATGTTACAACCAAGGACAACCGTCAAATCAGCCTTTAGGGGAAGAAGCCTTTAGCCTAAGAGAGAGTGTAAAGGTACATAGGCAGAAGTCTGACACTTAGCCCAGCAAAAAAAACCCAAAAAACAGTGCTTGATGGAAAGACTGGAGTTCCAGGCCTTGCTTCTAACACCATTCCTCTATTTTTGCCGTCATTGGGATGTAAGACAGAAGCACAGATCTCAGTCCTTTAATAAAAAGTTTGAACACATAGGAGTTTATCTTACCTTCACTAACTTTGTAGCTCTGGCTATGAGTTAGATGTGAAGCTTTGTCCATCTTTATTTAACTGAAAAAAAGTCTTCACAGAAAAAAGTAGTAAGAAAGAAGTGGGATGAAGTCAAGTGTCCAAAACCTCTTAGCCGTAGCAGGGTCTACAATGTTTCCAGAGTAGAACTGTTCAACTTTGTGTTATTTGTAATGAGGATACTGGCTTTTGTAGAGCCAGTGTCCCTTGTATATAGCTTACAACAGCAATATTTTTCTAATAACTATGACTAGGAGTTCAGCACTTGATCCCTGCTTTTACAACTCTAGTCAGTTGCCTTTGTTTTCTTTATTCATATTGAGCTAAGGTAGTTGTTGAGGATCTAAATCCAAACTTGTAATCAGGTACTGATGCTTAATAAAGAAAGGGTGGATGTCACAGACATTTCAAATTTAGTTTTAAAATACTTTTTCTTTCTTTTAGAAGAAGACTTTAAAAGAAGGTTTTCGATCTTAATTTTAAAACTGAAATTAGGTCTTTACATGACTTGACTGTGTTTTCACATGCAACCAAAAATTTCCTATTTGCATGTATCTTTATTGAATAAATTTGTCCTGAGACTGCACATCCTCTTTTTTTTTTTTTTTTCTCTTAGAGTGATACAAAGCACTCAATATGTTGGAAGTTTAAACCGTAGATGACCATGGCAGTTCAAGTGCGTGGGTTAACACAGCCAAACTATTCACCTTGGAATACTTTATGTATAATTTTAATGTTATCTTGTTTAACGGGATGGCAGTTTGTACCATGCAGCTAAAGCCTGGAGAGAAGACAGCCTACATTATGTATTATTCTTTCCAATAGGCTTTAAGCTCATACAGCTTGACTGCAAACAAAAACCGTAACCTAATTAGTACAGAAAAAAATGAGACTTATTTGAAACTGTATCTTTAAATAAAATTTGCTATGCTAGCTGTACATCATGTCATACTCTTCACAACACGATAGCCTTATGTGGACTGTCCATGTCTTTGATTTTGACCCAGATGAGGGTGGTTGCTTAGCTGCAGCCTTGGGGCCCCAGGGATGGGCCAAAACAGACAATAAACATGCATCTCTGTCTCCTTGGTCCCTTGAATGACTTTGTATCACTGGACCTTTGGTTTCAGAAGGAAAACAAGTTCTGAAATAGGGTCTCCTGGATTTCTTCACCCAGCTCTGACTGCAAATAGTAATAAATTCATGTATTTACTGTATCACTGAGGCCCACTTTCATAAGTGTTTACTCTGTGTTTCCAAGAAAAAAAGTTGTACAAGTCGTTACTATGACAACCACTGGCTCTGAAAAAGCATTTAGCTTTATAACCTTTTGATTCTCATTTTAATCATCCTCCCAGATTTTGTTCTGATCTTAATTTAACTTTGTGGATTTAACTTTTGAGGATTTCTCTACTGAAAGAAATGTTTCCATTTGGGATGCACTACTTTGTACATCTGTGGTGATGGTCATATTGCAGGTGGTGACAGGTGCATTGCAATTTCTGGGTACACAGTTTGTACCTTCTTCTGATCAGATGGGATGAAGAGGATTAGATAGTTGCTGGGATTAGAAAAGAAAAGGAATTGAATGTCTCTAGCAGACATCTATTGCATATTTTTTATTCTTATAGTAGACTGTAGAGCTTTTGAAAATCCTCTCTTCAGGAGATTGTATTTCTTTTAATCTCAATTCTATGCTAATTTGCAATGTTTCACAGATGTGACCTCACAAGCACTATCCCCCTATCCATGAAACAAAAAAACAAGTTGGAAATTCTGATAGTGAGGAAATATATTGCTGTTTTTAAAGGCACGCAAGGATTCCAACATTTAGTTCTTAAGCCAGAACCCATTTTTAGGGCTGAGTGGTTTTATCCTTGCTGGCACCCAGTAGCTCTGGTCACAGCTTGGGGTGGGTCAATGCTGGGATTACTGCAGGATCCCCATGTGATCTGTTCTCTTCCTGGAGGGGGCTTGGGTCCACACCTTCTCATCAGCAGATCATGTGGACCTCTGTTCTTGCTTTATGGACCTGTTTTATTGGTAAGTTTCAGTCACTGTTGAGAAACTACTTCTGACTGAGAGGTAGATTATCCCTCCGAAGGCATGTGCTTCCCTTGTGCCCATGCACCCATGTACCCATGCTTTCTTGGATGTCTTCACTGTCATGTCCTGTTTTCATCTTACAACTAAAATCTTAGCAATTAGGAAACAAGGAGACAGCATAAGAGTTTTTTCTCTCTCTCTTGCTACTTGTGCACTGGGTAACTCAATGAAACCAAACCCCTGTCCCTCCAAAGCAGTTTCTCTGAAATCACTGGTAGTGCCTGAATAAAGGTCCATAGGGTATACCCAAATATGTTTAAAAAGAGTTTCTTTTCAACACCCTTTATAAGACTCATCAAAATGAGCAGATTCCTTCTCCAATAAGTGAGCTTCATACCTCCTAGTGAGCTTTCAAGAGCTTCCTCCTTTAGCAAAAGAAAAACTTCTCAGAAGTCAATGTTAACTAAGGATCTGCAATCAGACATTTATCACATGTCCCTCACTGACGAATTCTTGAATCCAGCAGTCATGAACTCAAGCCCTTCCACAACCAAAGATTTCCTCAAAGGGAATCCAGGGTGGTGGCGATTAAAAACCAAGGTGAGATTCAGGCAGTCACATACAACCTAAGCAGGTGAGGCTTCTTCTCATTGCTCTGGAGGAACATATCCACATACAGGTTTTGGTGTGTATTTATTCAAAAATTGACAGCAGCTTCTGCTGAGATTTGTTTTCTACTCTGGGAACACATCAACATCATAGCTACTGAAACTAAAATGCTTAGATAAAAAGCAAATTGGATTTTTATTAAGTGACAGTATAGCTCTGGGAGAAAAAAAAATCACCATTATCTCCTCAGGTCATAGCAATATATGGGTCAATGTTTCAATAAAAATTGAAAGGCCTGTCTGATGCAGATTGATGATTTTCAGATTTTGGGGCTATGATCCCCCCCAAAAAGGGAAGAGTATAGAAGACAAAATATATTGAAGAAAAAATCATCACTACTTTCACAAGTATATTGTCCAAAAACATGATCAAAATTACAGCATACGTAGGCCAAAATACAGTGCATGCAAATATGTGTGCTGGGTATATATATGTATATATGTAATAATTTTAAGTCATGAATAAAATTCGTGGAGACCAGCACCCTCACCCACGCCTGCCTCATGGTTCACTGTGAGGCTGCTCTCCCCACATCCCATCATGATGTCTGGCTGCTTCTGCAGCCCTCTAACCTGAAGTTTAGGGGGAGTTTTTTGAACTATGCAAACAAGCTGTCGCTTCCTAGAAAAACATTAATTATGATCAGATGTTCACAATTCCCCCATCACAACCTCATTAAAATCCTTAATTGTATATAAATGAATGGGCTCAGTGCCCTGGTCTTTCCTTTCTGCTTTCTCAGCTTTTCCCTGCATTAAGTTGGAGGTGCCACCAGTACCTAAGTAGTGTGTTGGTTCAGTTTTTCTCTTTGTAAAGGTTGTTAAGACAACCTGCAAAAGCAGAGTTGACTGTCTTTTGCACTGAGGTTGCACTCAGGTTGCAACCTGAGTTGCTATAAAGCTATTTGACATTCATGCATTTTTCACTACTGATTTAGGCTGAATGTACTGTTTTAATTACATATATATGTATGTATACAACAAATAATAAACCATTAATACCATATGCCAAGTCCCCAAATTGTCTGTTTGGCTAATACTGTTTATTTCATTAACTAGTGGACATTTATCTTCATTTATTGCACTTTTTTTAAGATAAAAACATTACATTTTTAAGTGTTAGAATTTCCATTTTAGAATGAAAGAAAAGAAAAATTGGTATTACAATACCCTTTTTAAATTATGTCTCCCAAAGGAAAATGAATTAAGGATTCTGGAAAATGTTTCAGTCCCTTTCTTGTACAATAATCTAATCCTGAAGGATGCTCTTTGATTCCCTTCTATAATACTTTGTTTTTTTCCTTCTTGTTATTTTATTTTACTTATTCCCACAGCCTGCTTCAAATGACCTTAAGAACACAGGGCAGCTAAAAGATTGCTTAAACTTCTTAATACTTTTAATCCTTACTTGTTATAATTTCATTACTGAGACAGATTTTCTCTCTGGGCCTCATATTAAATCACTTTTAAGTTGAAACAAACCAGAAATCCTTTCAACTTAACAGAGCTTGTATTCAGTATGAGCTAGTCAGATGTAGCACAGAGACTGTAGGACGTTGCATCACATGCTTCCTGGATTTTAATACAAGCAAGCTTCCATCAGTGTTACATATGATTTTACCTTCACAGAGTATCTATTTTTCAAGAGCAAACATGAGTAAGTGTAGTTTTGAAGCGCATGTACATGCATGTATGTGAATGTGTATGTATCTGTACACAAGCAGATGTAGATTTCTATGCAATATATATACCTTTGTTGGTACTATAAACTCTGGAATTGTAAGACCTTATTTATTGTAATAAGAATGAGTCTCTGATAAGATTTTCTTTTGTGAAACTCATTCCTTACTTCATCAATTATAAAAAACAAACAAACAAACAAACAAAAATTTTTCCAGAACAGCTGTTCAGTTAACTTCACAGTATCATTTGAAAGTGATAAATTTCTAATTTTCTTGGGAAAGGTATGGTAAAGCAAGAAGGATTGGAATTCAGTCATAAACAGGAATTGTATGGTGAAATTGTGACTTCTTCACAATGGAAATTTGGTGTGTTTGCCATCCAGTTTCATTCTGAAGCTTTTGTATGGAAATGTTTCTGAGAATGTGAGTTTCACCTACTCAGCCTTCGTGGTTGATCAAGACAACATGCTTTACCTAGCTTTGTGATACTTGGAGGTAGTGGGTTCACAAGGTTCAGGTCAAGTGCTGATCTTAATCAAAATTGCATTCTGCTAAGGAAAGGCTGAGGAAAAAGGTATCCAGGAAGGGGAGAATTCAATCAAAACTTAAGGGGATTCATTAGCTGGAGCAATCCCTGAGGAAGGGGAATGTCAGGAGTCAAAACTTCCAGCAATAGCCTGTAGGGAATATTTTTAAGGACATTAATAAGGTACTCTGATAACAATCACCTAAAGATAAATTCTAACTAAGGGCTCCTGTTCCCCAGCACAGTTTACCTTGTCCACCTCTGACCTCCTCTGCCATCACCCCCTCCTGTGTAGGCTCTGTGAGCAGGGGAGCACCAGCAGTGTAGTTTCTTGGTACTGATGACTGCAGAGGCTCTTACTGTCTCACCTATTGAAAATCCAGTTTTTCTAAAAAACCCATAAAACTGTAGCAAGAATCCTAAATTTCCAATGAACTACTTGGGGCTGATATCTATCTCCCCTGATGCTAAGGGTGCTAATACCAAAGGCTGGTGCTGCAGGGATTTTCAGGAGGGCAATGCTGAAACGTTACTCTAGTGTACTTTTCTGGTCATCTCTGACCTCAGGCTGCAGCTGGTGTGGCTTGCTCTGTCTCTGAAGACTGGCTGTACTGGGGTGCTATGTGACAGTGGAGATCTCTCTGAGCTAAACTGCTTCCAGAATTGAGGCCATATTTGCTAGTGAAGTCTACAGCTGCAAGAGAAATGCAAATCCCTGCAGCCCTATACTCTCATCTTGGCAGAAGAAAAGCCCTTTCACCTTTAAAATACATTACAAGAAATGGGCTCAGATTAAATCCCTCGATCCAAACCCACTGAACTTTCAGAATGATTGAATCCAGACTCAGTCTTTGCTGGTTGGGCCCCTCACTGATATCTGTACATCACTTATAAACACACACAGGTGCTCTGTGAAAAATGAGGGAATCTTAGGTCTGTTAGCAAATATACTGATACACCTTTTAAGGGATTTCTATCTACTCAGCAGTTGCATCAAGGCACCAATAAGAAAAGTCCTTTCTTAAATGCTATCTGTATGTTTCTTATGTCTCTATAATTTAAATGAGGCCAAAGAGATTCCTTTGAAAATCTGAAGCATAAGAATTGTTTCCAGGCTGAAAAATTCTATGCCAAGTTCCTTTTGTAGTCTAAAATCTAGGGGAAAAAAAAAGAATTTTAATGAAAGCAATAACCAACTGTTTAATTTAATGGTATTTGGAGGTGTTGCTGTGATTTACCTATTGGGCTTGAATTAGAAAAACTCAAAGGAATTAATGACTGCAAACTCTAGGTAATAGATCCAGAAATTTAATTTATGTTTATGAATCAGGTCCTTTTCCTCATAGGCAAAGCTACTGTGAAGGTCAGTGGATTTCTACTGGGTTGAAGGCAGTTAACAGAGCTTAATAGCACTTTTTAAGCACAAATAAAATTTTTAGCGTTCTGAATACCTAAAAAATACTGAAATTTCTTCTTCTTTTTTGTTGCTTTTGGGTGTTTTTTTTTTTGGTTTGGTTTGGTTTTTTTCAAATTAAGCTAGCTAACTCTTTCTCCCTTAAATATCAGTTTAGTTCACCTGGTTTAGTGAAGCCAGTGTATTCTCACTCAGAGTATTAAAATTTAATTTGAGTCTGTTTTTTGCTCATCTTCTGCACATGCTAAAGAGCATGAGGAATGTTTCCATACAGGAGCCTGCCTCAGTCCCATCACCCTCAAGTAGCAAGCCCACAGCTGGAGTATTGCAGTGGCGTGGAGAACTACCTGAGTCAGACCAGGAGGACTGGGAGGTGTAATCAGCAGCAGGATGGCTGTGCTTGTGCAACTGCTGCAGCTCGTCAGGCATGCTACCTGGGAGTACTGATCACCCTCTCTGTGCTCAGAGCCATGCCAAACCACGGATGGGCTGCTGGCACCCAGCTGGTGCCTCGCCAGGGCCCGGTGCCCAGCTGAGAACAGGAGCTGCTTTGCTGGGAAGTAACTTTGTGCATACTGGCCTTGTAAATGAATTAAGTGCCTGAAGACAGCTGGGATGAAACCAGGCTGGGGAATGTCCATCCTGGTTGCAGCACCTATCACAGTGCTTATTTTCTGACCATGCCTCCTGGGTCAGGCTTTGTACAATGTATGTCCTAAATCTGGTGTTATAATTTTTTTCTGCTCCGGGGGCTCAAAATTAACTCTTACACTGCAAACATATGTTGTACACATTGAAGGATATTCCAAGCCTGGGATGTCTACAGCCTTTCTCTTACAATTTTGTGTGAATGGGCAACCATTCTACATTTGTGCCTTCTGGCAGTCAAGTAATATGAGCACAACTATACAGGTCATTGGAATTAGTTTTTCATTTGAGGGAGAAGTCTGATCTCCTTCCAATTAATACCTAATTTCATAGATATTAAACAGTAATTTTTTATGGTTCCAGATTTATGTCTTTACTCTCCCAAATGTATATCTTAACTGAGCCATAGATCTGTCTAGCTTCACTTCTTACTCCCTTACCAGCTATATATGAAAGTATTTTCTCCAGCCTTTGAGTTGGGTTTGTTGTTCTTTCCTTCCACCTTTCCACTGTTTTGCCACTTTCTAAAATGCACACCAGAGCATTGTTCATCATACTAAAATGAATAGGGCCTGTGCTGTATGAGGGATAAATTCATTTCCATAATCCCATGGTTTCCCCCCATAAGGCATTTGTTCCCTCTATATGTAGAAGGATTGCATTTGCCCTTTTATTGTAGACTGTGCACAAAGTTCAGTCTCAGCTCTCCACCTGCTGATTCATCAGTACTTTTCAGGCACTTGTTTGTGGGATACTGTCTTTGCAATTTGTGGGTCTGACTTAAGGCTGCTCTTTTTAGAAGTTGACTTTTTCTGTTATCATAATCATAATTTACAGCTGCTTTTATTTATATCTCATAAATTTGTTGACTACCATCTGAAATATCAGTTCCTTGGAACCTCACTAAGAATAAAATAATGTCATTATGATACATTTTGGAATCTTTCAGCTTGATTTTGAGACTTTCTTTTCTACAGCAGCTGAAGAGTAAGCATTTTATTATGTCATTGTTGAGAAAATTAGCAAATCCTTTAAGTCAGCATGATCAATTGATTGATGGACACATTTGTGTTTTTTTTAAATTACTATTCACTAGTTCTTTGGTATATTTCTGATCATTAGAAGTGAAAAAAGCTTGTTAGGTTGTTCAACCAAGTCCACTGACTCATTAAGAGCATGTATTAATCTGATACCACAGACTAATGCCTATAAATAATTTATTGTAGAGAATTGCTCTGAAAACAAACCCATATGGTATAAAGAGTAGGACACTGCTGCTAACCTTTAGCCTTTTACATGCTTTGTGATAAGATTATCAGCTTTTTTAAGATGTACCAGTGATTAACATATAACCATTGCTTTCACTCATTTCTACTAAAAATTTGTCTCCCAAGTAGACAAAAAGGGAGTTTATGGGCTAGATAAAGTAGCAGTTTTATTTCAATCATGTGTTTTTATTAGACAGGGCTAATAAAATCTTCAGTGGATTTTGTGTATTCTTGTAGAAATCTGTAAATGCCACCCAAAATTATGAATCAGAGGTGATTAGAGTTAATGGGCTACTCCAAAGGAAACTTGAAACTAAAAGGTCTTTTTACATGTGATTTAAATTATTTTGAAACATTAGTATCAGAGAGAGAGGGAGCATGCAAAGGGGAGGGGAAGGCTTAGGTTTCTGGATGTGCTATGTGAAGGGGTTACAGGAGGCTGACTGAAGCCAGTAACCTTACAGCAATTCCTGGTATCACCTGTATTAAATCAGGAAAGGCCAGGGAATTATCAAAGAGTTTTTGATATGCTTACAGATATTTTTGTTTACTCATATTGTTATTTCTTCTTTCCCCCTTTTTTAAAACCAGCCTAGGCCCCCATCCTAACCCTGCATGCTACGCCAGAATCACTTTCCAGCTTTTAACATTGTTCTGCAGGGAATGAGCAATTCTTTGATTGATTAGGAAATTCAGGTCTTACAGTTCTGGTGAAAGTGAAAAAATAAGGAAATCAAAATTCCACTGATGGAGAAAAAACATATTTTCTGAGCAGATACAGTCTAACAGCAAAACACCAGGGAGCTGACAAAGATGAAAATATTGCATTAATTGAAACTAAAGCTAATATTTGCAAAAATAAATACAAACTGGTGGTTGCAGGTTATCATGACTCTAAGTTGTCCTAGAATTTCAATATTATCTTCTTAACCAGAGAAATAAAATGTAGTTATAAAATCAACAGGACGAGTTTTTAAAAACCTGGCATGAAAATCTATCTAGATATAGTGTGGCTGACAGAAAACATGCTGAGTTGGAGTTTGCTTTCAACATTTGTGTGGCTGCCAGAGTACTATACTCAGAGATATTTAGGCCAGAAGGGACATTAGATCATCTAGCCTGACCTTCTGTGTATCACAGGTCATTGCATGTTACCTAACTGCTCCTGTGTTGCGTACATCTAATCTAGCCTCAGCTGCCGTCACTGGTTCTTGTTAAACCTTTCTTTTCTAGCTTACAAAGAAAGTCTTTAAATGATAATTTTTTTTTTTTAATTTCTTAGTCCTGATTTTCAAGCTGCAGAACTTTCATCCTTCATTTTTTTGTTGTTTTAAAAGTTTATTTCCTTATAATGGTCACAAAGGGAATTTATAATGGTATTAAAACTTCAGTAAAAACACACTGGGACACTGAAAAAAATATAAAAGGTGATACTTTGTTGGAGCAAGGACTGATCTAACCCAACGTGTTGCTTCTAAATGTGGCCTGAAGCAAATGTTCCCAAAAAAGTAAGGACAGGACAAGTATATTTGATATTTTTCCTGAGTATTACCCCAGATTCCTACTAGTTTCAGGTCAGGAGATTTCTCAAATTTATTGTGTTTTTTCTCTTTATTCCCAACAGATCTCTCTTCCAAATCCTATCCCAAGACAGTTTTGAACAAGGGGCTCCACAGATTTTTACCTTGTGCATCAGGAGTCCCCTTCTTTTGCTGACTTTGAAACTGGCTCCTGTTAGCTGTACTAGATGATTCTCAGTAGGAGCAATGGAAAACTGCAGATCCCACTTCACTCAAGATTCTGGTGGACCATGACCATAATACCCTTCTATTCATCTCTTTTCCAGGCTGCAGGGTTGACTCTTCTCAGCCATTCCCCTCCTGGGAGCCATACCATACCTTCGGTCACTTCTGTCACCCACCTCTGAACCTTTGCTATTCCTACTATATGCTTTCTGAAAACTGCAGGCACACAGTATTAAAGAAACACAAGTTTATACAGCTGCATAGCTATGTTTGCTCTCTACTCTTTCCCTAATAATTCCTAACTTTCCATTTACTTTTTTGATTGCTAGGAAGAAGTTGTTTTCATAGAACATAATCCCAAGGTCTTTCTCTTGAGTGGTAATATAGTCAACTCAAAGCCCATTATTTTATATATGAGGTTAAGATTACTTTCCCCATATCACTTTACGTGTATATCCATGAATTTATTCTGCTGTTTTATTGTTTGCTTAGTCTCACAAGATCCTTCTGCATTATCTCAGCCTGACCATACAAATATTTCTATACATGTTTTACTTCCCACACAGTGTGGAGTCACATTGACATGAAGGGAACAACCCTCATATGCAAAGGTAAGCACTTTCAGAGCTGCACACATCTGACCAGCTTGAACTATGGCTAGAGAAAAGCAACGGGGTTTAAAGAAGCTGCCAGCTCACGATGCAGCCTCCAAAAGTAATTTAACCCAACCTGCCAGTGACAACATAAGCATAGGTAAATTTATTGTGCCTTGAAGTCTACAGTGCACAATGTGTTTGTACTATGTGAAGAAAGAGCCAGGCTGCTCACAGTGCTACATGATAGAAGGACAAGAGACCATGCATATAATTTAAAATAAGAGAGGCACATATTGGATATAGGGAGAAACTTTCTCCCCTGTCTGACCTTGGTGCTGAGCTCATTTGACCTCCCAAGCTCCTTTCCAGTTTGAGCTCTCCTGCCACCCTAGGGTGTCAAATGCACACTAGTACATGTTATAACTAGCTTGAAATCTTCTTTCAGAAATAAAACTAAATATAAGGGCAATCCCCCCCCCCTTTTTTTTAATAGACAGATATTGAAAGAAGTTATTATCACCCACTTTCCAAATGGTCTGGACTAAGAGGATCACTGATTTAGACTTGATTTAGAATTATGGAGACTGAAGCAGAGGGCAGGGCTTGAGAATAGCACTGAGAAATGTAACTAAATCACTTCTTTTTTTGAAGTTGCCCTACATCTGGCCCATTTTGATGCCGGGTGGACAAAGCAGCCTTTTTCTGTTGGTACCTGTCTGTATAGAAATACCCTACATCCAACTTCATATTTGAGAAAAGGGTAATTTCAAATTAACCTTTAGGATCTTATGGGAGTTCTTTAATTTTCCCTGCTCAAAAGTGGTTCAAACTGGATAAAAATATTTACTGGACTTCAAAGTAATATGTATTTGCTGAAAGGAAAAGCAGATATTTTTTCCCCAAGCTTAAGAGCATAGTTTCTCTGTTGCTAGTGAAACATGATGTGACCAGAGAAGGGTGGACATGCACACAGGTTGCATAACAAAGCTTCCTTTTCACCCTAAATAGCTTTGAAACAAATATCAGATAGAAAAGGCAGAAAAAGAAAGGCATGTATTTGTACAGTGTCTCATTTAGCTGCTTTCTCAGGCTGGTTGGAACGGTTCTAACCTACTTTACACTGATCAGAAAAGTCTGAATAATTAGCTGCATTAGATACAGCTTTCCTCAGTGCAGACCTTTGTATGTTTTCGAAATTTATAGCTTACCTTCAATTATTTGTGCCTATTGACTCATCACCCAGTCATCCCTGGATGTGAGGAAAGGAGAGGGAGAGGCAGTGGATGTCTTCCATAACCAAGCAAGGGTGTTCAAATACAAATCCCTGAGTAGAGTGCTTCTCAGTCCTCCATGTGAAGGTATTACTGAGTTGTGTTGCTAAACTGTGGGCAAAAGCTGTTGGGGGGGCAGGTTCCCGCCTTGCTGGCAGTTGGTCAGCCCAAAGTTTGGAAAAGTTCATGGAAAAGGAGCGACCATCATGAAAACTTTGACCTTGCATATGTGAAAGATGATCATAAACAGAGAGGAAACAAGGGTGTCCCTGTGTGGGACCAGGACCATGTGGATATCTTCAGTAAAGTGTTTTACTATAAGGCTGAAGAAGGTGCTGAGGCAGAAGTTCCCTTTACACAGCACTGACACGTCATCAGGAAAGAGAACGTGGACAGAGTGGTATCTCCCATCCTGCTGGTATGGATCTGAGCCCTGTATTCACTAATGCTGCCTTACAGGCTGTGAAGAAAATAGGAAGGGAAGGAGAGAGGGGACAGCAGACACGCCTGGGATAAACCCAGCACTCATCCTAGAGACTTGGGTACTGAATTAAAAGACTTCAGTGAAAGTAGTGGTGGGATGAGTGTTTTATTTACTAGCTGTGAATCCTTGCTCTGCCTTTCCAGCATGATGCCACTTCCAGTTTTTGTAGGACATTTTATATTCTGACTCAAAGCTTGTAAATACAGAAACACTTACTTGGAAATGTCTATGCACAGGCAGGTGCCCAGTTTTCATAGATGCATAGAATAGTTTGGGTTGGAAGGGACCTTAAAGATCGTCGGCTTCCAACCTTCCTGCCAGGGACAGGGCACTTACCACTAGACCAGGTTGCTCAAAGCCCCATCCAACCCGGCCTTGAACATTTCTGGGGATGGGCATCCACAACTTTTACCCAAATTCCACTGGGAAGTATA